>NC_086103.1:185435474-185776902 GCF_963921235.1 Mobula hypostoma
CACTTGGAGTACTGTGCTCAGTTCTGGTCACCTCACTACAGGAAGGATGTGGAAAGCATAGAAAGGGTGCAGAGGAGATTTACAAGGCTGTTGCCTGGATTGGGGAGCATGCCTTATGAGAATAGATAGAGTGAACTCGGCCTTTTCTCCTTGGAGCAACGGAGGATGAGAGGTGACCTGATAGAGGTGTATAAGATGATGAGGGGCATTGATCGTGTGGATAGTCAGAGGCTTTTTCCCAGGGCTGAAATGGCTGCCACAAGAGGACACAGGTTTAAGGTGCTTGGGAGTAGGTACAGAGGAGATGTCAGGGGTAAGTTTTTTAATCAGAGAGTGGTGAGTGTGTGGAATGAGCTGCCGGCAATGGTGGTGGAGGCGGATACGGTAGGGTCTTTTAAGAGACTTTTGGATAGGTACATGGAGCTTAGTAAAATAGAGGGCTATGGGTAAGCCTAGTAATTTCTAAGGTAGGGACATGTTTAAAACAACTTCGTGGGCCAAAGGGCCTGTGTTGTGCTCTATGTTTTCTATGTTTCTAAATAGGAACATTTCTCTTTGCTGGATAACTTCACTCACCCAAACTTTGAACTGATTCCAGAAACTATGGAGTCGCTTTCAAAGACTCTCCAAATCATGTTCTTACTTTTGTTTATCTCCCCCACCCCCCTTCCCCTTTCCCCCAAGAAGGTGGAGGCTGGAGAGAGAGAAACACAAGGTGATGGGTGAAACTGGGAGGTGGAGAGGAGTGAAGTGAAAAGCTAGGAAGTTGATTGATGAAAGAGATACAGGGCTGGAGAAGGGGGAATCTGATAGGAGAGGACAGAAGGCCATGGGAGAAAGAAAACGGGGAGGAGTGCCAGAGGGAGGTGATGGGCAGGTAAGGAAATAAGGTAAAAGGGAATAGGGAATGGTAAGGGGGGGGGGCACTACCAGAAGTTAGAGAAATTGATGTTCATCCATCAAGTTGGAGACTACCCAGATGGAGTATAAGGTGGCCTTCCGTCCTCTTCTTTCAGATTCCCTCTTCTCCAGCCCTGTATCTCTTTCACCAATCAACTTCCCAGCTCTTTACTTCACTCCTCTCCTCTCCACCTCTTCCGTTTCACCTATCACCTGGTGTTTCTTCGTCTTGTCCCCCCACCTTCTTATTCTGACACCTCATCTTTTTTTCTCCAGTCCTGCTAAAAGGGTCTCGGCTGGAAATGCCAACTATACTCTTTTCCACAGATGCTGCCTGGCCTGCTAATCCTCCAAAATCCTCTAGAATTTTGTGTGTGTTGCTTAGATTTTCTCCTGTTTATTTTGCACGTCGGTTATTTGACAGTCTTTGTAGATCTTCATTGATTCTGTTGTGTTTCTTTGTATCTATTGTGAATGACTGCAAGAAAATGATTCTCAAGGCAGTATATGGTGAATACTGTGGAAGTACTTTGATAATAAATGTACTTTGTACTTTGTACTTTGCAAAGCAATGGCAGGGACGTCAAAAACAAGAGAGCACAGTTCTAAGGTGAGAGGAAGGAGTTTTAAAGGGGATCTGAGGGATAAGGCTTTTGCACAGTGTGATCATAAGACATAGGAGCAGAATTAGTTATTTGGCCCATTGAGTCCTCTCCATCTTTCAATCATGGCTGATTTATTAACCTTCTCAACCCCCTTCTTCCCATTTCCTTTGCTGCCCTGACTAACTAAGAACCCATCAATGTCCACTTTAAATTTACTCAATGACTTGGCCTCAACAGCTGTCTGTGGCAACTAATTCCACAGATTCACCACCCTCCTCATCTCTGTTCTAGATGGATGTCCCTCTATTCTGAGGCTGTTCCCTCTGGTCCTAGACTCACTCACAATAGAAAACATTCTCTCCACTGTGGTTGCTATGAGAAACTCCTGTGAGAGAAGATGGGCGAGCTGGATATAATCTCTAAGTTTAGAGCCATTTGGATAGACAGCTATATTGGCAAGATATAGACTGAATGATGACATCAGGGACCCCCAACATCCAGACCATGTGCCCCTCTCACTGCTGCTGCATCATTCATTGTATGTACTGTGAATGCCTGCAAGGAAATGAATCTCACTCAGGGTAGTATATGGTGACACAAGACGGTAAGATACAGGACCAGGATGAGACTGTGCTCCACATGGCAGATTTATTATCCCTCAACCCTATTTTCTTACTTTCTCCCCGTTTTCTTTGGCACCCTGCCTAATCAAGAACCTGTCATTGTCTACTTTAAATATACCCAATGGCTTGGCCTTCAAAGCCGTCTGTATCAATGAATTCCACATGTTCACCACTCTCTGGCTAAAGAACATCCTCCTCATCTCCATCCTAAAAGGACACCTTTCTATTCTGAGACTGTGCCCTCTGATCCTACACTCTCCCACCATAGGAAACGTCATGCACTCTATCAAGGCCCCTCAACATTCAGTAGGTTTCAGTGAGGTCACCCCTCATTCTTCTGAATTCCAGTGAGTAGAGGCCCAGAGCTATCAAACGCTCTTCATCTGATAAGCCGTCTAATCATGGAATCGTTTTCATGAACCTCCTTTGAACCTTCTCCAGTGTCAGCACATCCTTTTTAAGACAAGGGGCCCAAACCTGCTCACAATACTCCAAGGCCTCACCAGTGCTTTAAAAGCCTCAACATTATATCCTTGCTTTATATTCTAGTCCTCTTGAAATGAATGCTAACATCACATTTGCCTTCCTTGCCAGTGACTCAACCTGCAAATTAACCTTTAGGGAATTCTGCACAAGGACTCCCAAGTCCCCTTTGCACCTCATGTTTTTGTATTTTCTCTCCATTTAGAAAATAGTCAACCCTTTCATTTCTTTTACCAAAGTGCACGACCATACACTTCCCAACACAGTATTCCATCTACCACTTCTTTTCCCATTATCCTAATCTGTGTAAGTCCTTCTGTAGCCCGCTTCCTCAAAACTTCCTGGCCCTCCATCTGTCTTTGTATTGTCTGCAAACTTTGCCACAATGCTATCAGTTCTGTTATCCAAGTCATTGACATATGCAGTAATGTAAAAATAAGTGGTCCCAACACAGACCCTGTGGAACACCACGAGTCACCTGCACCCAACCATCAAAGGCTCCCTTTAGTCCCACTCTTTGCCTCCTGCCAATCATCCATGCTAGAACCTTTCCTGTCATGCCATGGCCCCTTAACTTGTTAAGCAGCATCATGTGTGGCACCTTGTCAAAGTCCTTGGTATATGTACAGTACTTGGATAATAAATTTACTTTGAACTTTGAGGATGGTTCCAGTAGTGGGGAGTCTAGGATCTCAGAACAGAAAGGCGTCCATTTAGAATGGAGATGAGGAGGAATTTATTTAGTCAGAAGTTGGTGAATCTGTGGAATTCATTGCCACAGAGACGGCTGTGGAGTCAAGTCATTGGGTATATTTAAAGTGGAGGTTGACATGTTCTTGATTATTCAGGGCGTCAGAGGTTACGGGGAGAAGGCAGGAGAATGGAGTTGAGAGGGATAACAAATTGGCCATGATGGAATGGTGGAGCTGACTCGATGGGCTGAACAGCCTCATTCTGCTCCTATGTCGTTTGGTGTTATACAAGTACTTTGATAATAAATTTACTTTGAACTTTGTACTTTGCAAACAAGTGGCAGGGACATTGAAAACAAGAGAGAACAGTTTTAAGGTGAGAGTAAGGAGTTTTAAAAGGAACTGAGGGTCAAGTGTTTTTACATAGAGAGATGGTGATATCTGGAATTCCTGCCAGAGAAGATGGTGGACTTGGATACATCACTAAGTTAGATAGATAGCTATAGAGGCAAGGCATGGACTGAATGTTAGAAATGTAAAGATTGTACTGGTGCGTTTGTGTGACTTAGGTTCCCGGGAAGCCCACAGCCATTCTTACCCCAGCTCCCTTTGATTTGACACACAGGAAGGAAGCCCCATCTGGTGATCTCCATGCTGAGGGACAGGCTAGGGATTGACCTGATCACCCATGAGCCACGGCCACAGGACAGGACACCTGTTTTCAAGGTCTTCAATCCAAAGCACAAGGTAACTGCACACAAATTATCCTCTCTCTTTCCCCCGATCCTCAAGTTCTCCCAACTCAGTCGAATTTCTCAGAGGTGGCATTTAGAAGAATGAGGGGGGACCCTCATTCATTGAAAGGCCTAGATAGAGTGGATAATGTTTCCTATAGTGAGGGAGACTAGGACCAGAGGGCACAGCCTCAGAACAGAGGGGCATCCATTAATCTCTCCCTCTCCCATTGTAGAGTGCCCTCCTGCTTCAAAACATCCACCATTGTCCCTGTACCTAAAAAGACCAAGGTAACATGCCTGAATGACTGGCGTCCTGTCACACTCACCTCAATAATAAGCAAATGTTTTGAGAGGCTGGTCAAGGATTACATCTGCAGCTTGCTACCACCCACACTGGACCCCCCCTCCACAATTTGCCTACCGACACAACTGACCGACAGATGATGCGATAGCCAGAACTCTACACACCATCCTTATATTTCTAGGGAAGAAGGATGCTGATGTGAGAATGCTGTTCTTGGACTACATTCAACACCATAATTCCCTCCAGGCTTGACAAGAAACTCAGAGACCTCAGCCTTGACCCTGCCTTGTGCTGCTGGATCCTGGACTTCCTGTCAGATCACCAGCAGGTGGTAAGAGTGGACTCCCTCACCTCTGCCCCTCTGACCCTTAACACAGGAGCCCCCTGGGCTGTGTCTTAAACCCTCTCCTTTACTCTCTGTATACCCATGACTGTGTCTCCACCCACAGCTCCAATCTGCTAATTAAATTTGCAGATGACACTACATTGATTGGCCTTATCTCAAATAATAATGAGGCAGCCTACAGAGAAGAAGTCATCACCCTGACACTATGGTGTCAAGAAAACAACTTCTCCCTCAGTGTCGCAAAAACAAATGAGCTGGTCGTGGACTACAGGAGGAATGGAGACAGGCTCACCGCTGTTGACGTTAATGGATCTGGGGTTGAGAGGGTGAACAGCTTTAAGTTCCTCGGCATAAGCATCACCGAGGATCTCACATGGTCCGTACATACCGGCTGTGTGGCGAAAAAATCACAACAGCGCCTCTTTCACCTCAGATGGCTGAAGATGTTTGGCATGAGTCCCCAAATCCTAAGAACTTTTGAGAGGGGCACAATTGAGAGCATCCTGACTGGCTGCATCACTGCCTGGTATGAGAACTGTACTTCCCTCAATCGCAGGACTCTGCAGAGAGTGGTGCGGACAGCCCAGCGCATCTGTAGATGTGAAATATTCAGGACATTTACAAAGACAGGTGTGTAAAAAGGGCCCAAAGGATCATTGGGGACCCGAATCACCCCAACCACAAACTGTCCCAGCTGCTACCATCCGGGAAACGGTACCGCAGCATAAAAGCCAGGACCAACAGGCTCCGGGACAGCTTCCTCCACCAGGCCATCAGACTGATTAATTCATGCTGACACAACTGTATTTCTATGTTATATTGACTGTCCTGTTGTACATACTATTTATTACAAATTACTATCAATTGCACATTCAGAGGAGACATAATGTAAAGATTTTTACTCATGTATGTGAAGGATGTAAGAAATAAAGTCAATTGATTCAATTAAATTACAACAGCAATGAGGAGGAGTTTCTTTAGCCAGAGGGTAGTGAATCTGTGGAATTCATTGTCACAGGCAGCTGTGATGGCCAAGTCGTTGGGTATATTTAAAGTGGAGTTAATAGGTTCTTAATTAGTCAGGGCATCAAAGATTACAAGGAGAATGGGGTTGAAAAGGATAATAAATCAGCCATGGTGGAATACTGAAGCAGATTCAATGGCTGAATGGCTTAATTCTGTTCCTGTGTTTTATTGTCACTCTCTGTGATACAAAGGCTGTCGGAGTTATGGATAGTGTAGAAGGTTGCTGTAGGTTACAATGGGACATTGACAGTATACAGAGATGGCCTGAGAAGTGGCAGATGGAGTTCAAGATGATGATTCATTTTGGAAGGTAGAATTTTAAGGCAGAATACAGGGTTAATGGCAGGATTCTTAGCGGTGTGGAGGAACCAAGGAATCTTGGGGTACAATTCCATAAACCCTCAGAGTTGCTGCGCAAGTTGATGGGTGGTTAAGATGGTTGCTAAGTATGCTGTGTTGACCTTTATTAGTTGGGAGATTGAGCCCTGGAGTCGCAAGGTAATGTTACAGATCTATAAAAGTCTGGCTAAACCACACTTGGAATATTGTGTTCAGTTCTGGTTGCCTCGTTATAGGAAGGATGTGGAAGCTTTGGAGAGGGTGCAGAGATTTACCAGGATACTGCCTGGACTAGGAGGCATATTTTATGAAGCTAAGTTATGCAAGCTGGGACTTTTTTCTTTGGAGAGAAAGAGAATGAGAGATGATGTGATAGAGATGAGAGGCAATAAATCAGGTGGACAGCCAGAAACTTTCTCCCAGGGTGGCAATGGCTAATATGAGAGGGCATAATTTTAAGATGATGGGAGGAAAGAAAGGGAACATGTCAGAGGTACGTTTTTTTTTACGCAGACAGTGGAGGGTGTGTGGAACGCACTGCCAGAAGTGGTGATACAGGCAGATACATTAGTGGGGTTTAAGAAGCATTTTAGATAGGCACATGGATGATAGAAACTGGAGGGTTATGTGGGAGGAAAGTGTTAAATTCTCTTATCGATATTTTAGAGATTTTAAACCATGTTCTTGTGCAAATTGAAAACTAATGATGCTAGTTGTGTGAGTGCTGGGTCTGGCAAGGTGCTGGGTTGATAGGTTCCCAGTGAAACACGGAAACAAGGTTGACGTGCTGTCCTGCTTGTTGTTGCAGGTTGATACCCACATACCGAAGATCCCAAAGCAGCCCCTGATGCTCGAGGCAGCCAAACAGCTCCTTGGCTTGGACAATGCTGGCCCTGGACAGACCCAGAGTGGGGAGGCAGAGCCCAGAACTGCAGGCAAGGCAGATCTCATGGCAGTGTCACAAGAGAAATGCAGGGAAAAGGGCAGCATCCCTGAATCAATCACCAGAACTCCAGAGAGGACACACCAGGAGCCTGTGGAAGGATTCTTCATGACCCAGGTTAACCCTTCTAAATTAACAGGCTTTGTTCTCAGTAAGAGAGAGATACAGAAGGGAAACAGGCTCTTCAGCCCATTGCATTCTTGCTGTTCATCAGCTGCCCATTTACACTAATCCTACTTTAATACTTCTGTTTTTAGAATTCTCCCCACACTGTCGTGAACTCCTCCCAAACTCCACAGACAAGGACCAATTAATCCACCAAGCCTCCTGCTTAAAGGACGTGCGAGAAAACTGAAGTCCCCTAGGGGAAACCCACACAGACGTGACTGGCACTATAATGTAACAGGTAGCACTGGCCGTACCCTGTTGCTGTTTGTGAGGAGTTTGTTCATTCTCCCAGTGACAGTGTGGGTTACCTCCCACATTTATCTATCACAAGCAGGATAGACAAAGGAGAATCGGTTGATTTTCAGAAGGCCTTTGACAAGGTGCCACACATGAGGCTGCTTAACAACCTACGCGCCCAGGGTATTACAGGAAATATTCTAGCATGGATAAAGCAGTGGCTGATTGGCAGGAGGCAAAGAGTGGGAAGGAAGGGAGCCTTTTCCGGCTGGCTGCCAGTGACTAGTGGTGTTCCACAGGGGTCTGTGTTGGGACCGATTCTTTTTGCATTATATGTCAATGATGCCAACCAACTGGCAGGAGTATTCAAGGACATTTTCAACCTCTCACTGCTAAGGGCAGAAGTTCCCACTTGCTTCAGAACGGCAACAATTATACCAGTGCCTAAGAAGAATAGTCAGCTGCCTTAAAGACTATCACCTAGCAGCACTCACGTCTACAGTGATGAAATGCTTTGAGAGGTTGGTCATGACTAGACTGAACTCCTGCCTCAGCAAGGAGCTGGACCCATTGTAATTTGTCTATCACCACAATCGGTCAACAGCAGATGCAATCTCAGTGGCTCTTCACATGGCCTTAGACCATCTGAACAATACAAACATCTACGTCAGGATGCTGTTCATCGACTATAGCTCAGTGGTCCCCAACCACCGGGCTGCAAAGCATGAGCTACCGGGCTGCGAGGAAACGATATGATTTGGTGATATGAAACAATATGAGTCAGTTGCACCTTTCCCCATTCCCTGTCACGTCCTGTTGAACTTGAAATAACCTACCAAATCATACCAAATAACACACAAAACCTAAAATAACACTAACATATAGTAAAAGCAGGAATGATATGATAAATACACAGGCTATATAAAGTAGAGATAATGTATGTACAGTGTAGTTTCACTTAACAGAATCGGGAAGATTAATCCAAAACTGATTTGTAGAAAAGAAATCGGCATGTACACGCACGTCACGTATGTGCACACAGGTGCCCGCGCAAGGTTTCATGGTCATGGTAGTCTTTCTCGGGGTAAACACAAGTGTCCCGTATTTGACTGCTACTTTTGTCCCTTATTGGGAGTGAGAAAGTTGGCAACCCTACTTGAACACCCGCGCCCCCGCCCCCCGCCATCAACCGGTCCGCAAGAATATTGTCAATATTAAACGGGTCCGTGGTGCAAAAAAGGTTGGGGACCCCTGATATAGCTCAGCATTTAACACCATCATTCCCACAATCCTGATGGATAAGTTACTAATTGAGAAGTTGCAGAACCTGGACCTCTGTACCTCCCTCTGCAATTGGATTCTTGACTTCCTAGCCAGATGACCACAGTCTGTGCGGATTGGTGATAACATCTCCTCCTCGCTGACGATCAACACTGGTGCACCTCAGGGGTGTGCTCAGCCCAATGCTCTACCTTCTGTATACACATGACTGTGTGGCTAGGCATAGCTCAAATACCAACTATAAATTTATTCAATATACATATACTGTAATTTATTTATTTTCTTCTATATCATGTATTGCATTGAACTGCTGCTGCTAAGTTAACAAATTTCACAACACATGCCAGTGATAATAAACCTGATTCTGAACTGATGGCTTTGTTGCAAATTTGCAGACAATATGAAGATAAGTGGAGGAGCAGATAGTTTTGAGGAAGTAGAGAGGCTACAGAAGGATTTAGACAGATTAGGTGTATGGGCAAAGAAATGACAGACGGAATACAATGTTGGGAAGTGTATGGTCGTGCACTTTGGTAGAAGGAATGAAAGAGTTGACTATTTTCTAAATGGAGAGAAGAAATCAAAAAAACTTGGGAATCCTTGTACACGATTCCCTAAAGGTCAACTTGCAGGTTAAGTGTGTGTTGAGGAAGGCCAGTGCAATGCTAGCATTCATTTCAAGAGGACTAGAATATAAAAGCAAGGATGTAATGTTGAAACTTTGTAAAACTCTGGTGAGGCCTCACTTGGAGTATTGTGACCAGGTTTTGGCCCCTCATCTTAGAAAGGATGTGCTGAAACTGGAGAGGGTTCAAAGGAGATTCATAAAAGTGATTCCAGGATTGAATGGCTTGTCATATGAAGCACATTTGATGGCTCTGGACCTGTATTGACTCGAATTCAGAAAAATGAAACGTGACCTCATTGCAACATAGTGAGTGGTGAAAGGCCTTGACAGAGTGGATGTGGACAGGATGGTGGGAGTGACAAAGACCAGAGGATACATCTTCAGAATAGAGGGGCCTCTTTTTAGAATGGAGATGAGGAATTTCTTCAGCCAGAGAGGGGTGAATCTGTGGAATTCTTTGCCACAGGCAGCTGTGGAGGTCGTGTCTTTCTGTATATTGAAGGCAGAGGTTAATAGATTCTTGATTGGTCAGGGTATGAAGGGATATGAGGAGAAGGCAGGAGATTGGGGCTGAGAGGAAAATTGGATCCACCATAATGAAATGGTGGAGCAGACACAATGGGCCAAGTGGCCTAATTCTAGTCCTATATCTTATGGTCTTATTTGAAAGACATATGAGGTAGGGTTAGTCTGGTGTGGACATGCTACGTTGTCATGGAAGCATGGTGACACTTGTGGGCTAACCCAGCACAATCGCTGATTTGAATTAATGCAAACAACACATTTTCTTGTATGTTTCAATGCTCAGGTGACAAATAAAGCTAATCTTGTCTTGTATATGCTCATCAACTTTGGAAAGTTAACAATATTACCAGTTCTTCAAAAGTCAGGAAGAACAGCTCTTCATTTCCAACAAGTAGCTAATCTTTCCTGGCTGTGTTCGTTTCCCTGACCATGTCAGGAGCATTGGACTTACTCCTTGTGGTGGGACATGCCTGCCTGACACTTAGCCGCCAGCTTCCTCATGATACAGAATTGGATCCACTCACTACCAGACAAGGCAGAGATCAGACAGAGCACAACCCTGACCTGCTGATTTTTCACGGATTGCACCACAAGGGTTGCCACATTCATGAAATTAGGACTGGAGCCCTGAGTTCTCTGAGTGCCCTGTCTTCTGACCTCAGAATATCAGTGCTTTATGTTCTCATAATGCTTTTAGTTTAGATTGTTTAATTGTTATTTTCTCTGCAGTTTAGCAATTTATGACTGCTTGTTCTTTATACAACTATGCAACATACAACATACTATTTAGTATGTCCCCTAGTGGTCATGTATGTACTGTATATGCAGTTGTTAAGCGTTTCCCTTAGTGGTTAAAGTTCCTTCTGTAATTCTGGAAGCTTTATTTGAATAGGGGCTATCTGATTGGTTATCTCTTATCTACAAATTTGAATGGAGCCTTTCTTATATATGGGGTACTGTATAAGAACACATTGCCGCGCCATCTTTCTGATTTCAGTTTTTAGCTACTAGACTTCCTCTACTCTACATTTCCATTTCTTTGTTTAAAAAAAACTTCATGAAGCAACAAGTTTTATGCCTCATTCTTGACTTGAATCAAAAACCTCGAAGTCCAACAATGCAGACATTTTAAATTTGTCTGTTATTTGAAATCTGTATCTCATGTACAAAGTTTACCCTTGGCCCCTGCCTTATCACCCCTGCAGACTGTGAGAATGGCTGCACCATTTGTATATTTCTAATATCCGTTACACCCAACTCTTTACAAGGTTGATGACATCACATTGAGGAGCGAAGCTGAGGTGGACCTGGGGGAAAAGCACACCACAGAACTCTCAGTAACAACTGATCTCCCCAAGAGATACAGAGGCTACGAGGAACTCCTGGATGCTGCAACTGACCCTGACTTTGTGGAACCAGTTGGTGAGTGATTCCATCACCCACTTCCCTACATGTGAAAGCACAACTTTGCTTAATAAGGGACCCAAAGCTCCAGTGTGGCCTGGCCAATGCCTTATAAAGCCTTGGCACGGCATCCTTGCTCTTACAGTGTCTATAAAAGGTATTCCCCACTAGGAAGCTTTCGAGTTCTATTGTTTTACAACATTGAATCACAGTGGATTTAATTTGGCTTTTTTGACTCTGATCAACAGAAAAAGACTCTTTCATGTCAAAGTGAAAATAAATCTCTATGACCTAAATTAAATTCAAATATAAAACACAATAATTGATTGCATAAGCATTCACCCCCTTTAATATGACACACCAAATCATCACTGGTGCAGCCAACTGGTTTTAGAAGTCACATAATTAGTTAAATGGAGATCTCTAATGTCCAGTGAAGGTGTTTCAATTGATTGTAGTAAAAATACACCTGTATCTGGAAGGTCCAACTGCTGGTGAGTCAGTATCCTGGCAGAAACTACACCATGAAGACAAAAGAATGCTCCAAGCAACTCTGCAAAATGTTATTGAAAAGCACAAGTCAGGAGATGGAGAGAAGAAAATTTTCAAGTCACTGAATATCCCTTGGAGTACAGTTAAGTCAATCATCAAGAAATGGAAAGAATATGGCAGAGCTGTAAATCTGCCTAGAGCAGGCCGTCCTCAAAAACTGAGTGACTGTGCAAGAAGGGGACTAGTGAGGGAGACCACCAAGAGACCTATGACAACTCTGCAGGAGTTACAAACTTCAGAGGCTGAAATGAGAGTGAGAGAGACAGACAGACAGACAGACAGACAGACAGACAAACAGAGACAGACTGTGCATACAACAGCTGCTGCCCGGGTGCTTCACCAGTCACAGCTTTATGGGAGAGTGGCAAAGAGAAAGCCACTGCTGGGAAAAAACTGACATGAAATCTCGGCTAGTGTTTACCCGAAGGCATGTGGGAGACTCTGAAGTCAGCTGGAGAAGGTTCTATGGTCTAATGAAACCAAACTTGAGCTTGAAGCATGTTGTGAAGCATGGTGGTGGCTGCATCTTGCTGTGGGGATGCTTTACTGCAGCAGACCCTGGAAGGCTTGTGAAAGTAGAGGGTAAAATGAATGCATCAAAATACAGGGAAATCCTGGAGGAAAACCTGATGCAGTCTGCAAGAGAACTGCGACTTGGGAGAAGATTTGTTTTCCAGCAAGACAATGACCTCAAGCATAAAGCCAAAGCTATAAAGGAATGGCTTAAGAACAACAAAGTTAACGTCCTGGAGTGGCCAAGTCAGAGTCCAAAGCTCAATCCAATAGAGAATTTGTGTCTGGACTCGAAAGGGGCTAACACAAGGAATTCTGCAGATGCTGGAAATTCAAGCAACACACATCAAAGTTGCTGGTGAACGCAGCAGGCCAGGCAGCATCTCTAGGAAGAGGTACAGTCGACGTTTCAGCAAATTTGATGTGTGTTGCTTGAAAGGGGCTGTTCACTCACGATCCCCATGCAATCTGACAGAGCTTGAGCAGTTTTGTAAAGAAGAATGGGGAAAAATTGCAGTGTCCAGATGTGGAAAGCTGATAGAGACCTACCCACACAGACTCAGGGCTGTAATTGCTGCCAAAGGTGCATCTGCGAAATAGATAGATACTTCATTGGAAATTACAGTGTCACAGTAGCATTACAAATCCACAGATATACAAATATAAGAAGAGAAGTAAGAAAGAATTAAAAAGAACACAAATTACCTCAAACAGTCTAATGGGAGGGGTCATCCCTTCCCCAGCTGTAGGTTGACTCATTATAAGGCTTAATGACTGGGGGTAGGAATGTCCTAATATAACGCTCTTTGGAGCAGCTCAGTTGTCTTAGTCCATTACTGAACGTGCTCCTCTGTTCAGCCAAGATGGCATGCAGACGGTGAGAAACATTGTCCAGAATTGCCAGGATTTTCCATAGGGTCCTTTGTTCTACCACAGCCTCCAGTGAGTCCAGTTTGACTCCCATAACGGAGCCAGCCTTTCTAATCAGTTTATTGAGCCTGTTGGTTTCATCCATGTTGATGCCATTGCTCCAGCACATCACTGCATAGAAGATTGTGCTGGCGATAACAGACTGGTAGAACGTGTGATGGAGAAGCCTGCATACTCCAAAGGACCTCAGTCTCCTCAGGAGGTAGAGACAACTCTGGCCCTTCTTGTACACAGCCTCTGTGTTGGTGCTCCACTCAAGTCTGTCATCCAGGTGCACCCCCAGGTACTTGTAGGTCCTCACCTTATCCACGTCCTCATCATCAATAGTAACGGGGAGCAATGTAGGCTTAGCCTTCCTAAAGTCCATCACCATCTCCTTTGTCTTACTGATGTTGAGCTGCACACCACTCAGCTTGCACCATTTAACAAAGTCCTCCACCAGGGCGCCATATTCATTCTCCCATCCTCCCTTTATACACCCAACTATTGCTGAGTCATCAGAGTTGTATCTAAAGTCCAAGGTATACAGGGTAAACAACAGGGAAGGGAGTCAATATAATCCCCTGGAGCCCCAGTAGTGCTTATAGCCATGTCTGACAGACAGCCCTGAAGCCGCACACACTGTGTCTGCCAGTCCATTATCCAGGATACAATGGAAGTGTCAACCTGCACTGAATAGAGCTTTCCCCTCAGCATTGAGGGTTGCATGGTATTGAAGGCACTTGAGATCCTCAGTGTTGCCCTGCTTGTCCAGGCTCTGTTCAGCAGGTGGATGACAGCATCGTCAACTCCAGTGTGCAACTCGTAGGCAATCTGCAGGGGATCGAAGGCTGATGTGACCAGGCATTGGGGGTGAGCCAGGACCAGCCTCTCTCAGGTCTTTATGATGTGTGAGCAGTCATTCGAGACTTTCGGCTTGGCCCTTCTTGCCACACATAATGTTTTCCCACACAGTCGACTCTTTCCAGGTTCAGACTCAGATTGAAACTGCGCTGGAGAACTCCACACAGCTGCCCAGCACCCTCCTTCGGGACCTTGGGGTTCACACCATCCGGTCCCAACGCTTTGGCATATCTGAGTGTCTCACCTGCTCAGTAGTGACTTGAAGGGAGTGAGTCAATCAATTACTTTGTGTTTAATAATTGTAATAAATTTATACCAATTTGTAGAAATTTGTTTTCATTTTGACATGAAAGAGTCTTTTCCGTTGATCAGTGTCAAAAAAGCCAGAATAAAACAATTGTGATTCAATGTTGTCAAACAATAAAACATGAAAACATCCAAGGGGGGTGAATACATTTTATAGGCATTGTATATTCTAGCCCTTTCAAAATGAATGCTAACATTGCATTTGCCTTCCTCACTACTGACTCAATCTGCAAGTTAACCTTTATGGACTCCCAGGTCCCTTTGCAGCTCTGATTTCTGGATTTTGTCTCCTCTTAGAAAATGGTCCATACCTTTATTCCTTCCACCAAAGTACATGATCATATACTTCCCTACATTATATTCTATCTGCCACTTCAATACCATTCTCCAAATCTATCTAAGTCCTGCTGCAGGCTCCCTACTTCCTCAACACCACGTGCCCTGCCAGCCCCTTTGTATCATCTGTAAACTTGGCCACAAAGCCATCAATTCCTCATCCAGATCATTGATATATAATATGAAAAAGTGGACCTAACACTGACCCCTGAGGAACACCACTAGTCACTGGCAGCCAACCAGAAAAGGCCTCCGTTATTCCCACTCTTTGTCTCTTGCCAACAGCCCATCTTCTAACCATGCCTTTCCTGTAATACCATGGGCTCTTTATGTGAGGTTGCTTTAATTGTTAATGTAAATGACATATTTCATTTTATGTTTTGTCGTTCATGTGATATTCAAATTGGAGGTTGATGGGTTATTGATTAGTCAGGATGTTAAAGGTTACAGAGAGAAGGCGCGCATATGGGATTAGGAAGGATAATAAATCAGTCATGATGGAATGGTGGAGCAGACTTGATGGGCTGAATGGCCTAATTCTCCTCTTAGGTCTTATGGTCTTCTGTGGAGAGAGAAATTGAGCTTTATGAACTATTATTTGAAATTACGAAGGGCTTTGACAGATACATAGACTCGTGAGGAGAAGTTCAGTGAGCTAGGGCTTTTCTCTTTGAAGTGAAGGAGGATGAGAGGTGACTTGATGGAGGTGTACAAGATGATAGAGGCATAGATAGAGGGGACAGAATCTCTTTTTCCCCCAGAGTGGAAATGGCTAATAGGAGGGGGCATAATTTAAGGTGCTTGGAGGAATTTATGGGCGGGGGGAATGTCAGTAGTGGTTTTTAACACACTTGAGTGGTGGGTGAATGGTATGCGCTGCCAGGAGTGGCGCTAGAGGCAGATACATTAAGGGCATTTAAGAAGCATGGATGATAGAAAAATTGAGGGCTATGTGGGAGGGAAGGGTTAAATTGATCTTGGAGTAAGTTAAAATGTTGGCACAACATCGTGGGCCGAAGGGCCTGTACTCTACTCTTCTACAAGTCTGCATTGGAAGGTGAGGTTCCAGATTGAAACAGATTAAAGGGTTTGAGTAAGGTTCTGATGTTGATGTGCAATAGCAGTGTGGTTAACTCGGTCTAGAAACCAGATATTTCTGGCACTGATCTCTGAGAAGTGAGTTCAAATCCCATTTTGGCCATGTGGACCTCCAGCAGGGCGCTATATTCTCAAGCAGAGGAACGTATCCACCTAATTTTTTACAACTTCCTTACTGCCAGAAACAATATAGGGGATGGCACAGTAGTGTAGTGGTTGGAGCATTGCTTTACAACAGGAGTGATCACTGATCAGGACTCAATGCCCACTGTTGTCTGTATGGAGTTTGTATGTATTCCTAATGTACTGCTTCTGCAAGACAACAAATTTCAAGACACACGCTGGTGATATTAAACCACATTCAAATCTGATAATGCTGGCAGAAGATAAACACGAGATTCTGCAGATGCTGGAAATCCAGGGCTTACACACATAAAATGCTGGAGGAATTTAATAGGCCATGCAGCACCTAGGGAGAGGAATAAACGGTTGATGTTTCAGGCCGAGTGTCTGGCTTGCTAAGTTCCTTCACCATTTTGTGTGTTGAACAGAGTTAGCTCTTCGTTTATGACTCCAGATCTGTAATGACCTGGTGCATTTCTTTCTTCACAGATGCTGCTCGACTTATTGAGAATTCCTAATATTTTGTGATTTTAATTTCAGGCTTCCAGTAGGTTTTGCTTTACAGTTGTGGATCGAAGGTTCAAGGTTATGTATGCATTTCAGTCAGTGGGACAGGGCTGTAGGGCTCTCTGGGTCTGTTCAGAACAGATCGAACATGCCATGTTCCAGCGCAGCTTTTGGATTTCAGATGAATCACTGTTCCCAGCTCTGCCTGTGTTTCAGTCATTGGTTATTCCGTGTTCTTCCTGATTCCATCTTTAACCCTCCAGGTATTCAACAGAATGTCCAGCAGCTGGAATGGTACCTCCGGAAACTGCAGCCGTACCCGGACCCCTTTCGCCATGTGAGCCTCCAGCAGAGGCGCTACGTTCCCAAGCAGAGGAAGGTACCTGTCTAATTTCATAACTTCCTTACTGCCAGAAAGCATACAGAGGTCAGCAGAGTGGTGTAGTGGTTAGTGCAGCGTTTACAACAGGAGGTCACTCATTGGGACTCAGTGCCCACCGTTGTCTGCAAGGAATTTGCATGCTCTCTCTGTGACTGCGTGGGCTCCCCCTCACATTACAAAGATGTACTGTCAGCTCTGTGGAGCCCAGCTGCCGGCGTTTGCCTCCCACTGTGCAGGGAGAAGCCTTTCGTCCAGTCCCATGCCAGTGACACAGAGAAGTCAGCAGCACCTCCTACATCAACCCAACCCCACATATCACCAACTGCTCTCCTAAGGCCCCAGAATGAACTGTGCTTATTGTTATTCTGTGGAACAGAATCTCTGACCCAACAAGCCATGCCACCCAGCCACCCGTCAATTTAATGCTCGCCTAATCATGGGACAGTTTACAGTGACCAATTAACCTACTAAACAGTACGTCTTTGGACTGTGGGAGGAAACTGGAGCACCCGGAGGAAACACACACACTCACAGGGAAGACATACAAAATCCTTACAGAGGATGCCGGAACTGAATGCCAAACTCCAACTTCCAGAGCTGTAATAGTGTAACAATAACCGCTGTGCTACTGTGGCACCCCTCTGAAACTGAACCTACATTTCAACTCCTCAGGAGATACCAGACTTCCTGACGGCCAAGGGACAGTGCTCCAAATGTGATGCAAAATATAACAATGTGGTTTTTTTTTGGACAACACAAGGGGGCGTAATGTTTAGGTAATTGGAGGAAAGTATGGGGGGATGTCAGAGGTAGGTTTGTTATAGAGAGTTTTGGATGCACGGAACACTCTGCTAAGGGCGATGGAGGCAGATACATTTAAAAGACTCTTAGGTAGGTACATGGATGATAGAAAAATGGAAAGCTATGGGCGAGGGAAGGGTTAAATTGAGAGGGGGGAGAGAGAGAGGGAGGGAGAGGGAGAGAGGGAGAGGGAGAGGGAGAGGGGGAGGGAGAGAGAGAGAGAGAGAGAGAGAGAGGGAGAGAGAGAGATATGACCCTGCTAGCTCTTTTCAAATCTCATTCCTGCTACGTACAATCCAAGATTAAAAGGTTGGCACAACATTGTGGGCTGAAGGGCCTGTACCGTTCTATACTGTTCTACGTTCCATGAAACGTATCAGGATCAGACAAACAACAATGAAATAATGACCTGATAATGCACTTCAGTGAATGAGTGACCGCTGAAGGATACATATTCGGCCCGGAAAACCCTCTGTTTATGTTCAGTGAATCATCAGAGATTGTTGATACCTACACGGGAGAGAAAGCCAAGTCTTGGTGAAACATCTCAATGAGCTCTCTTGATTCAACATCTCAAAGGCAGGGACTGAACTAAAGTGATGCCAGTCTGTAAATCCTGGGGTTTAGAAGAATGAGATGAAGCCAGCTTCTCTGGTTTGCAGTTTGAAATTTTTTATTATTTATATAAAAATATGGATAGTCATGGTCTTTCGAGGAGTCCAAAACTAGAGGGCAGAGACTTAACTGTAAGAAAATTTGTACCTTTTCCCTGTGGCCGAGTGGATTCCCTCTGGATGCTCCAGTTTCCTCACACAGTCCGAAAACATACCATTTTGTCGGGAAATTGTCCTGAGATTAGGCTAAGGTTAAACTGGGGGACTGTTAGGGGTGTGACTCACTGGACCAGAAAGATCTGTTCTGCACTCTAAATAATTAAAGTCATCCGTTAGTCTTGCGAGACCATGGATCTGCACCTGGAACATCTTCACTCTCCAGGGCGCAGGCCTGGGCAAGGTTGTATGGAAGACCAGCAGTTGCCCATGCTGCAAGTCTCCCCTCCCCTCTCCATGTTGTCCAAGGGAAGGGCATTAGGACCCATACAGCTTGGCACCAGTGTCGTCGCAGAGCAATGTGGGGTTAAGTGCCTTGCTCAAGGTCACACCACGTTCCCTCAGCTGGGGCTCAAACTCACGACCTTCAGGTCGCTAGTCCAATACCTTAACCACTTGGCCACGTGCTCTAAATAAGTATCTGTAAATAAGTAAGTAAAAGAGACATGGAACAACACAGCACAGTACAGGCCCTTCAGACCATGATGTTGTGCTGGCCCTTTAACCTGCCCCTTCTCTTCCACATAACCCTCTATGTTTCATTCATCCCTGTGCCTATCGAAGAGATTCTTAAATGTTCCTAGTCTATCTGCCTACAACCACCACTGCCAGGGTGTTCCTTGCACCCACCACTCTCCGTGTAAAGAATTTACCTCTGACATCCCCCGCTATACTTTCTTCCAAGCACCTTAAGTTTATGCCTCTTGTATTAGTTACTTCCACCATGGGAAAAAACCTCCTGCTGTTCACTCGATGCCTCATTATCTTATACACGTTTATCAAGTCACCTCTCATCCTCCTTCACTTCATAGAGAAAAGTCGAGCTCACTCAATACATGCTCTCCAATCCAGGCTGCATCCTAGAAAATCTCCTCTGCTTCCTAGAACTGAACACAATACTCCATAGAATGGTAGTAATTATGCAAGATATTTTATTGTTTTCTTTTGTGCAGGTCCAGAAGCTTCCGGAACCTACGTCCCACAAAAGCAAAGCCAATAAAATGGAGGAAATCCTGAAGAGGATGAAGGAGCAGAGAGCCATGATGGTTGTTCCATTAGGTAACTCACTCAATGTTGTTTCCATCGATCCTTAACATCCTAGGGAACCATTCAACAGAATCAGAATCAGACTTATTATCACTGACATATGTCGTGTTGTTTTATGCTGATAGTACAGGGCAAGACATAAACATTACTAAAAGTTACAAAAATGAGTAGTGCAAGAGGGGAATAATGAATTAGTGATCTTGGGTTCATGGACTGTTCAGTTGGCAGAGGGTCTGTTGTTGTTTGTCATCTGTATCAACAATTTGGATAATAATGTGGTTAACTGGATCAGCAAGATTGGGGGAGAGCAAGGAAGACTACGAAAGCTTGCAGTGGGATCTGAACCGACTGAAAAATGGCAAATGGAATTTAATGCAAACAAGTGTGAGATGTAGCACTTTGAGAGCACAAGCCAGGGTAGGTCTTACACAGTGGTAGGACACTGAGGATTGTGGTAGAACAGAGCGATCTGGGAATACAGGTCCATAATTCCTTGAAAGTAGTATTACAGGTAGGTAGGGTTGTAAAGGAAGCTTTTGGTACATTGGCTTTCACATTCCAACTCCTATACTCAAAATATTGATTTATGTTGAAATCGCATAGGACGTTGGTGAGGCTTAATTTTGGAGTACTGTGTGCCTACCAACAGGAAAGATGTAAATAAGATTGGGACAGTGCAGAGAAAATTGACAAGGATGTTTATGGGACGGGAGGGCTTGAGCTACAGGGAAAGGTTGAATTGGTTAAGACTTTGTTCCCTAGAAAGTAGATTAAGGGGAGATTTGATAGAGGTCTACAAAATTACCAGGGGTGTAAATAGGGTAAATGCAAGCAGGCTTTTTCAGCTGAGGTTGGGTGAGACTAGAACTGAAGCTCATGGGTTAAGGGTGAAAGGTGAAATGTTTAAGGGGAAGTTGAGGGGGAACTTCTTCACTCAGAGGGTGGTGAGAGTATGGAACAAGCTGCCAACAAGAGTGGTAGACGTAGGGTTGATTTCGACATGTAATGGAAATTTGGATGGAAGGGATATGGATGGCTATGGCGGGGTGCAGATCAATGGGACCAGGCATATTAATGTCTCGGCATGATGGGCCAAAGGGCTTGTTTCTGTGCTGTAGTGTTGTATGACTCTAAGCTGTTCCTGAATCATTTAGCTGTGTCTTCAGACTCCTGGACCTCCTTCCCGGTGGTAGTAATAAGAGGGTATGTCCTGGATGGCCTTTGGTCCCCTTCAGCCCATTATAGACCACTGCAGAATGAAACTGCCTATTGAGTGAACCTAGCTGAAGGGCAAATTGTTTACTTCCTGAATCTTGACAGATCCCAAAATATTTCATATTTTTGCTTTTGTTTTATAATCCTGCTCAAGATCTCAGATCTTCTTTTGTCAATCTCTTAAATTTAAACAATTTTCCTCAGAAGATAATTGTCATGTCAGCTTTTTTTTTAAACTATGCTCCTAAACGGTGGAACTCAATACCTAAAACTATAAGGGATGCAGACCCAGCTGACACTTTTAAACACCATCTCAAAACCCATTTATTTAACTTTGCTTTCAATGAACATTGATATGTCTCACACAGTGGCATGCAAAACCTTGGGCACCCTGGTCAAAATTTCTGTTACTGTGAATAGCTAAGCAAGCAGAAGATGAATTGATTTCCAAAAGGCATAAAGTTCTATTCAAAAGGTTCAAAGGAACATCTAAACAAGCCTGATGCATTCTGGAAACAAGTTCTGTGGACTGATGAAGTTAAAATAGAACTTTTTGGCCGCAATGAGCAAAGGTATGTTTGGAGAAAAAAGGGTGCAGAATTTCATGAAAAGAACACCTCTCCAACTGTTAAACACGGGGGTGGATCGATCATGCTTTGGGCTTGTGTTGCAGCCAGTGGCACGGGGAACATTTACTGGTAGAGGGAAGAATGAATTCAATTAAATACCAGCAAATTCTGGAAGCAAACATCACACCATCTGTAAAAAAGCTGAAGATGAAAAGAGGATGGCTTCTACAGCAAGGACAACGATCCTAAACACACCTCAAAATCCACAATGGACTACCTCAAGAGGCGCAAGCTGGAGGTTTTGCCATGGCCCTCACAGTCCCCTGACCTACACATCATTGAAAATCTGTAGATAGATTTAAAACAGCAGTGCATGCAAGACGGCCCAAGAATCTCACAGAACTAGAAGACTTTTGCAAGGAAGAATGGGTGAAAATCCCCCAAACAAAAATTGAAAGACCCTTAACTGGCTACAGAAAGTGTTTACAAGCTGTGATACTTGCCAAAGGGGGTGTTACGAAGTACTGCCCGTGCAGGGTGCCTGAATTTTTGCTTCAGGCCCTTTTCCTTTTCTGTTATTTTGAAACTGTAAAAGATGGAAATAAAAGTTTTCTTGCTTAAAATATTAAAGGAATGTGTCATCTTTAACTTTATGCCTTTTGGAAATCAGTTCATCTTTTACTCGCTTAGCTATTCACAGTAACAGAAATTTTGACCAGTGTGCCCAAACTTTTGTATGCCACTGTATCATCAGAAGTTTGAGGAGATTTGGTATGTCACCAAAGACATTCGCAAATTTCTACAGAAATTTTAACTGGATGCATCACTGTCTATTATGGAGGGGTGACTGCATAGGATCAGACAAAGCTGCAGAAAGTTGTAAACTCAACCAGCTCCATCGTGGGCACCAGCCTCCCCAGCACTGAGGACATCTTCAAAAGATGATGCCTCAAAAAGGCATCATCCATCATTAAGGACTCTCCACTTCCCAGGACATGCCCTCTTCTCATCACTACCATCAGGGAGGAGATATAGGAGCCTGAAGACACACACTCAACATTTCAGATACAGCTTTTCCCCTCCGCTGTGAGATGTCTGAATGGAGAATGAACCCATGTACACAGCCTCATTATTTTTTGCACTATTTATCTAATTTGATTTTTTTTGCAGCATATATTTCTTATTGTAATTTATAGATTTTATTATAAGACATAGGAGCAGAATTAGGCCATCTGGCCCATCGAGTCTGCTCTGCCATTCAATCATGGCTGATCCTTTTTTCTATCTCCTCTCAACCCCAGTTCCCGGCCTTCTCCCCGTAACCTTTGATTCCATGTCCAATCAAGAACCTATCAATCACTGCCTTAAATACACCCAACGACCTGACCTCCACAGCTGTATGTGGCAACAAATTCCACAAATTCACCACACTGTGGCTAAAGAAATTTCTCCGCATCTGTTTTGAAAGGGTGCCCCTCTATCCTGAGGCTGTGCCCTCTTGTCCTAGACTCCCTTACCATGGGAAACATCCTTTCCACATCTACTCTGTCTAGGCCTTTCAACTTTCGAAAGGTTTCAATGAGATCCCACCCTCATTCTTCTGAATTCCAGCGAGTACAGGCCCAGAACCCTCAAACATTCCTCGTATGACAACCCTTTCAATTCTGGAATCATCCTTGTGAACCTGCTCTGGACCCTCTCCAAAACCAGCACATCTTTTCTAAGATGAGGGGCCCAAAACTGTTCACAATACTCAGGGTGAGACCTCACCAGTGCCTTATAAAGCCTCAGCATCACATCCTTGCTTTTGTATTAAAAACCTCTTGAAATGAATGCTAACATGGCAATTATCTTCCTTACCACCAACTCAACCTGCAAGTTAACCTTCAGGGTGTTCTGTACAAGGAATACCAAGTCCCTGTGCATCTCAGATTCCTGGATTTTCTCCTGATTTAGAAAATACTGCGCACATTTATTTCTACCACAAAAGTGCATGACCATGCATTTTCCAACATAGTATTTCATTTGCCACTTTCTTGCCAATTCCCCTAATCTGTCTAAGACTTTCTGCATC
The DNA here is from genome assembly GCF_963921235.1 of Mobula hypostoma. Lineage (NCBI taxonomy): Eukaryota > Metazoa > Chordata > Chondrichthyes > Myliobatiformes > Myliobatidae > Mobula > Mobula hypostoma. The sequence goes on from NC_086103.1 coordinate 185,458,842, forward strand.
CTATCCGTTTCCTCAACACTATCTGCGCCCCCACCAATCTTCGTATCATTTGCAAACTTGGCAACAAAGCCATCTATTCCATCATCTAAATCATTTGTATACAGCATAAAAATAAGTGGTCCCAACACTGACCCCTGCAGAACACCATGAGTCACTGGCAGCCAACCAGAAAAGGATCCTTTTATTCCCACTCACTGCCTCCTACCAATCAGCCAATGCTCTAACTATGTTAGTAATTTTCCTGTAATACCATGGGCTCTTAACTTGGTAAGCAGCTTTATGTGTAGCACCTTGTCAAAAGCCCTCTGAAAGTTCAAATATACAACACCCACTGCATCCCCTTTACCTATCCTATTTGTAATCTCCTCAAGGAATTCCAACAGGTTCATCAGGCAGGATTTTCCCTTAAGGAAACCATGCTGACTTTATACTATCTTGTCCTGTGTCACCAAGTACCCCATCACCTTGTTCTTAACAATTGACTAACATCTTCCCAACCACTGCGATCAGGCTAACTGGTCTATAATTTCCTTTCTGCTGCCTTTCTCCTTTTTTAAAGAGTGGAGTGACATCTGCAATTTTCCAGTCGTCTGGCACCATTCCAGAGTCCAATGATTTTTGAAAGATAATTTTTAATCCCATCACAATCTCTAATGCTATCTCTTTCAGAACCCTAGGGTACAATTCATCTGGACCGGGTGACTTATGTACCTTTCGGTCTTTCAGCTTTTTGAGCATCTTCTCCCTTATAACAGTAACTGCACCCACTTCGCTTCCTTCACACACTACAACATCTGGCACACTGCTAGTGTCTTCCACAGTGAAGAATGACACAAAATACTCATTTATTTCAGCAGCCTTCTCCTTGTCCCCCATTATTATTTCTCCTGCCTCATTTTCTAGCGATCCTATATCCACTTTCATTTCTCTTTTATTATAAACATACTTGAAAAAACCTTTCCTATCCACTTTGATATTATTTGCTAGCTTGCTTTCACATTTCATCTTTTCCCTTCTAATGATTGTTTTTAGTTGCTCTCTCTAGGTTTTTAAAAACTTCCCAATCCTCTATCTTCCCACTAATTTTTGCTTTGTTGTATGCCCTTTGTTTTGCTTTTACAATAGCTATGACTTCCCTTGTCAGCCACAGCTGTACAAACATTTGTACTATTTTACCATTGAGTATTTCTTCATTAATGGAATACACATATTCTGCACCTTACTCATTTTTTCCCAGAAACTCACACCAGTGCTGCTCTGCTGACATCCCTGCCAGCATCTCCTTCCAATTTACTTTGGCCAACTCCTCTCTCATACCACAGTAATTTCCTTTACTCCACTGAAATACTGCTACATCAGATTTTACTTTCTCCCTATTGAATTTCAAGTTGAACTGAATTATATTGTGATCACTGGTTGCAAAGGGTTCTTTTACCTTCACCTCCCTACATAACACCCAATCCAGTACAGTTGATCCCCTAGTAGGCTCAACGACAAACTGCTCTAAAAAGTTATCTCTCAGGCATTCAACAAACTCACTCTCTAGAGATCTGTTACCAACCTGATATTCCCAATCGACCTGCATGTTAAAATCTCCCATGACTACAATAACATTGCCCTTTTGACTCGCCTTTTTTATTTCCTGTTGTAATCTGTGGTCCACCTCCCAGCCACTGTTGGGAGGCCTGTATATAACTGCCATCAACGGCCTTTTACCCTTGCAGTTTCTTAACTCAACCCACAAGGATTCAACATTTTTTGATCCTCTGTCACATCTTTCTACTGATTTGATGCCATTCTTTACCAGCAGAGCCACACCACCCCCTCTGCCTACCTTCCTATCCCTCCGATAGAATGTCTTGTAATAACCTTGGACAATCAGCTCCCAACTACAACCATCCTTCAGCCACAATTCAGTGATGGCCACAACATCATACCTGGCAATCTATAAAATTGCAACAAGATCATCCAGTTTATTTCTTATACTCCGTGCATTTAGATACAACACCTTGAGTACCGTATTTGCTATCCTTTCTGATTCTGCATCCCTAATGATTTGATACTCAGCCTGTTGGCTGCAACTAAGTCCCATCACCTGCCTGCCCTTCCTGACAGTCTGCACGCTATCTTTACTTTTTTACCATCCGTCCTGTCCTGAGTCCCATTATGATGTTTTGTAAAGTGCCACAAATTTCACAGCATATGCTGGTGATAGTAAACACAATTCTGATTTTGAATTTACTGCATCCATTGCTTGCCAGGCTCTTCCTATGGTGATCTTTATTCAATTCTATCCTTATTCTCTGAATTTATTTCATGGTGAACCTTTTCTATTTTGTATGTGCATGATTCTTCTCCCATTTACCCCCTCTGCAGGGGTGAATATCTCCTGAATCCAGTGTTTAGCCCCAACACCCAAATGGGCCCTTGCAAAACAAAAATCACAAAACTGATCAAGATCCAGATTGAAAGTGTTAGGGTGGTACAGGCCAACGATCCTGTAGCAGAACCCCACTCACCTCAATGATGATAATCTTGGAAAGACTACTCTGCTACCAAGCTCAAGGACTGCCTCTATCCTGCTATTACAAGACTGTCGCCCACCACTAAGGACACTCACCATCCCAGGACATGCCCCCTTCTCATTGCTACCATCAAGGAGAGGTACAGGAGCCTGAAGACACATACTCAACGTTTTAGGAACAGCTCCTTCCCTTCCCCCATCAGATTTTTGAACGGTCTTCAAAAATAGTGAACACTGCTTCACTATTCCTCTTTTAGAAAACATAGAAAACCTACAGCACAATACAGGCCCTTCGGCCCACAAAGCTGTGCCGAACATGTCCTTACCTTAGAAGTACCTGGGCTTACCCATAGCCCTCTATTTTTCTAAGTTCCATGTATCCATCCAGGAATCTCTTAAAAGATCCTGTTGTTTCTGTCTCCACCACCATTGCCGGCAGCCCATTTCACGCACTCACCATTCTCTGCATAAAAAACTTATCCCTGACATCTCCTCTGAACTACTTCCAAGCACCTTAAAACTGTGCCCTCTCGTGCTAGCCATTTCAGCCCTGGGAAAAAGCCTCTGACTATCCACACGACCAATGCCTCTCATTATCTTGTACACCTCTATCAAGTCACCTCTCATCCTCCATCGCTCCAAGGAGAAAAGGCCGAGTTCACTCAACCTATTCTCATAAGGCATGCTCCCCAATCCAGGCAACATCCTTGTAAATCTCCTCTGCACCCTTTCTATGGTTTCCATGTCCTTCCTGTTGTGAGGCGACCAGAATTGAGCACAGTACTCCAAGTGGGGTCTGACCAGGGTCCTATATAGCTGCAACATTACCTCTCGGCTCTTAAACTCAATCCCACGATTGATGAAGGCCAATGCACCGTATGCCTTCTTAACTACAGAGTCAACCTGTGTAGCAGCTTTGAGTGACCTATGGACTTGGACCCCAAGATCCCTCTGATCCTCCACACTGGCAAGACTCTTGCCATTAATGTTACAAACCCCATTTCCAGAAAAGTTGGGATATTTTCCAAAATGCAATAAAAACAAAAATCTGTGATATGTTAATTCACGTGAACCTTTATTTAACTGACCAAAGTATAAAGAAAAGATTTTCAATAGTTTTACTGACCAACTTAATTGTATTTTGTAAATATACACAAATTTAGAATTTGATGGCTGCAACACACTCAACAAAAGTTGGGACAGAGTTAAAATAAGATTGAAAAGTGAACAGAATATTTAAGTAACACCGGTTTGGAAGACTCCACATTAAGCAGGCTAATTGGTAGCAGGTGAGGTATCATGACTGGGTATAAAAGTAGCGTCCATCAAAGGCTCAGTCTTTGCAAGCAAGGATGGGTCGTGGCTCACCCCTTTGTGCCAAAATTCATGAGAATTGTTAGTCAGTTCAAAAGGAACATTTCTCAATGCAAGATTGCAGAGAATTTAGGTCTTTCAACATCTACAGTACAAAATATTGTGAAAAGATTCAGAGAATTCAGAGACATAGTGCGTAAAGGGCAAGGCCGGAAACCACTGTTGAATGTGTGTGATCTTCGAGCCCTCAGGCAGCACTGCCTAAGAAACCGTCGTGCTACTGTGACAATTATAGCCACCTGGGCTCGGGAGTACTTCGGAAAACCATTGTCACTCAACACAGTCCAGAAATGCAACTTGAAACTGTATTACACAAGGAGGAAGCCATACATCAACTCTATGCAGAAATGCTGACGAGTTCTCTGGGCCCGAGCTCATCTCAGATGGACTGAATCACTGTGGAACCGTGTGCTGTGGTCAGATGTGTCCACATTTCAGCTAGTTTTTGGAAAAAACGGGCGTCGAGTTCTCCGTGCCAAAGATGAAAACGACCATCCAGATTGTTATCAGCGAAAGGTGCAAAAGCCAGCATCTGTGATGGTATGGGGGTGCATCAGTGCCCACGGCATGGGTGAGTTGCATGTATGTGAAGGTACCATTGACTCTGAGGCGTATATTAGGATTTTAGAGAGACATATGTTGCCATCAAGGCGGCGTCTCTTCCCGGGACGTCCATGCTTATTTCAGCAGGACAATGCCAGACCATATTCTGCACGGGCTACAACAGCATGGCTTTGTAGACACAGAGTGCCTGTGCTTGACTGGCCTGCTGCCAGTCCAGATCTATCTCCTATTGAAAATGTATGGCGCATCATGAAGAGGAGAATCAGACAACGGAGACCACGGACTGTTGAGCAGCTGAAGTCTTATATCAAGCAAGAATGGACAAAATTTCCAATTGCAAATCTACTACAATTAGTATCCTCAGTTTCAAAACGATTAAAAAGTCTTTTTAAAAGGAAAGGTGATGTAACACAATGGTAAACATGCCTCTGTCCCAACTTTTGTTGAGTGTATTGCAGCCATCAAATTCTAAATTTGTGTATGTTTACAAAATACAATTAAGTTGGTCAGTAAAACTATTGAAAATCTTTTCTTTGTACTTTTGTCAGTTAAATAAAGGTTCACGTGAATTAACATATCACAGATTTTTGTTTTTATTGCATTTTGGAAAGTATCCCAACTTTTCTGGAAATGGAGTTGTATATTCTGCTATCATATTTGACCTACCAAGATGAACCACCTCAGACTTATCTGGGTAGAACTCCATCTGCCACTTCTCAGCCCAGTTTGACATCCTATCATTGTCCCGCTGTAACCTCTGACAGCCCTCCACACTATCCACAACACCATCAACCTTTGTGTCATCAGCAAATTTACTAACCCATCCCTCCACTTCCTCATCCAGGTCATTATTAAAAATCACAAAGAGTAGGGGTCCCAGAACAGATCCCTGAGGCACACCACTGGTCACCGACCTCCATGCAGAATATGACCCATCTACAACCACTCTTTGCCTTCTGTGGGCAAGTCCGTTCTGGATCCACAAAGCAATGACCCCTTGGATCCCATGCCTCCTTACTTTCTCAATAAGCCTTATATGGGGTACCTTGTCAAATGCCTTGCTGAAATCCATATACACTACATCTACTGCTCTACCTTCATCAATGTGTTTAGTCACATCCTCAAATAATTCAATCAGGCTCGTAAGGCACGATCTGCTTTTGACAAAGCCATGCTGAGTATTCCTAATCATATTATGCCTCTCCAAGTGTTCATAAATCCTGCCTCTCAGGATCTTCTCCATCAACTTACCAACCACTGAATTAAGACTCACTGGTCCATAATTTCCTGGGCTATTTCTACTCCCTTTCTTGAATAAGGGAACAACATCCGCAACCCTCCAATCCTCTGGAACCTCTCCTGTCCCATTGATGATGCAAAGATCATCGCCAGAGGCTCAGCAATCTCCTCCCTTGCTTCCCACAGTAGCCTGGGGTACATCTCATCCGGTCCTTGTGACTTATCCAACTTAATGCTTTCCAAAAGCTCCAGCACATCCTCTTTCTTAATGTCTATATGCTCAAGCTTTTCTGTTCGCTGTACAGTGGTATGCAAAAGTTTGGGCACCCCTGGTCAAAATTTCTGTTACTGTGAATCGCTAAGAGAGTAAAATATGAACTGATTTCCAAAAGGCATAAAGTTAAAGATGACAGATTTCTTTAATATTTTAAGCAAGAAAATGTTTTTATTTCCATCTTTTACAGTTTCAAAATAACAAAAAAGGAAAAGGGCCTGAAGCAAAAGTTTGGGCACCCTGCATGGCAGTACTTAGTAACACCCCCCTTTTTAGTTCTATTTTAACTTCATCAGTCCACATGACTTGTTTCCAAAATGCATCAGGCTTGTTTAGATGTTCCTTTGAACCTTTTGAATAGAACTTTTTGGTCGCAGTGAGCAAAGGTGTGTATGGAGAAAAAAGGGTGCAGAATTTCATGAAAAGAATACCTCTCCAACTGTTAAACACGGGGGTGGATCGATCATGCTTTGGGCTTGTGTTGCAGCCAGTGGCACAGGGAACATTTCACTGGTAGATGGAAGAATGAATTCAATTAAATACCAGCAAATTCTGGAAGCAAACATCACACCGTCTGTAAAAAAACCGAAGGTGAAAAGAGGATGGCTTCTACAACAGGATAGTGATCCGAAACACACCTCAAAATCCACAATGGACTACCTCAAGAGGCACAAGCTGAAGGTTTTGCCATGGCCCTCACAGTCCTCCGACCTAAACATCATCGAAAATCAGTGGATAGATCTCAAAAGAACAGTGCATGCAAGACGGCCCAAGAATCTCACAGAACTAGAAGCCTTTTGCAAGGAAGAATGGGTGAAAATCCCCCAAACAAGAATTGAAAGACTCTTAGCTGGCTACAGAAAGCATTTATAGGTTGTGATACTTGCCAAAGGGGGTGTTACTAAGCACTGACCATGCAGGGTGCCCAAACTTTTGCTTCGGTCCCTTTTCCTTTATTGTTATTTTGATACTGTCAAAGATGGAAATAAAAACACGAGGATATTGGCAGATGCTGGAAATTCAAGCAACACACATAAAAAATGCTGGTGAACGCAGCAGGCCAGGCAGCATCTATAGAAAGAGGTACAGCCAACGTTTCGGGCTGAGACTCTTCATCAGGACTAACTGAAAGAAGAGACAGAGATTTGAAAGTGGGAGGGGGAGGGGGAGGGGGAGGGGGAGATCCGAAATGATAGGAGAAGACAGGAGGGGGAGGTATGGACCTAAGAGCTGGAAAGTTGATTGGCAAAAGATATATGAGGCTGGAGAAGGGAGTGGATCATGGGATGGGAGGCCCAGAGGATGGGCAAGGAGTTATAGTGAGAGGGACAGAGGGAGAAAAAAAGAGAAAAAATAAATAAATAATGATGGGGTTCAAAGGGGAGGTGGGGCATTAATGGAAGTTAGAGAAGTCATTGTTCATGCCATCAGGTTGGAGGCTACCCAGACGGAATATAAGGTGTTGTTCCTCCAACCTGAGTGTGGCTTCATCTCCACAGTAGAGGAGGCCGTGGATAGACATGTCAGAATGGGAATGGGATGTGGAATTAAAATGTGTGGCCACTGGGAGATCCTGCTTTCTCTGGTGGACAGAGCGTAGGTGTTCAGCGAAATGGTCTCCCAGCCTGCGTTGGATCTCGCCAATATATAAGCTGCATCGGGAGCACCGGATGCAGTATATCACCCCAGCCGACTCACAGGTGAAGTGTCGCCTCACCTGGAAGGACTATCTGGGTCCTTGAATGGTGGTGAGGGAGGAAGTTTAAGGGCATGTGTAGCACTTGTTCTGTTTACAAGGTTAAGTGCCAGGAGGGAGATCGGTGGGAAGGGATGGGGGGGGGGGGGATGAATGGACAAGTGAGTCGCTTAGGGAGCGATCCCTGTGGAAAGCAGAAAGAGGTGGGGAGAGAAGATTTGCTTGGTGGTGGGATCCAGTTGGAGGTGGCGGAAGTTACGGAGAATCATACTTTGGACCTGGAGGCTGGTTGGGTGGTAGGTGAGGACAAGGGGAACCCTATTCCTAGTGGGGTGGCGGGAGGATGGGTTGAGAGCAGATGCGTGTGAAATAAAATCAGATGGAAATAAAAACGTTTTCTTGCTTAAAATATTAAAGAAATGTGTCATCTTTAACTTTATGTCTTTTGGAAATTAGTTAATCTTTTACTCGCTTAGCTATTCACAGCAACAGAAATTTTGACCACGGGTGCCCAAACTTTTGCATGTCACTGTAAGTCATCTCTACAATTGCCAAGATCCTTTTCCGTAGTGAATACTGAAGCAAAGTATTCATTAAGTACCTCTGCCATCTCCTCCGGTTCCATACACACTTTTCCACTATTCACACAATTTATTTATAGCTTGTAGTGATTTTTTCATCTGGCATTGTACTCCTAGCACAAAACAACACATTTCAACTGAGCACTAGGTGTTCCTGGAAGGATCTGTAACTAAATATACTCCGGTGAACCCTAAATTCGACATCCCAGTTCCCAAAATGCAGGCACACACAAACCTGTTTAACATGCCTTTCTAACTAATCCTTATAATTTAGGGCTTCTAACACTCAGGTTTGATCATGGCCTGTAAACCAGTCCTGAAGTACTGCCAGCTGCTCCTCTGAGCCGGCCAGCCATGGCACAAGAAGATTATCTGGTCTTTACACAGGCATGGAATTTCTCTTCAGGAGGTCTGCTGGGTTATTCTGAGAGTGGGAATTAGAAGTTACTGAGATACTTGAGAGGGAATGCAGAGTGTCTGAGGAAACACTATTGACAGACAATGCTGTTTCTCCCTTCACACTGCTTGACATTGGACAGCATGTTAGCTGACTGGTTAGCCTAACACTATTATGGTGCTAGCAACCCAGGTTCAATTCCTACTGCTGTCTGTAAGGAATTTGTATGTTTTCCCCATGACTGTGTAGATTTCCCCTCACATTCCAAAGACATGGTTAGTAGGTTCTTTGGTCACATGGGTGTAATTGGACAGAGTGGGCTTAATGGAATTGATCTTTAAATTAAGATAAATCCTGAGTATTAATTATTTCAGATATCCAGAACCTACAGAATTTTATCTTTTATAGATCCTTTCAATTGCTGGTGGTGGGTGGAAGGAACAGGATAACAAGATGATCAAAGGCGAATTCTGTAAGAAACTCTGAACGCAAAACTGGCCTTACCGAGGAGAATAGGGGCAAGAGTAGCCTGCCTTGCCGTTCACTATAATCAATTCCAGGCTTGATCTTGTCACTTGTCAGATCCCCACAGGCCCTCAATTCCCCAACCTTTCAATAACTTACCTGAAAGTTCAAGTCCAGAGATTGAAAGGTTGAGACTGCAAGTCTGGGCCAGGGACTGGAGGTTGGGGGTCCAGCATCTGGAGGCCCAGAGATGGCCTGTCCTGGAGTGAAGGTCTGCCTCTGTGTACTGGGCGGGGAGGGAAAGAGGTTTGTTTTGCTGCTGTTGTTTAGTTTTGTTGCTGCTTGTGTTGTTCTGCAGAGCATTGTGGACATGCTATGTTGGTTGTTAACATTCGACATACACATAAATAATTCTGAATCTGAAATCTCGACCAATGATCCAATCTCAACAACTCTGTAGGTTGAGAATTCTGGAGATTGACAAACTTTATCCTCAATGTTAAATCACTGCCTCCTAACAGTGTAAACATGTTCCCTTATTCGGGACTCTCTCAGCAGTGGAAACATCTCATTGTCTACCTTGCTGTATTGCTTGAGGACCAAAGGGAAACAAGATCTACAAGAGCGAAAAAATAAATTAGATGGGGCAGGATGGGTTATTCATTTACAGCTGTCCTTTGGCTTTGTGAATTTCTTTGTCCTTTCCCTTTGCTTCAAATATCATAGGTTCCTTCTCATGTTGGTCAACCACTTTTAACTTTCCTCCTTACCTGCATTTCCTCAAGAAGAAGTCCTAACTCACCCCTTTACTGAAGGTCCTTATAAAACATAGTCATAGAGCACTACATCAGAGAATTTGGCCCTTTGGCCAATCTAGTTCATGCCAAACTATTAAGCTGCCTCGTCCCACTGACCTGCAACTGGACAACAGCTCTCCATACCCCCCCCCCCATCCATGTATTTATCCAATATTCTCTTAAATGTTGAAATTGAACGCATATCCACCGCTTCCAGACAGCTCGTTCACATTCTCACCACCCTCTGAATGAAGAGAATCCCTTTAAACATTTCACCTTTCACCCTTAACCCATTACCTCTAGTTCTAATATCACCCGACCTCAGTGGAAAAGTCTGCTTGCATTTATCCTGTCTATATACCTCTATCAAATCTCCCTTCATTCTTGTACGCTCCAGGGAATAAAGTCCTAACCTATTCAACCTTTCTCTCCAACTGAAGTGTTCTCACTCACACTATCCCAGTAAATCCCTGCACTCTAACATACCCTAGGATTATTCGTGCCACTAACTGGGAAACTTTGCCATTCCACACAGCTCATGTCCTGCAGGGTAAGGGTGTCACCAGGCAGGAGTACGATGAGGCCGTGGCTCTACTGAGGGACCTACAGCTGAAATACACGGAGCTGCGCGAGCGACTGGCGGCCAACATGAACAGGCTGTATGAGCAGTGCAAAGACCTCAGGAGTGAGCGACCAGAACAGGACACACTGAGTGCCAACTCTAGTAGGATGGACTTCTGAAGGGCTGTATTAATGGTTCCCAACATCTGTCCTTCCCAGACCCTCTGCTACCAACTGATTGCTTTTATAATCCATAAATGTGTGAAGATCACATTTTTTTAAACTCCAGTTACTTGAGAAACTGATTTCATTCTCCTTGGAGGTCCCATACCATTGGGAGTACAAGCAACCAAACTGCTGATGTGGAGAAAACTCATGGAAAGGAAGCTTAATGACAAACTTAATTTGGCTTCAGTTTTCTAATTTTCTTTTTCATAGTACTGCCGTGTTTTAGGGCGGTTTGCAATGAGCAAGCCAAACTAGGGATTGGTTTCAGGGAGGTTCATAGGTTTATCAAATTCTTACGTTTTTAATCCAAGGTTCACGTCGGATGTGTTACAACACTTGCGGACTGCCCCCAGCACATCCTCAGACTGTGTTGGTTGTTAACACAAACATTTTACTGTATCTAACTATCACAAATAAAACTAATCTTTAAGAATATTTAGTTTTTAAGGCATTGCTGGGAATGCTACCTTTTCGACAAAATGATAAACTTAGCTCACTTCAGCCTTGAAATGTGGGGTGAGGAAAAATGTCTTTAGCCAAAGGGTGTTGAATCTGTGGAATTTATTGCCACAGGCGCTGTGGAGGCCAAGTCATTGCATATATTTAGAAACATAGAAAATAGGTGCAGGAGTAGGCCATTCGGCCCTTCGAGCCTGCACCGCCATTTATTATGATCATGGCTGATCCTCCAACTCAGAACCCCGCCCCAGCCTTCCCTCCATACCCCCTGACCCCCGTAGCCACAAGGGCCATATCTAACTCCCTCTTAAATGTAGCCAATGAACTGGCCTCAACTGTTTCCTGTGGCAGAGAATTCCACAGATTCACCACTCTCTGTGTGAAGAAGTTTTTCCTCATCTCGGTCCTAAAAGGCTTCCCCTCTATTCTCAAACTGTGGCCCCTCGTTCTGGACTTCCCCAACATCGGGAACAATCTTCCTGCATCTAGCCTGTCCAATCCCTTTAGGATTTTATACGTTTCAATCAGATCCCCCCCTCAATCTTCTAAATTCCAACGAGTACAAGCCCAGTTCATCCAGTCTTTCTTCATATGAAAGTCCTGCCATCCCAGGAATCAATCTGGTGAACCTTCTTTGTACTCCCTCTATGGCAAGGATGTCTTTCCTCAGATTAGGGGACCAAAACTGCACACAATACTCCAGGTGTGGTCTCACCAAGGCCTTGTACAACTGCAGTAATACCTCCCTGCTCCTGTACTCGAATCCTCTCGCTATAAATGCCAGCATACCATTCGCCTTTTTCACCGCCCGCTGTACCTGCATGCCCACTTTCAATGACTGGTGTATAATGACACCCAGGTCTCGTTGCACCTCCCTTTTTCCTAATCGGCCACCATTCAGATAATAATCTGTTTTCCTATTTTTGCCACCAAAGTGGATAACTTCACATTTATCCACATTAAATTGCATCTGCCATGAATTTGCCCACTCACCCAACCTATCCAAGTCACCCTGCATCCTCTTAGCATCCTCCTCACAGCTAACACTGCCACCCAGCTTCGTGACATCTGCAAACTTGGAGATGCTGCATTTAATTCCCTCATCCAAGTTATTAATATATATTGTAAACAACTGGGGTCCCAGCACTGAGCCTTGCGGTACCCCACTAGTCACCGCCTGCCATTCTGAAAAGGTCCCGTTTATTCCCACTCTTTGCTTCCTGTCTGCTAACCAATTCTCCACCCACACCAATACCTTACCCCCAATACCGTGTGCTTTAAGTTTGCACACTAATCTCCTGTGTGGGACCTTGTCAAAAGCCTTTTGAAAATCCGAATATACCACATCCACTGGTTCTCCCCTATCCACTCTACTAGTTACATCCTCAAAAAATTCTATGAGATTCGTCAGACATGATTTTCCTTTCACAAATCCATGCTGACTTTGTCCGATCATTTAAAGCGGAGGTGGTTGAGTTCTTGATTAATTAAGAAATTAATTAATTAATTAAAGATTATGGGTAGAAGGCTGGAGAATGGGGTTGAGAGGGAAAATAAATCAGTCATGATGTAATGGCCTAATTCTGCCCCCATATCTTATGGTCACTGTGTAGCAACTAAACAGGGCTGGGCTGACTCTCAGCACTTCAATGGGCAGACCCCAGGATCTTAGTTAATAATAATAACAACTTGCTTACTAATAGAGCACCTTTCATATAGATGATGTAGTACAAAGAACTTTATAATGGGATAAAGTGCAAACATGAAACTAAAAGACAAAATTATGTTAGTTAAAAGCAAGGTTAAATAAATAGGTTTTGAGCTGGTGTTTAAAAGTGTCAATTGAGTCTGTATCGCTTAGTTTTAGGTATTGAATTCCACAATTTAGGAGTGTAGTTCAAAAAAGCTGACCTGCCAATTATATTTTGAGGGAGATTGTTTAAATTTAAGGGACCCATAGAAGAAGATGTGGAAGCTTGAGCAGGATTATAAACGAAAATGATTCTATGATATACTTCGGTACCAGACCATTAGGAGCTTTAAAAACAGACGCGATGCAGATATTGTATCAACACATGAGCAGTGTGCAATTCTGAGGCAGTGCAGATGGGGGATGTTACCCCTCATATTGCTAAACTCCAGCAACAACAGCACTGCCCATTCCCTAGTTCCCCTACTGGTAGCTGTGCCTACAGACTTTCTTGCATTTCTCAAGCGCTTGTCAGAACTCAGAATTTTGATTTTAAAAAACTTCCAAGACTTTTAAAGTGCAGTTACTTTATGTAGGCAATGCAACAGTCCTTCACAGCAGAATAGTAGAGGTGTACAAGGTGCTAAGAGGCATCAATCAAGTGGACATCCAGAGACTTTTTTTTTAGTGCCGAAATGGCTAATACGAGAGGGCATTATTTTGGGGTGACTGGAGGAATGTACGGGGTGGGGGTGGATGTTAGAGGTAGTTTTTTTTATTAGGGACATTTAAGAAATTCTGAGAAAGGCTGATGGATGATAGAAACATGGAGGCTTATGTGGGAGGGAAGAATTAGATTGATCTTGGAGTAGGTTAAATGTTGAAGGACCTACACTGTTCTATGTTACGGGGAACTGTCAAAGAACAGAACAGTTGGGGCTACCTTCAGAAAACAACGCAGGTTCTAATAAAGATTCAATTAATCAAAACTGGGGGTTAAAAGGGATTCTCAGCAGGAGCTCCCTAATCACTTGAAAACAGATTCCATTTGGTACATCTAACAAATTCCAAGGATACATTCAACTTGGAATCTGAGACAAATTATGAACTCCTGACTGGGTGAGGGAGCACTGCCCACTTCATCTTCAAAGTGGTGCCCCTTACCACTGCCAATTCCAGTCCAGATTTTGCCATTCACCTCACTCAAATAGTGGTGATAAAATTGTGATGTTAAAATAATCAATCGAAGCATAGGAGAACAGAAAAAGAAGTGACAGATGGAATATAGCGTAGGGAAGTGTATGGCCATGCGCTTTGGTAGCAGGAATAGACGATTTTCGAAACAGGCAGGAAATGCAAAAATGCGAGGTGCAAAGGTTCTGCTCCTATGCTTATGGTCAAACACCCACACAGTAATCCCAATCATCCCCTCACCTCAAACACCCATACAGTAATCCCAATCATCCCCTCACCTCAACACCCACACAGTAATCCCAATCATCCCCTCATCTCAAACACCCACAGTACTCCCAATCATCCCCATCTCAAACACCCACACAGTAATCCCAATCATCCCCTCACCTCAACAAACACTCACACAGTAATCCCAATCATCCCCTCACCTCAACAAACACCCACACAGTAATCCCAATCATCCCCTCACCTCAAACACCCATACAGTAATCCCAATCATCCCCTCACCTCAACAAACACCCACACAGTAATCCCAATCATCCCCTCACCTCAACACCCACACAGTAATCCCAATCATCCTCTCATCTCAAACACCCACACAGTAATCCCAATCATCCCCTCACCTCAAACACCCATACAGTAATCCCAATCATCCCCATCTCAAACACCCATACAGTAATCCCAATCATCCCCTCACCTCAACACCCACACAGTAATCCCAATCATCCCCTCACCTCAAACACCCATACAGTAATCCCAATCATCCCCATCTCAAACACCCATACAGTAATCCCAATCATCCCCTCACCTCAACACCCACACAGTAATCCCAATCATCCTCTCATCTCAAACACCCACACAGTAATCCCAATCATCCCCTCACCTCAAACACCCATACAGTAATCCCAATCATCCCCATCTCAAACACCCATACAGTAATCCCAATCATCCCCTCACCTCAACACCCATACAGTAATCCCAATCATCCCCTCACCTCAACACCCATACAGTAATCCCAATCATCCCCTCACCTCAACAAACACCCATACAGTAATCCCAATCATCCCCTCACCTCAAACACCCATCCAGTAATCCCAATTATCCCCTCACCTCAACAAACACCCACACAGTAATCCCAATCATCCCCTCACCTCAACAAACACCCATACAGTAATCCCAATCATCCCCTCATCTCAAACACCCACACAGTAATCCCAATCATCCTCATCTCAAACACCCACACAGTAATCCCAATCATCCCCTCACCTCAAACACCCATCCAGTAATCCCAATTATCCCCTCATCTCAACAAACACCCACACAGTAATCCCAATCATCCCCTCACCTCAACAAACACCCACACAGTAATCCCAATCATCCCCTCACCTCAAACACCCATACAGTAATCCCAATCATCCCTTCACCTCAACAAACACCCACACAGTAATCCCAATCATCCTCTCACCTCAAACACCCACACAGTAATCCCAATCATCCCCTCACCTCAAACACCCACACAGTAATCCCAATCATCCCCTCACCTCAAACACCCATACAGTAATCCCAATCATCCCCTCACCTCAAACACCCATCCAGTAATCCCAATTATCCCCTCACCTCAACAAACACCCATACAGTAATCCCAATCATCCCTTCACCTCAACAAACACCCACACAGTAATCCCAATCATCCTCTCACCTCAAACACCCATACAGTAATCCCAATCATCCCCTCACCTCAACACCCACACAGTAATCCCAATCATCCTCATCTCAAACACCCACACAGTAATCCCAATCATCCCCTCACCTCAAACACCCATCCAGTAATCCCAATTATCCCCTCATCTCAACAAACACCCACACAGTAATCCCAATCATCCCCTCACCTCAACAAACACCCACACAGTAATCCCAATCATCCCCTCACCTCAAACACCCATACAGTAATCCCAATCATCCCTTCACCTCAACAAACACCCACACAGTAATCCCAATCATCCTCTCACCTCAAACACCCACACAGTAATCCCAATCATCCCCTCACCTCAAACACCCACACAGTAATCCCAATCATCCCCTCACCTCAAACACCCACACAGTAATCCCAATCATCCTCTCACCTCAAACACCCACACAGTAATCCCAATCATCCCCTCACCTCAAACACCCACACAGTAATCCCAATCATCCCCTCACCTCAAACACCCATACAGTAATCCCAATCATCCCCTCACCTCAAACACCCATCCAGTAATCCCAATTATCCCCTCATCTCAACAAACACCCACACAGTAATCCCAATCATCCCCATCTCAAACACCCACACAGTAATCCCAATCATCCCCTCACCTCAAACACCCATCCAGTAATCCCAATTATCCTCTCACCTCAAACACCCACACAGTAATCCCAATCATCCCCTCACCTCAAACACCCACACAGTAATCCCAATCATCCCCTCACCTCAAACACCCACACAGTAATCCCAATCATCCCCTCACCTCAACAAACACCCACACAGTAATCCCAATCATCCCCATCTCAAACACCCACACAGTAATCCCAATCATCCCCTCACCTCAACAAACACCCACACAGTAATCCCAATCATCCCCATCTCAAACACCCACACAGTAATCCCAATCATCCCCTCACCTCAACAAACACCCACACAGTAATCCCAATCATCCCCTCACCTCAACAAACACCCATACAGTAATCCCAATCATCCCCTCACCTCAAACACCCACACAGTAATCCCAATCATCCCCTCATCTCAACAAACACCCATACAGTAATCCCAATCATCCCCTCACCTCAAACACCCATACAGTAATCCCAATCATCCCCTCACCTCAAACACCCACACAGTAATCCCAATCATCCCCTCACCTCAAACACCCACACAGTAATCCCAATCATCCCCTCACCTCAACAAACACCCACACAGTAATCCCAATCATCCCCTCACCTCAACAAACACCCACACAGTAATCCCAATCATCCCCTCACCTCAAACACCCACACAGTAATCCCAATCATCCCCATCTCAAACACCCACACAGTAATCCCAATCATCCCCTCACCTCAAACACCCATACAGTAATCCCAATCATCCCCTCACCTCAAACACCCATATAGTAATCCCAATCATCCTCATCTCAAACACCCACACAGTAATCCCAATCATCCCCTCACCTCAACACCCACACAGTAATCCCAATCATCCTCTCATCTCAAACACCCACACAGTAATCCCAATCATCCCCTCACCTCAACAAACACCCACACAGTAATCCCAATCATCCCCTCACCTCAACAAACACCCACACAGTAATCCCAATCATCCCCTCACCTCAAACACCCATACAGTAATCCCAATCATCCCCTCACCTCAAACACCCACACAGTAATCCCAATCATCCTCTCAGCTCAAACACCCATACAGTAATCCCAATCATCCCCTCACCTCAAACACCCATCCAGTAATCCCAATCATCCCCTCACCTCAAACACCCACACAGTAATCCCAATCATCCCCATCTCAAACACCCACACAGTAATCCCAATCATCCCCTCACCTCAACAAACACCCACACAGTAATCCCAATCATCCCCTCACCTCAAACACCCATCCAGTAATCCCAATCATCCCCTCACCTCAACAAACACCCACAGTAATCCCAATCATCCTCTCACCTCAAACACCCATACAGTAATCCCAATCATCCCCTCACCTCAAACACCCACACAGTAATCCCAATCATCCCCTCACCTCAAACACCCACACAGTAATCCCAATCATCCCCTCACCTCAAACACCCACACAGTAATCCCAATCATCCTCTCACCTCAAACACCCACACAGTAATCCCAATCATCCCCTCACCTCAAACACCCACACAGTAATCCCAATCATCCCCTCACCTCAAACACCCATACAGTAATCCCAATCATCCCCTCACCTCAAACACCCATCCAGTAATCCCAATTATCCCCTCATCTCAAACACCCATACAGTAATCCCAATCATCCCCTCACCTCAAACACCCATCCAGTAATCCCAATTATCCCCTCATCTCAAACACCCACACAGTAATCCCAATCATCCCCTCACCTCAAACACCCACACAGTAATCCCAATCATCCCCTCACCTCAAACACCCACACAGTAATCCCAATCATCCCCTCACCTCAAACACCCACACAGTAATCCCAATCATCCCCTCACCTCAAACACCCACACAGTAATCCCAATCATCCCCTCACCTCAAACACCCATACAGTAATCCCAATCATCCCCTCACCTCAACACCCACACAGTAATCCCAATCATCCCCTCATCTCAACAAACACCCACACAGTAATCCCAATCATCCTCTCACCTCAAACACCCACACAGTAATCCCAATCATCCTCTCACCTCAAACACCCACACAGTAATCCCAATCATCCTCTCACCTCAAACACCCACACAGTAATCCCAATCATCCCCTCACCTCAAACACCCATACAGTAATCCCAATCATCCCCTCACCTCAACAAACACCCATACAGTAATCCCAATCATCCCCTCACCTCAACAAACACCCACACAGTAATCCCAATCATCCCCTCACCTCAAACACCCATACAGTAATCCCAATCATCCCCTCACCTCAACAAACACCCACACAGTAATCCCAATCATCCCCTCACCTCAACAAACACCCACACAGTAATCCCAATCATCCCCTCACCTCAAACACCCACACAGTAATCCCAATCATCCCCTCACCTCAAACACCCACACAGTAATCCCAATCATCCCCTCACCTCAAACACCCATACAGTAATCCCAATTATCCCCTCACCTCAACAAACACCCATACAGTAATCCCAATCATCCCCTCACCTCAACACCCACACAGTAATCCCAATCATCCCCTCACCTCAAACACCCACACAGTAATCCCAATCATCCTCTCACCTCAAACACCCACACAGTAATCCCAATCATCCCCTCACCTCAACAAACACCCATACAGTAATCCCAATCATCCCTTCACCTCAACAAACACCCACACAGTAATCCCAATCATCCCCATCTCAAACACCCACACAGTAATCCCAATCATCCCCTCACCTCAACAAACACCCACACAGTAATCCCAATCATCCTCTCATCTCAAACACCCATACAGTAATCCCAATCATCCCCTCACCTCAAACACCCACACAGTAATCCCAATCATCCCCTCACCTCAACAAACACCCACACAGTAATCCCAATCATCCCCTCACCTCAACAAACACCCACACAGTAATCCCAATCATCCCCTCACCTCAACAAACACCCACACAGTAATCCCAATCATCCCCTCACCTCAACAAACACCCACACAGTAATCCCAATCATCCCTTCACCTCAACAAACACCCACACAGTAATCCCAATCATCCCCTCACCTCAAACACCCACACAGTAATCCCAATCATCCCCTCACCTCAAACACCCACACAGTAATCTCAATCATCCCCTCACCTCAACACCCACACAGTAATCCCAATCATCCCCATCTCAAACACCCACACAGTAATCCCAATCATCCCCTCACCTCAAACACCCACACAGTAATCCCAATCATCCCCTCACCTCAAACACCCACACAGTAATCCCAATCATCCCCTCACCTCAACAAACACCCACACAGTAATTCCAATCATCCCCTCACCTCAACAAACACCCACACAGTAATCCCAATCATCCCCTCACCTCAAACACCCACACAGTAATCCCAATCATCCCCTCACCTCAACACCCACACAGTAATCCCAATCATCCCCTCACCTCAACACCCACACAGTAATCCCAATCATCCCCTCACCTCAACAAACACCCACACAGTAATCCCAATCATCCCTTCACCTCAACAAACACCCACACAGTAATCCCAATCATCCCCTCACCTCAAACACCCATCCAGTAATCCCAATTATCCCCTCACCTCAAACACCCATCCAGTAATCCCAATCATCCCCTCACCTCAAACACCCATACAGTAATCCCAATCATCCCCTCACCTCAAACACCCATCCAGTAATCCCAATCATCCCCTCACCTCAACAAACACCCACACAGTAATCCCAATCATCCTCTCACCTCAAACACCCATACAGTAATCCCAATCATCCCCTCACCTCAACAAACACCCATACAGTAATCCCAATCATCCTCTCACCTCAAACACCCACACAGTAATCCCAATCATCCCCTCACCTCAACAAACAGCTGCCACTGCCACTCAGCTAGAGGAATGAAAGTTAACATAGTGTTTGATTGTTCTGGGCCTGTACTGATGGGGGTTTAGAAGAATGAGGGGGGATCTAATTGAAACCTTTCGGATAGTGAAAGGTCTTGATAGAGAGGATGTGTCCTGTAGTGGGGAGTCTAGGACCAGAGGGCACAGCCTCGGAATACAAGGACATCCCTTTACAACAGAGATAAGGAGAATTTCTTAGGGGGTGGTGAATCTGTGTAATTCATTGCTACAGATGGCTGTGGAGGCCAAATCAATAGGTGTATTTAAAATGGAGAATGATAGGTTCTTGATTAGTCTAGGTGTCAAAGATAACAGGTAGAAGGCAGGAGATTGGGGTTGAGAGGGATAATAAATCAGTCATGATAGAATGGAAGAGCAGACTCCATGGACTGAATGGCGTAATTCTACTTCTATGTCTTAAGGACTGCACCCAGGACCCAGGATCGCTGTGATTCTAGCTGGTGGACTGCAGTAGTGTTTCAAGCACTTCTCTCTGGCCATCTTGTAATTGTGCACTAAAATGTCAGTTTATCATACACTGGAAAGTTCAGTTATAACACAGCCACCATGATCTTGTGTTGTAATTACTCGCCAAGGACACACTCTTTGCCCACCTGGGTATTACTGTAGTGCACTACATCAACCTCTGACCCACACACAGGATGGGAAGTGAGGGCAGATGTCTCATTTGTTATCCATAATGACGGGTAAATCAGAAAGTCCAGAACAAAGTGTCTCTTTATACACAATACCTTAAACTGACTCAGTTTTGGCAACAAATCTTAGCATAAAATTCCATCTGTGCAGTCGTCAGTTTTGTGCCTGAGGTTTTGCTTTCCTGAAAATTCTTACAGACTATATTGCTTAACATTGTTTTTACTTATATCTTTGGCAAATATTTTTCCTTTAAAGAATTAAAATGGGCTTGGAGGATTCAAGTGCTTTACTGGGTTTAGTATAAAGTGAATTAATAAAATATTCTCTGGTTTCATTTGTCCCACACTGCTTTCAGACAAAAAGTCTTAACGTCTTCCCCAATGTTAGAAAAAATGAGCGCTTGTCCACAATTTCCAATCCAGTGTAGAAGCCAATACAGGAAACATGTAGCTCAAAGTGCCAGAATTTAAATGAAGAACCCCACAAGTACCAGGTATAAACAAGAAAACAAGAGATTCTGCAGATGCTAGAAATCCAGAGCAACACACACAAAATGCCGGAGAAACACAGCAGGTCAAGCAGCATCTATGGAGAGGAATAAAGACCTGACATCTTGGGCCAGCTCCCTTCATCAGGTATCAGTATTGGAGTGCCACTGTAGCATAGTGGTTAATGTGACGTTATTACAACTTGGGGCATCAGAGTTCAATTCTAGCGTCCTCTGTAAGCAAGTTTGTATGTTCCTTCCCCTTTGTGTGTGGGCTTACCCTGGGCGTTCTGGTTTCCTCCCACAGTCCATAATGTACTGGTTAGCAGGTTAATTGCTCAATGTGATTAGCCTAGGGTTAAATCAGTGTGTTGCTGGGCAGTGTGGCTCAAAGGATCAGAAGGGCCTGTTCCACGCTGTAACTCTAAAAATAAAGAAGACGTGTACACAAGAGGCAGTTAAATGCATGACAGAGACGGAAAGCGGTAGTTTTTGCATGGGAAGTTCCATGAAATCTCAAAGTACTAATACATGTTCCCAGCCACCTGCTGATCAGCACCCACCACCCCATTATACCAGTCAGCACAGTGGGTGTAAGTGAGCGCAGTGCAAAGAACCTGGGCTCCTCTCCTTTCTCGGCTTCTTGAGGCACGCAGCTCAGTGCTTCCCCTTGTTCTAGGGTCACAGACCGATGGAGCCTGCCACCAAGCCATTAAAGCTGCTGTGTCAGTCTCCCACACCAGAACAGCCTACATTCAGGCTGACCTGCTGCAATAAACGAAAGAGACGTCCACTTTGCACTGGCTGCAGAACAATGGAACAAATGTCCCAACAGAGAGTAGTGGGCACTACTACGAAATCCTGTCCGAGCCTGTCCCTGGCTTTAGGACTGTACTGGAAGTGAGGCAAGTATTCCACTTTCCACGGTCATTTGATTATTCCAACCAGTCCACTGTACAAGTGAAGATTCTGAACTGGTCGAGATGGCGAGAACAGGGAGTCTTACAGTCCCCTGCTCATCAGGCATGAGCTGGAATTGAGTACTGGTGAAACTGATGCAGTAAATAAGATGGCACTTAGTACAGCGGGTAGTGTCACTGTCTCTCAGCACCAGAGATCCCAGTTCAATCCTGACCTCGGGCATCGTCTGTGTGGAGTTTGCACGTTCTCTGTGTCTGGTATGGAGGGGCCACTGCACTGGATCAGAAAAAGCAGCTCCATCATGGGCACTTGCCTCCCCAGCATCAAAGGCAGTGTGTCAAAAAGGCGGCATCCATCATTAAGGACCACTATCATTCAGGATCTGCCCTCTTCTCATTACTACCATCAAGAAGGAGGTACAGGAGCTTGAAGGCACACACTCAACATTTAGGAACAGCTTCTTCCCCTCTGCCATCAGATTCCTGAATGGACAATGAATCCACGTAGACTACCTCACATTATTTTTGCTCTTTTTGCACAACTTATTTAATTCAATTTATATATTTCTTTCTGTAATTTATATTTTTAAATTACATATTGCAATGTACTGGTGCTTAAAAAACAACTAATTTCACAACATCTGCCAGTAAAATTAAATTTGATTCTGATTGTGTGGGTTTCCCACCGGATGCTCCTATTTCCTGCTACATCCAATTTGCCCCTGGTATGAGGGGTAGAATCTGGGGGGAGCTGATGGGAACAGAGGACAATAAAACAGGATTAGCATAAATGGACGATTGGTAGTCAGCATGGCTTAGCTGGGCCTATCCCCGTGCTGATCTATGACTAAAATTGTGGTGTCCAAACACAAAGATTATATTGTTGCTGGCCCACAATGGAGGATCTCCTCAGGCTCACACACACTGCATTACTATACTCACAGCATTAACCAAGCAGCTCATTTTAAAATCAGTTCAGAATAAGGTACCCTGCTGAACCAACTTCTGGTAATAGTACAAATGTTTCTCAGCTGAAAAAGCATTAGAGAGCACCTATGAGGCAAACCATACCAAGCCAAATCCAGTCAGGAATCCCAGAGGAAACTGTGGCAAGTGGATCATTTTAAACAACCTTAAAAATACCTGTGTTAATAAATCTTCTGTGGATTTCAAAGGGCAGGGATGGTAGGGTGCACAAGTTTCACTCCCGTCATTTATCGCACCATGTGGGTTTTTAGTTAACTGTTAGTATGCTTGTAGTTTCAGAGCAGGACAGGCAAAGTGGCCTGGGGTCTCCTCAACCCTTAAAGAGAGTAGTATATTTTGGTGGTGTATGGGGTGTCCAGGGAGGGACAGTAAGCCTGTTGAAAGGACTTGACGGGTCCATTGTGGGGCAGCTCACTCACCTTTGGCTCCAAGTAGCTGTCTGCGTGCGACAGTGGCCACATTCGACAGGTGAGGGTAGCAGGTGGCCTCATACCCTGGTGAGATAGGGAGGTGCCTGAGTAGCATACAAAGTCAGCTCTGACAGACTGGGCAGATGAGATCTACAGTGAGATCCAATGGCCCAGAGGCGGTTCTGCAATACTCTGTGGAGAGCAAAGGGCATGAAAAGGCACCAAGAAAGACCCCAGTGGTGATGACTACTCACACCTCTGGACCTGGAACCCAAGGTCGAGAGAGTGGAACTGCCCAGTGTAACAGCTTTTCCACTTTAAGAACTCTCCCACACAGGTCTCCTATCATTGTTGGATACGATGGATAACCAACATATTTTGGTGGGAGTGGGAGAGATAGTGGGGGACAGTGCTGTAGATTTGCCCACAGGAGAGCTCAGATACCACCATCAGCATCCGGAGCTGATTGAGATTATTTTGCTGTGTAGTGATATGGACCTCCCACGCCACCCACTCACACCCATGTAATCAATTCATCAACTACCCCGTACATCTTTGGAATGTGGGAGGAAACCGGAGCACCCGGAGGAAACCCATGTAGTCACGGGGAGAGCATACAAACTCCTACAGACAGCGTCAGGAATTGAACCTGGGTCACTGGCGCTGTAATAGCATTAGGCTACTGTGTCAGCTTTTTAGCCCTGTCAATAGTCATACCATGAAACAGGCCCCTCGGTCCAACCTGTCGACGCCGACCACAGACTCCTTCCTGCTAGTTGTCTGTGTTTGGCCCATAACCCTCCAAGGCCCTCCCCTCCATGAACCTATCCAAATGCCGCTTAAATCCTGCAACTGGACCGACCTTGACCACTTCCTCCGGCAGCTCACTACCCTCTGTGTAAAGTTACTTCCCGGGTCTTTTTTAGGTCTCTCTAATCTTATACCTGTGCCTGACACAGGTACCGACCTTTCCCAAACAGCTGCCAGAACACCACAGCTCTCCATTAACCAACCCCAACAGGAATGGGCTTAGACAAACCCTCACCAGGTACCGGATGGGGTAGGATTCACACACCATCCAGCCACTCCCTGTTGGAACCCAAGAGAAATGTACAATATTTAAAAAGTGAAATTGTTCCCCTGTATAAAAAATAAAGTACAGGCAGGGCTGGTACGTGATTTGTGAGGTACTGTTGCTTCACACCACTCCTCCTGGTCGGAGTGTGTACCATCAGCAAGCACTGCCCACTGAACAGCAGAATTCGATTGTCTGGGGCGACGGGCACAATCAACGGATGAGCTCATAGGCAAAGCATCAAGACCACAGCTTGTAAGGAGAGTGTGCACTGCAGGGCTGTATTTTCCTGTAATGGCTATACACGGAACAGCGACGGGAAGAGCTGGGGGCGCGAGGAGAGCAATGCCGCCCCTGCTAGTCGGTGTTGGAGATGACCTTTGTCCGCAGTGGGTAACTGTCCTTACTGCCCTTCCTCCGGTTGACCGTGGTCCGCTCCAGGTCGAACCGGCGCTGCAGTCTCTGAGCCAGCTTCCGATCCTCATCCTCCTGCCGGGCCTGGTCCGAGTCACTGGTCAGTGCCATGCCCACCTTGCTGGCATTCCTCGTCGGGCTCAGCCTCGGCCGTTTGCTGGCCTCCACTGCCGCGTGCTTGGTCTTGCAGCGACGCTTCCTGCTGTGGTGTGGGCGTGACCGAGAGGATGGGCGGTCCTGCCCGCCACCGCTGGCGTTGGTGACTCCGCCCTTGCAGGCCCTCCGCCCGGGACAAGTGGGGGTCTGGTGGAGAGCCCCATTCTGCTTCCGCTCTGCACTCTGGTTTTGAAGGGGGCTTGCCCCGGCACTGCCCCCTACTGATTCCCACTCCAGATTCTCCAGCACCGAGTCCGGCACCTCTGCAAAGTCTGAGCAGTCCACAGGCCAGGGCGAGGTTCGTGATTCCAGCTGGCTGAGCCCAGGAGAGGTGCGGGGGTGTGAGGCGGTGGCGGTCTCCACCTCTGGGATGTCACATTCAGGTACCGGCCGGCCAGACCGCTCATCGTCCTCCTCCTCTTCGGAAGTCAGGGTACCCTTGGAAGCAGTCTTCCCCTTGTGCCGGTCCTGAAGGATCTGCCCCCACTTCTCCAGGATCTTGGGGCTCACCTCGTAGGTGGTCACTGCCTTATGCAGGTGGCTGTACAGGTTCCGGGGCGTTGATTTAATGATCCTGGGCTTGAGGAGCCTACCGTCCGGTAGCTTCTTGGGCGGTGTACAGGGTGAGCAGATGATAGGCTTGAAGTGGTTGAGCTCCTCCGAGATGCTGTCATTGCTGTCGGGGCTGGTCGACCGGTCCCACTTTACCGGCTCTGATGCCGAGGATTCCGCTGAAAGGCGCTTGTCGATGCTGAGGTTGGGCGCTGAGCTGGGGCGGCTGTTTTCCGAGGAGGACAGGATGTTGAGCGCATTAGTGCCAAAGGTCTGCGAAGGTCCCTGAAAGAAAAATGGTGAGAGAGGGAGATGTGAGAGGTCAGCCACAAATAAGTTCGAAGTCCCCCAGATCACTACTGAAATACCGGAATAATCTTCCTTCCAACCATCAACATGGGAAAGTAAAAAAGGTAATAGTGATCATTACATGATAAAGTTGAGATTAGTAACAGAAGGAGAAAAGGAGCCATCTAAAGTTGGGCTTTGAAATTTGAATGGAGTGAACGACAGTGGAATGAATCCAAATCAGGTTTGATTTAATGTCATTTTCCACTTTAATGTCCTGAACAGAAGACAGCACAGTATGGGGTCCTTCAGCCCACATTTTAACCAACACCAAGATCAATCTAATCCTTCTCTTCAAGTTCAGTCTGTTGTCATTCAACTCTACACGTGTATACTGCCAAACGAGATATTTCTCGGACCAAGGTGCACAACAGGATAAGATGCACTCAGACATAGAGCACATAAAATAATATTACCACTAGTAAATTAACAAATTATCTAGTGCGCATGCACCGGTCGTGCGTGCAGCCTGTTACAGCCGCTCCAACTAGTTTTCTTACTTTTTTTAACTTACGTTATTTTGTTTTTTTTTCATGGTAACATGTTGAAGCTGCACCCTCTCTAACATGCCGGTGGAGAGTTTTATTTGGGTTTTTAGCACTGGAAATAGTTACATCCGGACACGTTTCATTAGCGGGGCAGCAGTATGGTTGCATTGTTTATTCCAGGGACCAGCTGATTGCGCTCATGCCGGCTGGTTTAGCGAACAGAGCAGTGGACATCCTGGCTCAAATCAGGAGGAAAATACACAGAGGATGCAGAGGGCGATCAAAAAGGTGAGGAAAAAGGACCGGGTCGAGACAACAGAGACTTATGGAGAAGAGGAGTTATAAGCCGTGTCTCCCCTCTCTCATCATGGGCAATGTGAGATCGCTGGGTAATAAAATGGACAACTTGACGGCGCTAGCCAGGAGTCAGAGAACATTTCGGGAGTGCAGTGTTATGTGTTTTACTGAAATGTGGCTGCACGAGGACATACCCGACCAAAATGTTTCCATGGAGGGCTTCCAGACCGTTCGGGCTGACCGGAAGTGCACTGAGAGCGGTAAGTGTAAAGGAGTTGGGTGCTTACTGTTCTGGTTAACAACAGATGGTGCAATCCTGGTCATACTACGATCCAGGAACGTGTTTTGAAGCCCAGACATTGAACTTTTTGCTGCTGGACTCCGGCCATATTTTTTTTTTATATATAATTTTTTTTTTGAGTTTTCAAACTTGATTACATGAAATAATAATATCTACCCTCCCCCCTCCCCTTAACCCTTCCCCCCAAAATATACCCCTACCTAAAAGAAAAGAAAAAGAAAAAAAAAGAAAGAAAGACTGCCTGGATATTGGAAGGTCTCCACATGAAGGAACCAAAGGAAATGGGGGAGATCTTAAATAGGTTTTTTGCGTCTGTATTTACTAAGGAAGCTGGCATGAAATCTATGGAATTGAGGGAATCAAGTAGTGAGACCATGGAAACTGTACAGATTGAAAAGGAGGAGGTGCTTGCTGTCTTGAGGAAAATTAAAGTGGATAAATCCCCAGGATCTGACAGAGTGTTCCCTCGGACCTTGAAGGAGACTAGTGTTGAAATTGCGGGGGCCCTGGCAGAAATATTTAAAATGTCGCTGTCTACGGGTGAAGTGCCGGAGGATTGGAGAGTGGCTCATGTTGTTCCGTTGTTTAAAAAAGGATCGAAAAGTAATCCGGGAAATTATAGGCCGGTGAGTTTAACGTCAGTAGTAGGTAAGTTATTGGAGGGAGTACTAGGAGACAGAATCTACAAGCATTTGGATAGACAGGGGCTTATTAGGGAGAGTCAACATGGCTTTGTGCGTGGTAGGTCATGTTTGACCAATCTGTTGGAGTTTTTCGAGGAGGTTACCAGGAAAGTGGATGAAGGGAAGGCAGTGGATATTGTCTACATGGACTTCAGTAAGGCCTTTGACGAGGTCCCGCATGGGAGGTTAGTTAGGAAAATTTCAGTCGCTAGGTATACATGGAGAGGTGGTAAATTGGATTGGACATTGGCTCGATGGAAGAAGCCAGAGAGTGGTGGTAGAAAATTGCTTCTCTGAGTGGAGGCCTGTGACTAGTGGCGTGCCACAGGGATCAGTGCTGGGTCCATTGTTATTTGTCATCTATATCAATGATCTGGATGATAATGTGGTAAATTGGATCAGCAAGTTTGCTGATGATACAAAGATTGGAGGTGTAGTAGACAGTGAGGAAGGTTTTCAGAGCCTGCAGAGGGACTTGGACCAGCTGGAGAAATGGGCTGAAAAATGGCAGATGGAGTTTAATACTGACAAGTGTGAGGTATTGCACGTTGGAAGGACAAACCAACGTAGAACATACAGGGTTAATGGTAAGGCACTGATGAGTGCAGTGGAACAGAGGGATCTGGGAATACAGATACAAAATTCCCTAAAAGTGTCGTCACAGGTAGATAGGGTCGTAAAGAGAGCTTTTGGTACATTGGCCTTTATTAATCGAAGTATTGAGTATAAGAGCTGGAATGTTATGATGAGGTTGTATGAGGCATTGGTGAGGCCGAATCTGGAGTATTGTGTTCAGTTTTGGTCACCAAATTACAGGAAGGATATAAATAAGGTTGATAGAGTGCAGAGAAGGTTTACAAGGATGTTGCCGGGACTTGAGAAACTCAGTTACAGAGAAAGGTTGAATAGGTTAGGACTTTATTCCCTGGAGCGTAGAAGAATGAGGGGAGATTTGATAGAGGTATATAAAATTATGATGGGTATAGATAGAGTGAATGCAAGCAGGCTTTTTCCACTGAGGCAAGGGGAGAAAAAAACCAGAGGACATGGGTTAAGGGTGAGGGGGGAAAAGTTTAAAGGGAACATTAGCGGGGGCTTCTTCACACAGAGAGTGGTGGGAGTATGGAATGAGCTGCCAGACGAGGTGGTAAATGCAGGTTCTTTTTTAACATTTAAGAATAAATTGGACAGATACATGGATGGGAGGTGTATGGAGGGATATGGTCCGTGTGCAGGTCAGTGTGACTAGGCAGAAAATGGTTTGGCACAGCCAAGAAGGGCCAAAGGGCCTGTTTCTGTGCTGTAGTTTCTATGGTTCTATGGTTCTATGCTCCATGGGATTCGAGATAAATTTAATATATTTATTTGTTACTTTCCCCAAAGGACCGACATCTTTATCATCGGAGCACCTAGATATGCCAACCTATCTTTTGTAAATAAGGGTGCCAAGTATTCAAAAATGTATCATATTTATCTCTTAAATTATAAGTAATTTTTTCAAGTGGAATACAGCTAAAAATTTCATTATTCCAACGATCCATACTTAAATACGAATGCGATTGCCAAGTAACTGCTATAGCCTCCTTGGCTACTGCCAGTGCGATTTTTATAAATCCTTTCTGGTATTTATTCAGTTTAAGTTTCGGTTTTATCCCTTCAATGTCACCTAATAAAAATAATGTAGGGTTATGTGGAAGTTGAGTTCCAGTAATTTGTTCCAATAAAACTCTTAAATTTATCCTAAAAGGTTGAATTTTGGAACAAGACCAAGTAGAATGTAAAAAAGTACCAATTTCTTGATTACACTGAAAACATTGATCAGATAAGTTTGAATTTAATCTATTTATTTTTTGCGGTGTGATATATAATTGTTGTAAAAAATTATATCGTACTAATCTGAGTCAAACATTTATTGTATTTGTCATACTGTCAAGACATAGTCTTGACCAATTTGTTTCATCAATATTAATACTCAAATCCGTTTCCCATTTTTGTCTTGTCTTGTGAATTCCTTGTTTAAATGTCTGTTTTTGAATCAGATTATACATAAAAGAAATAATTTTTAAAATTTTTCCTTTT
Organism: Mobula hypostoma; assembly: GCF_963921235.1. Taxonomy (NCBI): domain Eukaryota; kingdom Metazoa; phylum Chordata; class Chondrichthyes; order Myliobatiformes; family Myliobatidae; genus Mobula; species Mobula hypostoma. The sequence goes on from NC_086103.1 coordinate 185,489,043, forward strand.
TGAATTAAAATTTCAATTTCTTTTAGATTTCGGCAAAAACATTGTTTGACCCAGTTTGTCTCTTAAGTAAGTCCTTAATTGAAGGTAACAAAAGAAAGTGTTATTTGATATTTTATATTTATTCTTTAATTGTTCAACTGACATCAATATACCTCCTTCATAACAGTCTCCTATACATCTAATCCCTTTTTGGTACCAATTATATAAAAGTTGATTGTCCATTGTAAAAGGAATAAGTCTGTTTTGGATCAAAGGTCCCCTTGCTAATAAACATTTCTTTATTTCATCATCAACATTTATCTTATTCCATAGATCAATCAAATGTTTTAATATATGAGATTCTTTCTTTTCCCGTAGCCATTTAGATTCCCATTTATATATAAAATCTTCGGGTATATTTTCTCCTATCTTATCTAATTCTATTCTAATCCATGCCGGTTTTCGTTCAATAGACAATAGACAGTAGGTGCAGGAGTAGGCCATTTGGCCCTTCGAGCCAGCACCGCCATTCACTGTGATCATGGCTGATCATCCACAATCAGTATCCAGTTCCTGCCTTATCCCCATAACCTTTGATTCCGCTATCTTTAAGAGCTCTATCCATCTCTTTTTTGAGAGCATCCAGAGACTTGGCCTCCACAGCCTTCTGGGGCAGAGCATTCCATATATCCACCACTCTCTGGGTGAAAAAGTTTTTCCTCAACTCCGTTCTAAATGGCCTACCCCTAATTCTTAAACTGTGGCCTCTGGTTCGGGACTCACCCATCAGCGGGAACATGCTTCCTGCCTCCAGCGTGTCCAATCCCTTAATAATCTTATATGTTTCAATAAGATCCCCTCTCAGCCTTCTAAATTCCAGAGTATACAAGCCCAGTCGCTCCAATCTTTCGACATATGACAATCCTGCCATCCCGGGAATTAACCTTGTGAACCTACACTGCACTCGTCAAAGAAAGATGCAATAAATCTAAGTTGATTTGCTTTATAATAATTCTTAAAATTTGGAAGATGTAATCCTCCTAATTCAAATTTCCATGTCTATTTTTCCAATGATATTCTTGACATCTTACCTTTCCAAAGAAATTTCCTCACACATTTATTTAACTCTTGAAAAAATTTCTGTGGCAGTTGTATTGGTAGTGTTTGGAATAAATACTGAAATCTAGGAAATATATTCATTTTTACAACATTGACTCTACCCACTAATGTTATTGGTAATATCATCCATTTGTCCAAGATCTTCTTGAATTTTTTTCAATAGTGGTAAATAATTAAATTTATATAAATTCTTTTTATCATTATCAAGTCTTATACCTAAACACTTCATACCATTTATCAGCCATCTAAATTGGGTTGCTAATCGACATTGACTATAGTCTCCTTTAGTAAAAGGTAAAATTTCACTTTTATCCCAATTTATTTTATACCCTGATACTTTCCCATATTCTTCCAATCAAGAAGATAGTTTACGTAACGAATGCAGTGGGTTTGTTAAATAAGTCAAAACATCATCAGCAAATAAATTAATCTTATATTCCTCCTGATTAACTCTAAAACCCTTAATATCTGAATCAATTCTAATTAGTTCTGCTAATGGCTCTATCACCAGTAGAAATAAAGCAGGTGATAAGGGACAACCTTGTCTAGTTGACCTTTTTAACTGGAATGGTGTTGAAATTTGACTATTTGTCACTACTTTAGCATTAGGATTAGTGTTTATGGTTTTAATCCAGTTTATAAAAGCTACTCCTAACCCATATTTTTCTAATACTTTAAATAAAAAATCCCATTCCAATCTATCAAATGCTTTTTCTGCATCCAAGGCTACTACCATACTCATCTCCTCCCGTTTTTGTGCCAAATGAATTATACTAAGTAGTCGAGTTACATTATCTGCCAATTGTCTATTTTTAATAAATCCTGTCTGATGCATATGTATTAATTTTGGTAAATATTTAGATAATCTAGATAAAATTTTTGCTATTATTTTATAATCCGTGTTCAATAAAGAAATAGTCCTACATGATGCTGGTTTTAAAGGATTTCTACCTTTTTTTGGGAATACTATTACAATCACTGTTGAGAGAGATTCTGGAAGTTTATGTGTTTTTTCCACTTGACGTATTAACTCCATAAAAGGAGAAATTAATAAATCTTTAAACTTTTTATAAAATTCAGGCGCAAAACCATCCTCTCCTGGAGATTTATTACCTTGAAGTGATCCTAAAGCTTCTTCAACTTCTTTTAATGTAAAAGGCATATCTAATCCCTTCTGTTCTTCCAAATTCAATTTTGGAAGAGTTATTTGTGATAAAAATCTTTCTATCTCATTAACATTGTTTTGTGATTTCGATTGATATAATTCAGAGTAGAAACTTTTGAAGGTTTCATTAATTTCTAAAGGTTTATAAGTAATTTTATTTGCACTTGTTCTAATTGCATTTATCATTTTGGAAGCCTGTTCTGTTTCCAACTGCCAGGCAAGAATTTTGTGTGATCTCTCACCTAACTCATAATACCTTTGCTTAGATCTCATGATTGCTTTTTCCATTCGATATGTCTGAAGCGTATTATATTGTAATTTCTTATTGACAAGTTGTCTTTGTTTTTCTTCTATCATACGTCTTTGAGATTCTTTTTCTAATTTTGTAATCTATTTTTTCCAATTGATCTAGTTCTACCATATATTCCTTAATTTTAGACGTATAACTTATTATCTGACCCCTCAAATATGCTTTTATCACATCCCATAATACAAATTTATCATCAACTGAATGAGTTTGTATCCAAAAAAAATTGGATGTTTTTTCATAAAATCACAAAAATCTTGACGTTTTAATAATACTGAATTAAATCTCCATCTATAAGTCGCTTCTTCCTTATCCGTCATTATTATTGTCATTAATAAAGGAGAGTGATCTGACAATATTCTCGCTTTATATTCCATATTTATCACTCTGTCTTGAACATTCATTGATAATTGAAAAAAATCTATCCTTGAGTAAGTTTTATGTCTGTTAGAATAGAACGAATAGTCTCTTTCTTTGGGGTTAATTCTTCTCCATATATCAATCAAATTTAAATCTTTCATCAACGATAAAGTTAGTTTTACTACTTTCGATTTTGTAACAGCCTTAGTTGATCTGTCTAAGACTGGGTCTAGGCAAAAGTTAAAGTCTCCACCTATTAATATTTTATCATGTGCATCAGCCAAATTCAAAAAAGCTTCTTGTATAAATTTTGCAGCATTTTCATTTGGTGCATAAATATTCATGAGGGTCCATAATTCAGGAAAAAGTTGGCAGTGTATAATCACATATCTCCCCCCAGAATCAGTTATTACATTTTGTATTCTAATTGGTAATGTTTTATTGATCAAAATTGCTACTCCCCTCGCTTTTGAATTAAATAAAGCTGCAACAACACTTCCCACCCAGTCTCTCTTTAATTTCTGATGTTCTATTTCTGTTAAGTGTGTTTCCTGCAAGAAGGCTATATCTACCTTCATTTTCTCAATGTGTGTTAAAATTCTTTTTCTTTTCACCGGTCCGTTAAGCCCATTAACATTAAAACTCAAAAAATTCAATAAATTAGTCATTATTCTTAACAAAATTACTCCAAACTAAAACATTACTTAACATCTCAATTCTCATAGTTCCTTGGGGAATCTCTTTAAACTTCACCATGTTGCTATGTGTTTCCCCCCAATCAAGCAGGCAAAAAGAAAGAAATAAAAGATAGATATAATATAAAAAGAAAAATAACAAAATACCCCCCTACTAATGTTGTGAGTGAAAAAAAACCACAACATTACTCCCCTCCATTTTGCGGGTCATGGCTATTGCCACGATTGCACACGAATCCTGTAGCGATTGGTCAGTATTTCTTCCAGCTCCCCCGTAACAAAAAAAATTATATATATAAAAATTTAATGTCACTATTCCCAACTAATATTCCCCAAACTTTTACAATTCTTCCCCTCTATCATATAGTTAATAATATATTTATATATTCTTCCGCCTTTAAAAATCCACCAAGTCTGTTCCCTGTCCCAGCCATCTTTAATCCATCTCGCTCCCCTAGATTTCTTCTTGTGTCTGGTGAGTATTCAAAGAATCTCGCACAAACTCCTCTGCCTTCCGGTAATCATCAAAAAATCTTTTTTCTCCATTAGCCAAAAAAATCTTCAAAGTTGCAGGATAGCGCGGTATAAATTGATAACCATGATCCCATAGGACTTTTTCCAGTGGGTTGAATCTCTTCCTTCTCTTCAAAAGTTCACAGCTTATGTCAGGGTAGAAAAAAATTCTGTTCCCTTCTATTATCAATGGTCCTTTTCCATTCTTGGCAGCCGCCTGTAGAATCCTTTCTTCCACGGTAACATGTTGAAGCTGCACCCTTTCTAACATGCTGGTGGAGAGTTTTATTTGGGTTTTTAGCGCTGGAAATAGTTACATTCGGACACGATTCATTAGCGGGGCAGCAGTATGGTTGCATTGTTTATTCCAGGGACCAGCTGAAATCTGGGGGAAAACACATAGAGGATGCAAAAAGGGGGATCAAAAAGGCGAGGAAAGAGGACTGGGTCGAGACAACAGAGACTTATAGAGAAGAGGAGTTATAAGCCGTGTCTTCTCTCTCTCATTATGGGCAATGTGAGATCACTGAGTAATAAAATGGACAACTTGACGGCGCTAGCCAGGAGTCAGAGAACATTTCGGGAGTGCAGTGTTATGTGTTTTACTGAAACGTGGCTGCACAAGGACATACCCGACCAAAATGTTTCCATGGAGGGCTTCCAGACCGTTCGGGCTGACCGGAAATGCACTGAGAGCGGTAAGTGTAAAGGAGGGGGGCTTGCTGTCCTGGTTAACAACGGATGGTGCAATCCTGGTCATATTACGATCGAGGAACGTGTTTGTAGACCAGATATTGAACTTTTTGCTGTTGGACTCTGGCCATATTCCACCGAGATACAACACTGGGCATCATGGGAGGTTGTTCCTGCCTGTGGCCATCGAACTTTGCAGCTCCTCCCGTGGAGGGTCAGACACCCTGAACCAATAGGCTGGTCCTGGACTTATTTCCATCTGGCATAGTTTGCATATCGTTGTTTGATTGTTTGTGGTTTTTGTATTGCTATATTTATGCTCTTTTCTTGGTTGATGCAGCTGTAACGAAACCCAATTTCCTTCGGGATCAATAAAGTATATCTATCTAAATAATAAGATGCATTTATAACACAAGTTAAAAAGTAAACAGCATAATGCAACCGGCACTTCAAACATGATGAGACCTAGGTGGTGGCTGGGAGTTCAGCAGTCTTATGGCCTGAGGAATGAACCTGCTTCCCATCCAAACAGTTCTTGTCCTAATGCTAGGGTACCTCATGCCTGATGGTAGGGAGTGAAACAGATTGTTAGACGGATGGGAGGGATCATTGACAATGCTAAAGGCCCTGCCTACCAGCACTCCGGATAAATACCTCTGATGGGTGGGAGAGAGACCCTGATGATCCTCTCAGCAGTGCTCACAATCTCACAATTTCTCACTGTGCTCACAATCTTGCGGTCAGATGCCTTGCGATTCCCGTACCAGACAGTGATGCAGCTGGTCAGGACGCTCTAGACAATGCTCTTGTAAAAATTTGTTAGAATGGGGGGGGGTGGGGGGGTGCAGGATGTGCTTCGCTTGTCTCTATCTCCTCCGAAAGTAGAGATATTCCAAACAGGTGGTGTTGAGGGCCCAGGTGAGATCGTCTGTTTTGTGCACTTCCAGAAACGTAGTGCTCCTAACTCTCTCCATAAAGGAGCCGTGCATGTGTAGTGAAGAGTGGTCTGCACCTTCCTAAAGTCCACAATGATCTCTTCGTGCCTTGTCCATGTTGAGACTCAGGTTGTGCTTGCAGCATTCTACCAGCCACTCTACTTTCTCTCTGTACGCAGTCTTGTCGTTGTTGATGAGGCCAAACACTGTTGTGTCATCAGTGAACTTAATGATTCGGTTTGAACTGAATCTAGCATTGCTGTCGTGCATCAGCAGTGTGGAAAGCAGCGGGCTGAGCACATAGCCCTGGGGGGCACCAGTGCTCAGTGTGATGTTTCTGCCAACACAGTGACTAGGGCCTTTCTGTTAAGAAGTCTAGGATCCAGTACAGCGAGAGAGGTGTTGAGACCCAATGAGGACCCAACTTCTGAGGGATGATCATATTAAACGCCGAGCTGAAGTCAATAAAAAGCATTGTGGCATATGAGGCACCATTTTCCATGTGGGACAGGACGGAATGGAGGACAGAGGCTGTGGCATCATTAGTGGACAGATTTGAGTGATAAGCAAAACTGGGAAGGTTCCCTCCCACATAGCTCATCACTTTTCTATCATCCATGTTCCTAAGAGTTTCTTAAATGTCCCTAATATATCTGCATCTACCAACACCCCTGACAGCACACTGCATGCACCCATCAATCTCCGTAAAAACAAAATCTACCTCTGACATCCCTCCTTATACTTTCCACCAATCACCTTAAAATCACGGCCCTTCTTATTAGCCATTTCCACATCTCTATCAAGTCACCTCTCACCCTCCTCTGCTCCAAAGAGAAAAGCTCTAGCCGGCTCAATCTTTCCTCATAAGATATGCTCTCTAGTCCAGGCAGCAGGCTGGTAAATCTCCTATGCACTCTCTCTAAAGCTTTCACAACCTTCCCATAATGAGGTGACCAGAACTGAGCACAATACTCTGTGTTGTCTAACCAGGACTTTATAGAGCTGCAACATTTCCTCACAGCTCTTGAATTCAGTTCCCCGACTAATGAAGGCTAACACACCATACATCTTCTTAACCACCCTATCAGAATGGGGCCAGAATGGGGCAGTGGGACTGTTTCAGCGAGCTGACATGGGCTCAACAAAAGGAACTGTCTCCTCCTGTGCCACCACCAACCCTGGACTCAATGCTTTCCTATAAATACACTGCCACCATATGCTTAGGTTGCTTAGTGAATATAGATGCTTCCTACTGAATGCTTATGCCATCAGTGCAGATACAAGTGGAAGTGTGATGCTTCACCCACGGGTAACGGCTGCCAATGAGGTTACCTTGATTCCACTGTCGCCACGAGGTACTACTCTCCGGATCTGGTTATTTTCCACAGGTGTACTCCAACTCCGAGATTCCTCTGAGCTGGCACGAAGCATCCTGCAAACACAAGGTGGAGAGAGTAAGGGGAAAGGAGCTGTCATCACGGGATCTCCCAGTTATACACCGCTCTGTCCATCTATTATACCACACTACCCAAGGTGGTGTCGTCCAGGATCTCCCAGTTATACACCATCCTGCCCAAGGTGTGTCGTCCGGGATCTACCAGTTATACACTGTCCTGCCCAAGGTTGTGTTGTCCCAGGATCTCCCAGTTATACACTGTCCTGCCCAAGGTGTGTCATTCCGGGATCTACCAGTTATACACTGTCCTGCCCAAGGTTGTGTCTCCCAGTTATACACCGTCCTGCCCAAGGTGGTGTCATTGGGATCCTCCCAGTTATACACTGCCCTGCCCAAGGTGGTGTTGTCCCAGGATCTCCCAGTTATACACTGTTCTGCCCAAGGTGGTGTCATTGGGATCCTCCCAGTTATACACTGCCCTGCCCAAGGTGGTGTTGTCCCAGGATCTCCCAGTTATACACTGTTCTGCCCAAGGTGGTGGGCATGTGGCCAAGTGGTTAAGGCATTGGACTAGCGACATGAAGGTCGTGAGTTCGAGCCCCAGCCGAGGCAACGTGTTGTGTCCTTGAGCAAGGCACTTAATCACACATTGCTCTGCGACGACGCTGGTGCCAAGGGTCCTAATGCCCTTCCCTTGGACAACATCGGTGTTGTGGAGAGGGGAGACTTGCAGCATGGGCAACTGCTGGTCTTCCATAAAACCTTGCCCAGGCCTGCGCCCTGGAGAGTGAATACCTTCCAGGCGCAGATCCATGGTGTCGCAAGACTAACGGATGCCTTTACTTGCCCAAGGTGGTGTTGATGGGATCTCCCAGTTATACACTACCTTTAACTAGCAAAATGTCAGAAGCACTTAAAGATTAGAGATTAGCTTTATTTATCACACGTACAGCAAGAACTAGAATTGCTTCAAAAGTAAAGACCTTCAAAGACTATTTTTTATTGCAAAATACACAGTGAAATGCATCTTTAGCGTCAACAGCCAGCTCAGTCCAAGCATCAGCTGGGGACAGTCCACAATTATCACCATGCTTCTGGCCACATAACATGCCCACAACCCACTAACCCTTCCGTGTAGGACTTTGGAATGTGGGAGGAAACCACGTGGTCATGGTGAGAATGTAAAGATGCCTTACAGACAGTGGTGGAATTGAACCCTGATCACTGGCACTGTATAGCATTACACTAACTGCTACACTGCATGCTACCCACCAACGTCACTGTGCCATCAGGTGGTGTCATCTCAAGCCCCGAGATCTCCCAGTTATGGTGGTTGTCTGGCATATCCAACAATGACAGGAGACCTGTGCGGGAGAATTTTTAAAGCGGAAAGGCCGTTGCAACTGGGGCAGTTCCACTCTCTCAACCTTGGAAGTCCGGGTCCAGTCGTACAAGTAGCCATCACAATCTGGGGTCTTCCTTGGTTGCAGGAATGATCACGGCTTCTTCTGTGCCTTGTCATGCCATTCACTTTCCACAGAGCGTTGCAGAGCTGCCTTCCCGGATCTCGCTAGATTTCATCTGTCCAGTCCGCCCAAGTTGACTTCACATGCTAGGACAGGCATGTCCCTAACTCACTGAAATATGAGGCCGCCAGCTACCCTCATCTGGTTAAGCCTGTTTCTTGAAGCGGGGTATGAACAAAGGTGAGTGAACTGGCCCAGAATGGACATGACAAACCCCTTCACCACAGCTGTTATCCCTTCCTGGACATCCCATTCCCAGTTATGCAGCACTTTTAACTAGCAAAATGTCAAAAAGCATTTCACAGGATCAGCAAACAAGGTAAGTCACCCAGACTCTAGAGGAAATATAGTCATAGAACTTTACAGCACAGAAGCAGATGCTGGAAATCTTGAACAACACACACAAAACGCCAGATGATCTCAGCAGGTCAGGCAACATCTATGGAGAGGAATGATGAAGGGTCTCGCTCTGAAATGTCAACTGTTTATTCTCCTCCATAGACATTACCTGACTTGTTGACTTCCTTCAGCATTTTGAATGTATTGCTGAACTGATTTATTCCCATGTGCTTCTGCTTGGTCCACATTCCTCTAAACCTCTCCTATCCAAGTCCAGTCAAGTCACTTTTTATTGACATTTCAACCATAACTGCTGGTACAGAACATAGTAAAAATGAGACAATGTTTTCCAGGACCATGATGCTACATGAAACAACACAAAAACTACACTGAACTACATAAGAAAAGAAACACAAAAACTACACTAGACTACAGTCCTATCCAGGACTGCATAAAGTGCACAAAACAGTGCAGGGACTACAATAAATAATAAACAAGACAATATGCACAGTAGAGGGCAGTAGGCTGGTGTCAAGCCAGACTTTGGGTATTGAGGAGTCTGATGGTTCGGGGGAAGAAACTGTTACATAGTCTGGTCGTGAGACCCTGAATGCTTCGGTGCCTTTTCCCAGATGGCAGGAGGGAGAAGAGTTTATATGAGGGGTGTGTGGGGTCCTTCATAATGCCATATGCCTGTCCAATTTTTTTTTAATATTGCATTTGTACCTCCCTCTACCACTTCCTCTGGCATTTCCTTCCATACCCACCAACCAGAGCACTCTGTCAAATGCCCTCTCAGTCATTTCCCTCTCACTTTTGCCCTATGCCTTGTTCTTGACTTTCCCGCCCGGGGGGGGGGGGGGGTGAAATACTGTAGCTATTCACCTTATTGATGGACTTAATAATTTTATAAACCTCTGTAAGTCAGTGCCTGGCCTCCTCTGTAGTAGATGGAAGAGGTAAAAGGCTGAAGAAAAAATAAATCTGATAGGAGAGGGAATGGACTATGGGAGAAAGGGAAGGAAGAGGGGAACCAAGTGGAGACGATGGGCCGGAGAGGAGAAGAGAAGGGGTGAAATGGAATGGGGAATGGAAAAAGAGAGAAGGAAGGAAGGGGGGGAAATGATCAGAAGTTGGAGAAACTGATGTTCATGCCATTTGGTTGGAGGCTCCCCAGACAGAATATGCTCCTCTGACCTGAGAGTGGCCTCATCGTGGCAGTACAAGAGACCATGGACCAACATGTCAGAATGAGAACGGGAAGTTGAATTGAAATGGGTAGCCAGCAGTTAATCCTGCATTTTGAGGTGGACAGAGCAAAGGTTCTCAACGAAGTGGTTCCACCATCTGCCCTGGGTCTCACCAAGGTCGAGGAGGCTGCAGATTACACTGGTGGCATAGCCGACTTCCAGCACAGAACGGTGAAGGGGGAGTGGTGCCACCCGAGGATTCAGAACAGAGGTTCAGTAATTAAGTGCAGTACATACGTTTACACAACAAGCTAAGGTCAGCTCCTTGTTTACCTCGTGAGGCGACTGGAACAGCTGGAGCTCAGTTTGCCGTTGGCCAATTTCCCCCACTGCCGGGTAGTCACCCGTCTTGCTGGCTCTTCGTTCTCCGAGTCAGACATGTTGTCAGCAGCCTATAGAAGGACAGTTAACAGAGAAAATTTATAAGGATGTTGTCAGGACTGAAGGACCTGAGCTTTCAGGAAAGGCTAAATAGGTTAGGACTTTATTCCCTGGAGCATAGGAGCATGAGGGGAGATTTGATAGAGGTATACAAAATTATGAGGGGTACAGATAGTTTAAGTGCCAACAGACTTTTTCCAGTGAGGTTTGGTGAGACTTGAACTAGAGGTCTTAGGTTACAGATGAAAGGTGAAATATTTAAGGAGAACTTGAGGGGAACTTCTTCACTCACAGGATGGTGAGAGTGTGGAACGAGCTGCCAGTGGAAGTGGCAAACGCGTGTTTGATTTAAGCATTTAAGAGAAGTTTGGATAGGTACATGGCTGGGAGGAGCATGGAGGGCTATGGTCGAAGTACAGGTTGATGGGACTAGGCAGATTAACAGTTCTGCATAGACTAGATGGGCTGAAGGGCCTGTTTCTATACAGTAGTGTCCTATGACCTTAATGCTTTTCCCTGGATGAACCAAGATAACGAGGGACGAGGGACACACTCCACCACACTTCCAACTTCCCCCTCAATAAAAACATCTGAGCATTCCAAAAAAATACATGAACCAGGAGGAAATTAAGTTGCCCTGGACAACTCATTGGAGACTGATCTGAAGATTGTGGGTTTAAGCCCTGTTCCATAACCCAGACGGACACCTTGCTAGGTCTCTGCAGTCAGAGGTGGTATACAAAGGTAAGAAATTAAACTGAAGCTCTCAGTGCTGGATCCACATGTAAGGCAGTGGGAAGTTTCTCCCTCCCAACACCTACCCATTAACCAATGATATTTAAACAAAACATCTGGTTCTTGCATCATGTTTAAGTTCAGTGCTAAACATCCCATGATGAATAACATGAGAAATTCTGCAGATGCTGGAAATCAGGAGCAACACACACAAAACTGGAAGAACTCTGCAGGTCAGACAGCATCTATGGAGGGGAATAAACAGCCAGCGTTTCAGGCTGAAACTGTTCTTCATCCCATCAGCTGACTCTGCATTCCCCCGTTCCCGTGAAGGTGAACTGAACATCACTATCATCCCTTTCCTTAGAGAACATAGTACAGTCTCCTTCAGATGTGCTGACATTTTAACCAACTCCAATATCAAGCTAACCCTTCCCTCCCACCTCCCACATAGCCCTCTATTTTTCTTTCGCACTTGTGCTTATCTAAGAGTCTCTTAAATGTTCATAATAGATCTGTCTTTACCACCTACCCTGGCAGGGCATTCCACATACCCACCCTGTTCTATGTAAAAAAAAACATACCTCTGACATTCCCATACTCTCATCCAGTCACCTTAAAATTATGCCCCCTTCTATTTGCTATTTTGGCCCTGGGAAAAAGTCTCCAGCTCGCCAATCTATGCCTCTTTATTATCTTGTACACCTTTATCAAGTCACATCTCATCCTCCTTCACGCCAAAGAAAAAAGTCCTAGTTCACCCAACCTATCCTCAAAAGTCATGCTCCCTAATCCAGGCAGCATCCTGGCAAATCTCCTCTGCCCCCTCTCGAAAGCTTCCACATCCTTCCTACAATGAGGTAGCCAGAACTGAACACGAAATTGCAAGTGTGGTCTAACCAGGGTTCTATAGCGCTATAACATTACGTCACAACTCTTGAACTTAGTTCTCTGACTAATGAAGGCCAACAAAACATACGTCTTCTTCATAACAATAGAACACAGAACACAGAATAACACAGCACAGGAACAGGCCCTTCAGCCCACAAAGTTGCACTGAACCAATTAAATTAGTAATCAAATGGCTAACCAAACTAATCCCTTCTGCCTACACAGTCCACATCCTTCCATTTTCCTCACATTCACGTGCCTATTTAAATCCTATCAACTTGCACAACAACTGCTATGTCCCTGCACGTGGGGTGTGAACAAAATCTGAAACGGGGACTGGGGGAAAGAGAGAGCTGAATACTCACCAGTTCTCGATTCCATTTCCGTGCCAACTGCTCGTCCCTTTTCAGCTGCTCAGCCACAGTCAGCTTCTTCTTCTCCTGCTCCTGCTCCCCCTCGGCCAGGATGATGTGAATTATCTCTGCCGTGACCGTCTCATCATCCTCCTTCAAGCTCTCCTCCGCCTCAAACTAGAAGGACAGAAGGTTCAAGTCTCAGGCTCCAGATACGAATCAATGTTCCTGTTCCTCCGACTGATCTGGGATGGTGGCTGGGCAGGGGGAAGCTCATCTCCAGCGGACATCAGCCACGGTCGACATCACTTTACAATGTGAAACGCCTGAATGCAGTAAACTATCTGAAGTGGTATCTTATGATTTTATACTTATTTGTTTAGAGATATGACGTGGAACAGGCCCTTCCTCAACTAGCTGCGCCATCCAGCAACCCACCTATTTAACCCTTGCCTAATCACAGGACAATTGACAATGACCAATTAGCCTACCAACTGCTATGTCTTTGGACTGTGGGAGGAAACCGGAGCACCTGGAGGACACCCATGCGCTCACAGGAAGAACGTACCAACTCCTTACAGACAGTGCTGGAAATGAGCTCCGAACTCCGATGCCCCCAGCTGCCATGATGGGGAGCCACGTGAGAGATACAGGGATACACTGAGGAATCATGGTAGCGTGGTGGCGTGTAACACTTTACAGAATCAGCTGTAGATCAGGGTTCAGTTCTCACTGCTGTCTGTAAGGAGTTTGTACGTTCTCCTCATGACCACGTGGGTTTCCTACAGGTGCTCTGGTTTCCTCCCACATTCCAAAGACACACAGGTTATGGTCAGTGAGTTGTGGGCATGATTTGGTGCCCAAAGTGTGCTGACACTTGTGAGCTGCGCAGCAGAACCTGATACAAATGACACATTTCACTGTATGTTCATGTAAGGGGGTTTCCTCTCTTATGTTACTGCGTAGGCTACTTTGTTATGTTATACTTGGGAATGCTTCTTTGTTATGTTAAACGCTGAGAAAGTTTTTTGTGCTAGCAGCTTGTTTTGGGTTAGGCAGTGATAAGAAAATGTTACGAACCAATAGGGATAGTTGTTATGATTTTGGTGTATCTGGAAGAATTGTATGTGCGACGTTTTGGGGGAGAAGGCGGGAGAGAGAGAGACAGAGGATGGACCAGGTGCTGTGAGTCCGCTAACAGGGTCGGACCCCGAGGAGGGCGTTCGGCGAGGAGAGGAGATGGAGATGGACTCGGACTCGTGTGGAGCGTCTGGTCGACCACCGTTGTTGGTCCCAGGCGGCCGGTCGAGGTGGTCCGAGGGGTTGCAGGGTGAAGAAGAAGGGTCCTGAGCTCCAACTGTTTGTGCACGAAGAGATTGAACTTTGATAAGTGTGGCGCCTTTTATTTTCCTTTTATATTTCATTCTCTTTTAATTATATAGTTCCAGTAATATCTATAAACAGTAAATCATTTAATCGTATCTGGTGTATTGTCTGTTATTTGGGCAGGGTGGGGTACATCACACAGCATCCACACGAACTAATTACCCAGTTTGGTGGGGCCGAGGGCTGTTTCCCTAGATGACAGCGAGCCGAGCGACCCTGAGGGTGGCCAGGGGGACTACATTGTGGGGCCTTTCGTCCAGAATTGGTATGCTGTGTGGTTGCCCTTTTTAAATCAGTAATGTGTGTCTCTGTGGGTTATTTGCTGGTTATTGCTGTATGCGTGGTGGGTGAGGTCTTTGTTCGAGTTCAGACTAGCATTGACGAGTTGGAGGTGGAACTCGGGGCTGCCCATGCTGTTGGGAGAGAGAGGAAAGAATGGTCTGATTTGGAGGTAGGGTCTGAAAATAAATGTTCTAGCTATGGTGGCGTTTGGGATAGTGTCCACCCCAAGAGGGGCGGAGGCGTGCGAGACATGGGCAGAGCGGATCTCTCAGTTGTTAGATGAGTGGCAGTGTTCGGTTGAGGGAGAGCGACAGGGATTAGTTGAAAGTTTGAGTAGGCGGGCTGATGACAGTGTCAGAGCGGTCAGGTTCACTTACACCGTACTGACAGCTGTCAGTTATTTGAAAGAGGGGGGAAAGTTTTCAGTGTGTCTTCTCTGGCTAGGAGGGCAGCTAAATTGCTTGCAGTGCCAGGAGGATCATTTCAGGGGGTCAGCCCCTCCTTCAGTTGTTCAGCTGATCAGAGAGGTGTCGGGAAACTTAGTGGAGGCCCACCATCTGTTCCCATGGTAACACTGCGTTCCCTCACTGTCTGTTCCCCTGGTAACACCACACTCCCTCACCGCCTGTTCCCCTAGTAACACCACATTCCCTCACCACCTGTTCCCCTGGTAACACCACACTCCCTCACCGTCTGTTACCCTGGTAACACTGCATTCTCTCACTGCCTGTTCCCCGGTAGCACCATGCTCCCTCACTGTGTGTTTCCCTGGTAAGACTGCTGTCCCCAACATTGGCCCCCTCCCTCCTCTGTCAGCTCTGCTCTCCCCTATGCCTGTGCCATTTTCCCTCAGCACCTGCCAGCCCTACAGTGCAGTTTAAGCTGCAAACCCACCTCACACTCCACCTTTGAAGGAGACGAATGCCAGAAACTGCACAGCTGTCGTGGAGGAAATCGTGCCTTAAAACAAGCAAATCCAATGCAAGGCAGCTGCATCCTGCATTCTGTGTCCAGCATGGAGAGAGAGAGCTTCACGGTGTTAAACAGAGGGGCGGGCACAAGGTACAGTTGCCTGGCTAGCTGTGGAAGGAAACCAGGTGGTTGGTTCCCCTTCCAGCCCTCCTGCCTCTGCAACTCGGGTCTCTGGCCAAGTGTGCAGGGGACATGCACAGGCTTGCCTCGATCAGATACCGGCCTACGTCTGCAAGCTGAGTAAATTTATAGAGAACTTTGTTTCAGAAGGACATTAACATAGGAACTAGAGGAACCATTTGTCCTCTCAATTTCTAACACTATTTGAGCACATGGTGGCTAACTGACGCATCAACCACTCACTCTTCATATCCCTTGCGAAATTAAATGTCATCTCACCCTGACAGCCCTCCTTCACCCAGCACACTCATATTTAAGACCATAAGACATAGGAGCACAATGAGGCCATTCAGCCCATTGAGCCTGCTCCACCATTTGATCATGGCTAATTTAAGACCTTAAGACATAGGAGCAGGATATTACTTTCCTCTAAATTCCATTCTCCTCCCTTCTCCCCGTAATCTTTGATGCCTTTACTAATTCTACCAACCTCCACTTTAAATATACCCAATGACTTGGCCTCAACAGTCATCTGTGGCAATGAATTCCACAGATTCACCACTCTCTGGCTAACTTCTGTTCTAAATGGATGTCCCTCTATTCTGAGTCTGTGTCCTCTGGTCCTAGACTTTTCCACTATAGGAAACATTCTCTCCACATCCACCCTATCTAGGCCTTTCAATAATTGATAGCTTTCAGTGAGATTCCCTCTCTCCCCCATCCTTCTAAACTCCAGTGAGTACAGGCCCGGACATCAAACACTCCTGATATTTTAACCCTTTCATTCCAGAGATCATTCTCCAGAGCTTCCTCTGGACCCTCTCCAATGTTGGCAGATCTTTTCTTAGATAAGGGGCCTAAAATTGCTCACAATTACCAAGTGCAGTCTGACCAGTGCCTTATTGCATCCTTACTTTTGAATTCTAGCCCTCTCAAAATAAATGCTAACATTACCACCTTAGCACCAACTCAACCTGCAAGTTAACCTTCAGGGAATCCTGCATGAAGACTTTGTACCTGATTTTTTAACATCCTCTCCATTTAGAAAACAATCCTCACCCTTATTCCTTTTACCTAAGTGTATGACCATACACTTTCCAACACTATATTCCACCTGTCACTTCTTTGCCCATTCTTCTAATCTAAGTTGTTCTGCAGACTCCCTGCTTCTTCTACACTACCTGCCCCTCCATCTATCTTCGAATCGTCCCCAAACTTGGCCATAAAGCCATCAATGGTAGAGAGCCCTGCTGCTCTCTGGATTGGATTAAGTAGTACTCCTCAACTTTTTAGACCTAGTGCCAACTCGGTCCAATTTACGCGTCCCCAGGGTGTGACCCCACACACCTTCCAAGTGGTTTACACACTGAATTGTGTCTCCTTCATGTATCTAGATAAACGGAAACATTTAATCACCTGCTGGATTGTTCCTCTGCACCGCTGCGATTGTGACTAATGATTTACCTACATGGTTTCTGATGTCAGCAATCCATATTGTACACTGCAGTTATTTGCCTGGATTCATTTGACAGCCCCTCCGAAACCTGTGCCTTAACCATCACGCAGGACAAGAGTTTCTGGCACAGGGGAACACCACCACCTGAGGGTTCCCCTCCAAGTTCAAACCCCGCTTTAAATATACTCAATAAGGGGCAGAGGGAGAAAAACAATATTAATAATAATAAATAAACAAATAACGGATGGGGTACGAAGGGGAGGTGGGGCATTAACGGAAGTTTATTTATTTATTTATTTATTTATTATTATTATTAATTTTTTTTCTCTCTCTTTCCTTTTTCTCCCTCTGTCCCTCTGACTATACCCCTTGCCCATCCTCTGGGCTTCCCCCCTCCCCCTTTTCTTTCTCCCTGGGCCTCCTGTCCCGTGATCCTCTCATATGCCTTTTGCCAATCACCTGTCCAGCTCCTGGCTCCATCCCTCCCCCTCCTGTCTTCTCCTATCATTTTGGATCTCCCCCTCCCCCTCCCACTTTCAAATCTCTTACTAGCTCTTCCTTCAGTTAGTCCTGACGAAGGGTCTCGGCCTGAAACGTCGACTGTACCTCTTCCTAGAGATGCTGCCTGGCCTGTTGCATTCACCAGCAACTTTTAAGTGTGTTAGTCTTTGGAGCAGCTCAGTTGTCTTAGTCTACTACTAAAAGTGCGCCTCTATTCGGCCAAGGTGGCATGCAGAGGGTGAGAAACATTGTCCAGAATTGCCAGGATTTTCTGTAGGGTCCTTTGTTCTGCCACAGCTTCCAGTGTGTCCAGTTTGACTCTTGTAACAGAGCCAGCCTTTCTAATCAGTTTATTGAGACTGTTGGTATCACCCGTGTTGATGCCATTGCCCCAGCACACCACCACATAGAAGATTGTACTTGCAACAACAGACCAGTAGGACATGTGAAGGAGAGACAGGCAGGACAGACCGGGGAGAATCGGTTGATGTGGTGTACTTGGATTTTCAGAAGGCCTTTGACAAAGTGCCACACGAGGCTGCTTAACAACCTACGAGCCCGTCATATTACAGGAAAGATTCTAGCATGGATAAAGCAGTGTGTGCAACAAGTGGGAATAAAGGGAGGCTTTTCTGGTTGGCTGCCGGTGACTAGTGGTGTTGGGGCAGATTCTTTTTACATTATATGTCAATGATTTGGATGATGGACTTTGTTGCAAATTTCAGACAATATGAAGATAGGTGGAGGGGCAGGAGGTTTTGAGGAAGTAGTGAGGCTACAGAAGGACAGACAGATTAGGAGAATGGGCAAAGAAATGGCAGATGGATTACAGTGTCCGGAAGTGAATGGTCATGCACTTTGGTAGAAAACATGAAAGGGTTGACTATTTTCTAAATGGAGAGAAAATACAAAGAACTGAGGAACAAAGGGATTGGGAGTCCTTGTGCAGGATTACCTAAAGATTAATTTGAAGGTTGAGTCTATGGTGAAGAAGGCAAATGCTCTATTAACATTCGTTTAAAGAAGACTAGAATATAAAAGCAAGGATGTAATGTTGAGATTTTATAAAGCACTGCTGAGGCCTCACTTGGAGTACTGTCAGCAGTTTTGGGCCCATTATCTTAAAAAGGATGTGCTCAAATTGGAGAGGGTTCAAAGGAAATGGAGTATAAGGTAGCAAAAGTGAGTGGGAAGTTGGATGACTGAGAAGCTTTTAAAATCCAACAAAAGGCAACTTAAAAAGCTATAAGAAGGGAAAAGATGAAATATGAGGGCAAACTAGCCAATAATATAAAGCAGGATACCAAAAGCTTTTTCAGAGTAAAAGGGAGGTGAAAGTTGATATTGGACCACTGGAAAATGATGCTGGTGAGGTAGTAATGGGGGACAAAGGAATGACAGATGAACTTAACGGGTACTTTGCATCTGTCTTCACTGCGGAAGACCATAGCACTATGCCAGAGGTCCATAAGTGTCAGGGAGCAGGAATGAGTGCTACTGCTATTACAAAGGTCTTGAGGTGGATAAGATAGACTATATCCCAGAGTCCTGAGAGTGGTTGCTGAACACATAATGGATGCACTGATCATAATCTTTCAAGAATCACTTGACTCTAGCACAGTTCCGGAAGACTGGAAGATTGCAAATGTCACTCCACTCTTTAAGAAGGGAGGAAGGCAAAAAGAAATGAAATTATGGACCAGTTAGCCTAACCTCAGTGTTTGGGAAAGTGTTAGAGTCTATTATCAAAGATGGGGTTTCAAGGTACTTGGAGACT
Organism: Mobula hypostoma; assembly: GCF_963921235.1. Taxonomy (NCBI): domain Eukaryota; kingdom Metazoa; phylum Chordata; class Chondrichthyes; order Myliobatiformes; family Myliobatidae; genus Mobula; species Mobula hypostoma. The sequence continues at coordinate 185,508,174 of NC_086103.1, forward strand.
AATGATAAAATAAGTCAAAGTCACCATGGTTTCTGTGAAAAGAAATCTCGCCTGATAAATCTGTTGGAGTCCTTGGAGGAAAGTAACAAGCAGGGTAGACAAAGGAGAGGCAGTGGATTTCATTTACTTAGATTTTCAGAAGGCATTTGATAAGGTGCCACACGTGAAGCTGCTTAACAACATAATATCCTATGGCATTACAGGAAAGATACTGACATAGATAGCAGAATGGCTAATAGGCAGGAGGCAGCGAGTGGGAATAAAAGGGGCCTTTGCTGGTTGGCTGTCGGTGACAAGTAGTGTTCCCCAGGGTTCAGTATTGTGTTCACTACTTTTCACAATGTTTGTCAATGATTTAAATATTGGAATTGATGGCTTTGTGGCCAAGTTTGCGGATGATACGAAGATAGGTGGAAGGGGTACGCAGAGCTGAGGAAGCAATGCGATTGCAGCAGGACTTAGACAAATTAAGAGAATGGACAAAAGAGTGGCAGATGGAATACAGTGTTGGGAAATGTATGATAATGCATTTTGGTGAAAGGAAAAACAGTGTGGACTATTATCTAAATGGGGAGAAGGTTCAAACATCAGAGGTGCAGAGGCACTTAGGAGTCCTCGTGGAAGACTCCCAGAAGGTTAATTTACAGGTTGAGTCAGTGGTAAAGAAGGCAAATGCAATGTTGGCATTTATTTCAAGGGGAATAGAATGTAAGAGCAAGGAGATAATGCTGAGCCTTTATAAGACACTTGTCAGGCCACAGTATAGTCAGCAGTTTGGGTTCCATATCTCAGAAAGGACGTGTTGTCATTGGACAGAATCCAGAGGAGATTCACAAGGATGATTCTGGAAATGAAGGGGTTAACATATGAGGAGTGTTTAGCAGCTTTGGACCCCTACTCACTGAAATTTAGAAAAATGAAGGGGGATCTAATTGAAACCTACCGAATGTTGAAAGGACTAGATAGATGTGGAGATGTTTCCTATGGTGGGGGTATCCAGAACTAGAGGTCACAACCTCAAAACAGAGGTAAGGAGGAATTTTTTTTAGCCAGAGAGTAGTAAATCTTTGGAATCCTCTGCCAGACTGCAGTGGAAGCATCAAAGGATATGGCGAGAAGGCAGGTGTATGGGGTTGAGTGGGATCTGAGATCAGCCATGATGAAATAGCTAAGCAGATTTGATGGGCCAAATGGCCTAATTCTGCTGCTATATCTTATGGTCTTATACAACTTCAACAAAACTCCAACTGGAAAAATGGGCTGAAAATGGCAGATGGAGTTTACTGCAGACAGGTGTGAGGCGTTTCACTTTGGGAGGACGATCCAGGGTAAGGAGTTGCACAGTGAGCAATAGGGCACTGAGGAGTGTGGTACATCAGAGGGATCTGAGAATCCAGATCCGTAATTCCTTGAAAGTGGCATCATAGGTAAGTAGGGTTGTAAAGAGAGCATCTGGCACACTGACCTTCTTAAATCATAGTACTGAGTACAGGAGCTGGGACATTATAAGACATTGGCGAGGCCAAATTTTAAGTATTGTGTGTAGTTCTGGCCACCTACCAACAGGGAAGATATGAAGGTTGAAACAACAGAGAGAAAATTTATTGGACTTGAGGACCTGAGGGAATGGTTGAATAGATTCAGACATTTTCCACTGAGGTTGCAAGAGACTAGAGGAGGTCATAGGTTAAGGGTGAAAGGTGAAATATTTAAAATGAACCTGAGGGGGATCTTGTTCACTCAGAAGGTGGTAAGAGTGTTAAATGAGCTGCCAGTGTAGTGGTGGATGCGGGTTTGATTTCAACATTTCGTACAAGGCTGGATAAGCACAGGGATCTGAGGAGTATCAAGTATCAATGGAAAAGGATAGAATCAGAGAGCACAGGAAAATTTTTAATTGGGGAAAGGCAAATTATGAGGCTATAAGGCTAGAACTTGCGGGTGTGAATTGGGATGATGTTTTTGCAGGGAAATGTACTGTGGACATGTGGTCGATGTTTAGAGATCTCTTGCGGGATGTAAGGGATAAATTTGTCCCGGTGAGGAAGATAAAGAATGGTAGGGTGAAGGAACCATGGGTGACAAGTGAGGTGGAAAATCTAGTCAGGAGGAAGAAGGCAGCATACATGAGGTTTAGGAAGCAAGGATCAGCTGGGTCTATTGAGGAATATAGGAGAGCAAGAAAGGAGCTTAAGAAGGGGCTGAGAAGAGCAAGAAGGGGACATGAGAAGGCCTTGGTGAGTAGGGTAAAGGAAAACCCCAAGGCATTCTTCAATTATGTGAAGAAAAAAAGGATGACAGGAGTGAAGGTAGGACCGACCAGAGATAAAGGTGGGAAGATGTGCCTGGAGGCTGTGGAAGTGAGCGAGATCCTCAATGAATACTTCTCTTTGGTATTCACCAATGAGAGGGAACTTGATGATGGTGAGGACGATATGAGTGAGGTTGATGTTCTGGAGCATGCTGATATTAAGGGAGAGGAGGTGTTGGGAGTTGTTAAAGTACATTAGGACAGATAAGTCCTCGGGGCCTGACGGAATATTCCCCAGGCTGCTCCACGAGGCAAGAGAAGAGATTGCTGAGCCTCTGGCTAGGATCTTTATGTCCTCGTTGTCCACGGGAATGGTACCGGAGGACTGGAGGGAGGCGAATGTTGTTCCCTTGTTCAAAAAAGGTAGTAGGGATAGTCCGGGTAATTACAGACCAGTGAGCCTTACGTCTGTGGTGGGAAAGCTGTTGGAAAAGATTCTTAGAGATAGGATCTATAGGCATTTAGAGAATCATGGTCTGATCAGGGACAGTCAGCATGGCTTTGTGAAGGGCAGATCGTGTCTAACAAGCCTGATAGAGTTCTTTGAGGAGGTGACCAGGTATATAGATGAGGGTAGTGCAGTGGATGTGATCTATATGGATTTTAGTAAGGCATTTGACAAGGTTCCACACGGTAGACTTATTCAGAAAGTTAGAAGGCATGGGATCCAGGGAAGTTTGGCCAGGTGGATTCCGAATTGGCTTGCCTGCAGAAGGCAGAGGGTGGTGGTGGAGGGAGTACATTGGGATTGGAGGATTGTGACTAGTGGTGTCCCACAAGGATCTGTTCTGGGACCTCTACTTTTCGTGATTTTTATTAACGACCTGGATGTGGGGGTAGAAGGGTGGGTTGGCAAGTTTGCAGACGACACAAAGGTTGGTGGTGTTGTAGATAGTGTAGAGGATTGTCAAAGATTACAGAGAGACATTGATAGGATGCAGAAGTGGGCTGAGAAGTGGCAGATGGAGTTCAACCCGGAGAAGTGTGAGGTGGTACACTTTGGAAGGACAAACTCCAAGGCAGAATACAAAGTAAATGGCAGGATACTTGGTAGTGTGGAGGAGCAGAGGGATCTCGGGGTACATGTCCACAGATCCCTGAAAGTTGCCTCACAGGTGGATAGGGTAGTTAAGAAAGCTTATGGGGTGTTAGCTTTCATAAGTCGAGGGATAGAGTTTAAGAGTCGCGATGTAATGATGCAGCTCTATAAAACTCTGGTTAGGCCACACTTGGAGTACTGTGTCCAGTTCTGGTCACCTCACTATAGGAAGGATGTGGAAGCATTGGAAAGAGTACAGAGGAGATTTACCAGGATGCTGCCTGGTTTAGAAAGTATGGATTATGATCAGAGATTAAGGGAGCTAGGGCTTTACTCTTTGGAGAGAAGGAGGATGAGAGGAGACATGATAGAGGTGTACAAGATAATAAGAGGAATAGATAGAGTGGATAGCCAGCGCCTCTTCCCCAGGGCACCACTGCTCAATACAAGAGGACATGGCTTTAAGGTAAGGGGTGGGAAGTTCAAGGGGGATATTAGAGGAAGGTTTTTTACTCAGAGAGTGGTTGGTGCGTGGAATGTACTGCCTCAGTCAGTGGTGGAGGCAGATATACTAGTGAAGTTTAAGAGACTACTAGACAGGTATATGGAGGAATCTAAGGTGGGGGGTTATATGGAAGGCAGGGTTTGAGGGTCGGTACAACATTGTGGGCCAAAGGGCCTGTACTGTGCTGTACTATTCTATGTTCTATGTTCATTTATTGTCATTCAACTGTATATGTGTATACTGCCAAACAAAACAATGTTCTTCCAGACTAAGGTGCATAGCATGGTACATATAACTCACACACAATATATAAAGTAACATTACCACAAATAAAATATATTTCAGAAGATTGACAGTATAATGCTACTGGCACTTCATGCGTGATGAGACCTGGGTGGTGGGAAGGAGTTCAGTAGTCTTATGGGTCTGAGGGAAGAAGCCGTTTCTCATCCTAACAGTTCTTGTCCTAATGCTATGGTATCCCGTCTGGTAGTAGGGGGGGAGGGGTCAAAGAGATTGTTGGACAGAGGGGAGGGTTCATTGACAATGCTAAGGGCCCTGCATACAGAGTGCTCCTGAGAAATACCTCTAATGCGTGGAAGAAAGACTTCGATGATCTTCTCAGCAGTGCTCACAATGCTTTGTAGGGAGTGGCAGTCAGATGCCTTGTAATTCCTGTACCAGACAGTGATGCAGCTGGTCAGGACACTCTTGATGACACTCCTGTAAAAACTGGTAAGGATGAGGGAAAGGGAACCTCATTGTCTCAATCTCTCAGGAAGTGGAGATGTTGCTGAGTTTTCTTGACCAAAGTGGTGGTGTTGAGGGATCAGGTGAGATCATTTGCTCATTGGACCATATATAAAGGCGGATAAATCCCCAGGGCCAGATGGTCTGCATCCCAGAGTGCTTAAGGAAGTAGCCCAAGAAATAATGGATGCATTAGTGATAATTTTTCAAAACTCGTTAGATTCTGGACTAGTTCCTGAGGATTGGAGGGTGGCTAATGTAACCCCACTTTTTAACAAAGGAGGGAGAGAGAAACCGGGGAATTATAGACCGGTTAGCCTAACGTCGGTGGTGGGGAAACTGCTCGAGTCTGTTATCAAAGATGTGATAAAAGCACATTTGGAAAGCGGTGAAATGATCAGACAAAGTCAGCATGGATTTGTGAAAGGAAAATCATGTCTGACGAATCTCATAGAATTTTTTGAGGATGTAACTAGTAGAGTGGATAGGGGAGAACCAGTGGATGTGGTATATTTGGATTTTCAAAAGGCTTTTGACAAGGTCCCACACAGGAGATTAGTGTGCAAACTTAAAGCACACGGTATTGGGGGTAAGGTATTGATGTGGATAAGAGAATTGGTTGGCAGACAGGAAGCAAAGAGTGGGAATAAACGGGACCTTTTCAGAATGGCAGGCGGTGACTAGTGGGGTACCGCAAGGCTCAGTGCTGGGACCCCAGTTGTTTACAATATATATTAATGACTTAGACGAGGGAATTAAATGCAGCATCTCCAAGTTTGCGGATGACACGAAGCTGGGCGGCAGTGTTAGCTGTGAGGAGGATGCTAAGAGGATGCAGGGTGACTTGGATAGGTTAGGTGAGTGGGCAAATTCATGGCAGATGCAATTTAATGTGGATAAATGTGAAGTTATCCACTTTGGTGGCAAAAACAGGAAAACAGATTATTATCTGAATGGTGGCCGATTAGGAAAAGGGGAGGTGCAATGAGACTGGGTGTCATTATACACCAGTCATTGAAAGTGGGCATGCAGGTACAGCAGGCGGTGAAAAAGGCGAATGGCATGCTGGCATTTATAGCGAGAGGATTCGAGTACAGGAGCAGGGAGGTACTACTGCAGTTGTACAAGGCCTTGGTGAGACAACACCTGGAGTATTGTGTGCAGTTTTGGTCCCCTAATCTGAGGAAAGACATCCTTGCCATAGAGGGAGTACAAAGAAGGTTCACCAGATTGATTCCTGGGATGGCAGGACTTTCATATGATGAAAGGCTGGATGAACTAGGCTTATACTCGTTGGAATTCAGAAGATTGAGGGGGGATCTGACTGAAATGTATAAAATCCTAAAGGGATTAGACAGGCTAGATGCAGGAAGATTGTTCCCGATGTTGGGGAAGTCCAGAATGAGGAGTCACAGTTTGAGGATAAAGGGGAAGCCTTTTAGGACCAAGATTAGGAAAAACTTCTTCACACAGAGAGTGGTGAATCTGTGGAATTCTCTGCCACAGGAAACAGTTGAGGCCAGTTCATTGGCTATATTTAAGAGGGAGTTAGATATGGCCCTTGTGGCTAAAGGGATCAGGGGGAATGGAGGGAAGGCTGGTACAGGGTTCTGAGTTGGATGATCAGTCATGATCATACTGAATGGCGGTGCAGGCTCAAAGGGCCGAATGGCCTACTCCTGCACCTATTTTCTATGTTTCTATAGTCCAGGTGCAGGTCAATGGGACTAGGCAGAATAATAGTTGGACACGGAATAGACGGGCCAAAGGAGCTGTTTCTGTGCTGTAGTGCTCTATGACTCTATGATTACGAACCTAACTATTGGTGCTGCCTTCCGGAGTTCACTCTGTGGAAGACAGGCTGAATTGTGTGCAGTTGCAGACTGCTACGGGCTTGTTCTTGCCAACAAAATTCATGGATTCAGGGATTTGAGCTATTTTATATATTTTCTGTGTGAGCGTATATTTACTGTTATCTTATATGCACTATTTGTGCCCTGTGCTGTGTGTGACTGTTGGTAGTGTTTTGCACCATGGCCCCAGAGTAACGCTGTTTCATTTGCTGTATTCATAGGTATTTATGTATGGTGAAATGACAAATAAACTTGAACATGAATTCAAATGCTATTCTGCCATCAGGTCAGAAGCGGACAAGATCAATCTGCATTTGGAACCTGGCATGAATTCAATCCGCAATTTCATGGCTCTTCAGTCCGATGTCAGAACAGTGTGCACCCTCCAGAATATCCTGCAACAGTGCACCTGACCCAGGGTCAACCACCCTGAGAGCAATGCGCCATCACCCGCCTGTCCTATAAACAATGGCAGTAGCCAAAAGGGCAGTACCTGTCCAAGTTGGTTCTCAAATTCGTCGCGGACGTCGGCGGCTTTACTCAACACCAGCGGAGTACGGAACACGGGCTCTGCAAAGCAGAAGGTGAAAAAGGCAAACTCACTTAGGATGAAGCTAAATCCCATCTCAAGCAGCTCAAGGAATAAGCCCACATAACCACAGAATAACACAGAACAAGAGACTTCAGTGCCGGCTTTCTGAACAACTTGCCAGTTAGTCCAATCCACCATTCTTTCCACGTCATCCTGTATATTGTACCTTCAAGTATTCAATGCTATAGCTTAGTACAGGTCCTTCTGCCCACAATGTTTTGCCGACCTTATAACCCACTCCAAAGTCAATCTAACCATTCCCTCCCACATAGCCCTCCATTTTTACATAAGAAATAGGAGTAGTCATTCGACCCGTCGAGCCTGCTCCGCCATTCACTAAGATCATGGCCTATCTGACCATGGACGAATCTCCATCTACCTGGCTTTTTCCCATAACCCTCAATTCCCCTACCATGCAAAAATCTATCCAAACTTGTCTTAAATATATGTACTGAGGCAGCCTCCACTGCTTCAATGGGCTGAGAATTCCACAGATTCACCACTCTTTGGGACAAGCAGTTCCTCCTTATCTTCATCCTAAATTTACTCCCCCGAATCTTGTGGCTATGTCCCCTAGATCTAGTCTCAGCTACCAGTGGAAACAACTTTTCTGCCTCTATCTTATCTATCCCTTTCATAATTTTACGTTTCTATAAGATTACCTCTCATTCTTCTGAATTCCAACGAGTACAGACCCAGGTAACTCAATCTCTCCTCGTAGCTTAAACCCCTCATCTCTGGAATCTGGTGAACCGCCTCGAGTAAGACCAGAACTGCACGCAGTACCCCAGGTGCAGCCTCACCAGTACCCAGTATAGTTGCTGCATAACCTTCCTGGTCTTAAATTAAATCCTCATAGCAATGAAGACCAACATTCCATTTGCCTCTTGATAGCCTGCTGCACCTGCAAAACAACCTTTTGTACAGTAATTCACACACAAGCACTCCCAAGTCCATCTGCACAGCAGCATGCTACAATCTTTTACCATTTATCTCCATAATCTGATCTTCCATTTTCCCTTTCAGAGTGGATGACTTCGCATTTACCAACATTGTATTCCATCTGTCATACCCCTGCCCACTCACTTAACCTATCTATATCTCTCTGCAGGCTCTCTGTATCCTCTGTACAATTTGCTTTTCCACTCAATTTAGTGTCATCAGCAAACTTAAGATACACCGCACTCAGTCCCCTCTTCCAGATCATTTTTCTATCATCCATGTGCCTATTTAAGAGTTTCTTAAATGTTCCTAATGTTCTTAAATGTATCTGCCCCTACCACGACCCCTGGCAGGGCATTCCCTGCACCTATCATTCTCTGTGTAAAAATCTTACTTCTGACAACCCCCCATAACCTTAAAATCCCCTCTAATAACCTTAACATGATGGCCCCTCGTATTAGCCATTTCCACTCTGGGAATTCCAGACTAAACGAGTCAATGAAGGATGCTTAACAGCTGTGGCAAGGCTTCAACTCTGTAACTTTGTCTTCAAAATAAAGTAATAATAAGTATTATATTTATGAAACTTTTAGTTTGTATTTTCTCACAAGAACTTTTAAGACACGTCAAATTCATGTCTGTTATTTTTTATGACAAAGAACCACTGTCCCCAACACTTCCGACATTACCAACACACAAGCCATTTTAGAGACCTTTCAAGTTTTTTCAGACGACTATGTATGTGGTTGCTATGGACATGAGAATTGACAGGGGAGCACGTGGCTGTCATGGCAGAAGAATAGAATATAAACGTCAGGATGTAATGTTGAAACTTTATAAAGCACTGGTGAGGCCTCACTTGGAGTACTGTAGGCAGGTTTGGGCCCCTTATCTTAGAAAGGATGTGCTGAAACTGGAGAGGGTTCAAAGGAGGTTCACAAAAATAACACAAGGAAATCTGCAGATGCTGGAATTTCAAGCAACACACATAAAAGTTGCTGGTGAACGCAGCAGGCCGGGCAGCATCCATAGGAAGAGGTACAGTCGACGTTTCAGGCTGAGACCCTTCGTCAGGACTAACTGAAAGAAGAGATAGTAAGAGACTTGAAAGTGGAAGGGGGGAGGCGAAGATCCAAAATGATAGAAGACAGGAGCGGGAGGGATGGAGCTAAGAGCTAGAAAGTTTATTGGCAAAAGGGATATGAGCGGATCATAGGACGGGAGGCCGAAAGGGGGAGGGGGGGAAGCCCAGAGGATGGGCAAGGAGTATAGTGAGAGGGACAGAGGGAGAAAAAGGAGAGAGAGAGAGAGAGAAAATTAATAATATAAATAAATAAATAATGGATAGGGTACGAAGGGCAGGTGGGGCATTAACGGAAGTTAGAGAAGTCAATGTTCATGCCATCAGGTTGGAGGCTACCCAGACAGAATATAAGGTGTTGTTCCTCCAACCCGAGTGTGGCTTCATCTTGACAGTGGAGAAGGCTGTGGATAGACATATCAGAATGGGAATGGGACATGGAAATAAAATATGTGGCCACTGGGAGATCTTGCTTTCTCTGGCGGACAGAGTGTAGGTGTTCAGCATAACAGTCTCCCAGCCTGCGTCTGGTCACGCAAATATATAGAAGGCCGCATCGGGAGCACCAGACGCAGTATATCACCCCAGCCAACTCACAGGTGAAGTGTCACCTCACCTGGAAGGACTGTCTGGGGCCCTGAATGGTGGTGAGGGAGGAAGTGTAAGGGCATGTGTAGCACTTGTTCTGCTTACAAGGATAAGTGCCGGGAGGGAGATTGGTGGGAAGGGACGGGGTGGGGGGGGGCGAATGGACAAGGGAGTCGCGTAGGGAGTGATCACTGCGGAAAGCGGTGGGGGGGGAGGGAAAGATGTGCTTAGTGGCTTAGTGGTGGGATCCCATTGGAGGTGGCGGAAGTTATGGAGAATTATATGTTGGACCTGGAGGCTGGTGGGGTGGTAAGTGAGGACTAGGGGAATCCTATTCCTAGTGGGGTGGCGGGAGGATGGGGTGAGAACAGATTTGCGTGAAATGGGAGAGATGCGTTTTGAGAGCAGAGTTGATGGTAGAGGAAGGGAAACCCCTTTTTTCAAAAAAGGAGGATATCTCCTTCGTCCTGGAATGAAAAGCCTCATCCTGAGAGCAGATGCAGCGGAGACAGAGGAATTGCGAGAAGAGGAATAGTCCAAGTAGCTGTGAGAGTCCATAGGCTTATAGTGTCTATCCCAGCATGGGAAGACAATCTCCGGCGGATTGAGCGGACGAAGCCAATGGAAGGTCCAACGGTCAAGAAGGCGGTCTCTGCAAGCGTCGTGGAACATGTAGAGCAGGACAAGACACAGAAGACGTCCTGGTCATCCACTGCGCCTAGTCCCATCTCCAGCCGTCTAGACTCTGTCTTGCCACTGGATCCAGATGGGAATTGGGAAGCCAGAGTGAGGCTGACACTGCGCAACTCTCCCTCACTTAAATCCAAATCACGCGCTGGTCAGGGTCCTTATCGACGTCAATGATGGACGAACAAAAGTAGACATCTGTAGATAAGCTGTCTCCAGAGATAGAGATAGAAAGATCAAGAAAGGGGAGGGAGGTGTCAGAAATGATTCCAGGATTGAGTGGTTTACAAAAGCATTTGATGGCTCTGGGCCTGTATTCACTACAATTCAGAAGAATGAGGGGTGACCTCATTGAAACCTATGGAATGTTGAAAGGCCTTGATAGCGTGGATGTGGAGAGGATGTTTCTTATGGTGGGAGAGTCTAAGACCAGAGGACACAGTCTCAGAATAGAGATTTTAGAATGGAGATGAGGAGAAATTTCTTTAGCCAGAGAGTGGTAAATCTGTGGAATTCTTTGCCACAAGCAGCTGTGATTGGTCAGGGCATGAAGGGATATGGGGAAAAGGCAGAAAATTGGGACAGAGGAAAATTTGATCAATCAAATTGGAAAACTGGCGGAGCAGACTCAATGGGCCAAATGGCCGAATTCTGCTCCTATATCTTAAGGTCAAGGTCGAATGTTATCACCTCTTACAAAGTGAAATCAAGTGACATAGCAGGGCTTTGCTCTCAGATGAGCTCAATGCCTTCTATGCTTGCTTTGACCAGCAAAATGTGGAGGAACTATCACGAACTCCCACAGCCCCCAATGACCCTGTGATTTCAGTCTCTGAGGCTGACGTGAGAGCATCCTTCAGGAGGGTGAAGCCATGGAATGGATCTGGAACAGCTGGGGTACATGACCAAGTACTAAAGACCTGGCTGTTCAATTGGCTGCACTGTTAACTGAGATCTTTAACCTCTCACTTCAGCAGACTGAGATACCCACCTACTTCAAGCAGGCTTCAATAAAGGCATCCGTTAGTCTTGCGAGGCAATGGATCTGCGCCTGGAAAGTCTTCACTCTCCAGGGCGCAGGCCTGGGCAAGATTGTGTGGAAGACCAGCAGTTGCCCATGCTGGAAGTCTCCCCTCTCCATGACACCAATGTTGTCCAAGGGAAGGGCATTAGGACCCATACAACTTGGCACCAGTGTCGTCGCAGAGCACTGTGTGGTTAAGTGCCTTGCTCAAGGACACAACACGTTCCCTCGGCTGGGGCTCGAACTCATGACCTTCAGGTAGCTAGTCCAATGCCTTAACCACTTGGCCTCAACATACAATAGTGAATAATATATTCCCGGAGAATATAGTCGTAACTTGCCTCAATGACAGCACCAGACAACAAGGATTTTGCTTCGATTACTTCTGGGTGTATCTAACGGATTTTGGGCTGCTGATTATGAATATCACCATGAAATTTCCCTATCACGCACCATGCTTTTGAATTTGCCTATATTTGTTATTTCAGTTCATAATTCAAGTCAATTAAAATGTTCCCTACCATGTAAACTGAAGTTTTCTGTCTTGTCCAGGCATGCCTGGGCATGTTTTTAGTCAGGGCAGATGCTGCACAGCAGGACAGGTTTGCGAAAGGCTATAAAGGCATCACGCACACACCGTCCTATGCATTGTGTTTACATGTATATCATTTGCGATCACATTGATATGCATGCTCTACCTGCATAGCATCTTGTGTGTACTCATTATAAAATAATTGTATTTTCAGGAGTATTTGTGATAGCAAAATGTCTCACTAATGTTGCAACAGCCGCGAGACTTTGTAATATTTGTGGCGAGTATACACTTAAATCTCAAAGATGGAACATGACTTGTGCGTGGAATGGGCTGCCGGCAACGGTGGTGGAGGCAGATACGACAGGGTCTTTTAAGAGACTCCTGGACAGGTACATGGAACTTAGGAAAATTTTTCATTGATTATATTATGCTTATTGGATTTATTGAGTATGCCCGTAAGAGAATGAATTTCAGGGTTGTATATGGTGACATATACAGTTGCAAGAAAAAGTTTGTGAACCCTTTGTAATTACCTGGTTTTCGGCATTAATTATTCATAAAATGTGGTCTGATCTTCATCTAAGTCATAATAATAGACAAACACAATCTGCCTAAACCAAGACTTCTCAACTGGAGTTCCACGAGATTGTGATTAAAAACAATAAACATTATTTTTTGAACTTTGTGCAACACGTGATTCTAGTGCTGGCAGTGGTAGGCAGTGACTGAGCAGCCCTGTTAGCAATCTCAGCCCAGTGTGGTAGTGTGCAGTTGGACCACATTTATTTGGTTTAGTCCATTCTCAGTTTTTGATGTGAGACAGAGGAAGCCGTTGATTGCACAGGCTGATGAGGTGCGTTTTCCAAGCATTGAATGGACTCACCCAACTTGGGCTGTGACGTCAGCCTCTCCCTCCCAAATTACCCCCCACCCCCCCACAACTTCCCCTGACATGCCACCGATTGGCTTATGGGAGCGAACAATCTACCAGCGTAGTAGAAAACTGGAGGGAAATTTTCATTCTAAAGACAGTCCCATGTGGCAATTTTTGTAGAGGAGGTGTGAGACAGAAGAGGAAGATTCTAGGCCTAGGCCTACGGACAATTCTGAAAAGGTTAATGATGAAGAATTACTACCTTCTGATTCATTTCACTGCACTAGTACAACAGTGGACACAAAAAAGTCTGTCTTTACAATGAAAGGTGTTTATCAATGGGTTTTACATGGACTGGTGATCCAAGTTATCCTATTCCATTGTGCCTAGTCTGTGGCAAACAACTTACAAATGTAGAATTGAGCAAAAAAAAGACACTTAACTGCAAATCACAGCCAAGACATGTAAAGGTGCTGATTATTTTAAATGACTATTGGATTCTCAAAACAAACAGATGAAAGCTTTTGAAAATAAAGTCACAGTCTGTAAAAACCCCAAGAAGCAAGTTATTTAGTAGCTTAAGGCCAGTTCACTCAAGAATGTTAAAAAGAACTGTGTGAAAACCTGAATAAAGAGCACACCAATCTCCTGCTAGATACAAAAATGTAGTGGCCTAGCAGAGGAAGAGTTCTCAACAGGGTGTTTGAGCTGAAAGGCGAATTGCAGGAGTACTTTCAAGAAAATAGTAGGCCAGATTTTGCTGAGTGCTTTGAAGATGAAGAAAGGCTGCAGAAATTAGCCTACTCTTAACAGGCATTTTTCATCATATGGACCAGTTGAACAAGTCACTGCAAGGCCCTAGAGAAAATGTTTTGACTTCAGGTGACAAAACTCTCGGATTTAAAAGGACACTGAACCATTGGAAAAACCATGCTGCAAAAGGAAATTGACATATTTCCACTGCTGCCTGGGCTTGAGTGAGGAAGGATCTCAGAAAGTCTTGAGTCTTATGGAAAACCCCCTGGAAGAACTACAGAACAAAACTGAACAGCATTCCCCCCCCCCCCCTTTCAACACAAATGTATGACTGGGTGAGGGACCTTCTTTCTGAATCTTCTGCTCAGCCTGAGAACTTGACTTTGAGAGAAGAGGAAGAACTTGGTGTGAGCTGCACTCTGATCATGCACTCAAGATGAGATTTATTGACCTGCCCCTGGACAAATTCTGGATTTCTGTGAAAGAAGAGTATCCTCCCATTCATAGGACAGCAATGAACATTTTACTGCAGTTTTCAAATTCTTACATGTATGAGCAAGCTTTTTCTTGTTTAACAAACATCAAGAGCATGGATAGAAATCATCTCATTTCAGCTGAAGGTGAAATCTGTGTGTGTTTATCTCAAGTTCAACTCAGAATTGAGAAGTTTATTATGCTTGCCTTATGTGTTTTTAAAATTTATGGAAGGGAAAGAAAGAGATTAATTTAAAGAAAGGTAAGCTAAGCTTAACTATCTTTTTTTTCAAGAAAGGTTGGCTAAAATTTCATTCTCTACTCAAAACAACATTGACAATTATTTCTGGATTATTTTATCTACAACTTACTGATCACGCTAACGTACCGTGAGCTGTAGATAAAAGTAATTTTGATGCAGGGGTTCCTTGAGACCTGAAAATTATTAAGGCTGGCTTAAACTGATAACACACAAAAAACTGTACTTTTCATGTCTTTATTGAATACATTGTACATTGTTTAATCATTCACAGTCCAGGCTGGAAAAAGTATGTGAACCCTTGTATTTCATAACTGGTAGAATCTCCTTTTGCAGCAATAACCTGTACCAAACATTTCCTGTAGCTGCTGATCAGAATTGCAGAACAACAAGAAGGAATTTTAGACCATTCCTCAATACAAAACTGTTTTAGTTCATTATTATTTCTGGGAAACCTTGCATGAACAGCCCTCTTCAGGTCATGCCATAGCATCTCAATTGGGTTAAGCTCTGGACTCTGATTTGACCATTCCAAAACACAAATTTTCTTCTTTTTAAAACATTCTGTTGATGATTTACTCTTGTGTTTCGGATCATTGTCTTGTTGCATCATCCAATTTCTATTCACCTTCAGGTGATAGACCATTACCCTGACATGCTCCTGTAAAATGTCTTGATACAATTTTGAATTCATTGTTCCCTCAATGAATGCAACTGTCCAGGCCCTGAGGCAGCAAAACAGCCCAAACTATGATGCTCCTTCCACCACGCTTCACAGTTGGGATGAGGTTTTGGTGATGGTGTGCAGTACCCTTGTTCCTCCAAACAGAGAAGTGTGCTTTTCTGTCAAAAAGTGCAACTTTTGTTTCATCTGTCCAGAAACTTTTTGGAACATCCATGTGGATAGTAAAAGTTCTTTCAAATATGCAAAAAATAAAAGGTTGATGAAAATGGATATAGGGCGCTAGAAAATGAGGCCAGAGAAATAATAACGGGGCCAAGGAGATGGCAGATGAACTAAACAAGTATTTTGAATCAGTCTTCACTGTGGAAGATACTAGCAGTGTGCCAGATGCTGAAGGGTGTGAGGGAAGAGAAGTGAGTGCAGTTACTATTACAAGGGAGAAGGCGCTCAAAAAGCTGAAAGACATAAGGGTACATAAGTCACCCGGACCAGATGAACTGCACTCTAGGGTCTGTAGGAGGTACTGGCAGAGATTGCAAATGTTACTCCACTCTTTAAGAAAGGAGGAAGGCAGCAGAAAGGAAATTATAAACCAATTAGCCTGACCTCAGTGGCTGGGAAGATGTTGGAGTCAATTGTTAAGGATGAGGTTATCCTATCTTCTGGTGACAAAGGACAAGATAGGACAAAGTCAGCATGGTTTCCTTAAGGAAGATCATGCCTGACAAACCTGTTGGAATTGTTTGATATTACACAAAGGATAGATAAAGGGAATGCAGTGGATGTTGTATATTTGGACTTTCAGAAGGCCTTTGACAAGGTGCCGCACATGAGGCTACTTACCAAGATAAGAGCTCATGGCATTACAGGAAAGTTACTGGCATGGGTAGAGTATCGGCTGATTGGTAGGAGGCAGCAAGTGGGAATATAAGGATTTCTTCCTGGTTTGCTGCCAGAGTATAGAGGTGTTCTGTAGGGGTCAGTGCTGGGACCACTTCTTTTTTGGCTGTATATAAATGGTTTAGATGATGAAATAGATAGCTTTGTTGCCAAGTTTGCAAATATATGAAGATTAGTGGAGGGGCAGGTAGTGTTGAGGAAACAACTAGGCTGCAATAGGATTTAGACAGATTAGGAGAATGGACAAGAAAGTGGCAAATGAAATACAATGTTGGAAAATGCGTGGTCATGCACTTTGGTAGTAGAAATAAAAATAAAGACTATTTTCTAAAATCTGAGATGCAAAGGGACTTGGGAGTCCTTGTGCAGAACACCCTAAAGGTGAACTTGCAGGTGGAGTCGGTGGTGAGGAAAGCAAATGCCATGTTAGCATTCATTTCAAGAGGTCTGGAAAACAAGAGCAGTGATGTGATACTGAGGCTTTATAAGGCACTGGTGAGGCCTCACCTTGAGTATTGTGAACAGTTCTGGGCTCCTCATCTAAGAAAAGATGTACAGGCACAGGAGAAGGTTCAAAGGAGGTTCTCAAGGATGGTTCTGGGAACAGAAGGGTTATCCATAGGAGGAACGTTTGATAGCTCTGGGTCTGTACTCGCTGGCATTTAGAAGGATGAAGGGGGATCTCATGGAAACTTCTCAAATGCTGAAAGGCCTAGACAGATTAGATGTGGAAAGGATATTTCCCACGGTGAAGGAGTCTAGGATAAGAGGATAGAGGGGTGTCCATTTAAAACAGAATTACAGAGGAATTTCTTTAGCCAGAGGGTGGTGAATTTGTGTTCTTTATTACCACAGGCAGCTGTGGAGGCCAGGTAGTTGGATGTATTTAAGGCAAAGCTTGATCAGTTCCTGATTGGACACAGCATCAAAGGTTACGGGGAGAAGGCTGGGGAGTGGGGCTGAGGAGGGGAAAAAAGGATCAGCCATGATTGAATGGCAGAGCAGACTCGATGGACCAAATTGGCTATATCTGCTCCTAAGTTTTATGGTCTTTTGCAAACTTGAGATGTGCAGTAATGTTTTTGTTTGAAGACCAGTGGGTTCCTCTGCGGTGTCCTTCCATGAACACCATTCTTGTTCAGTGTTTTTCTTGTAGTGGACACATGAACAAGACTAGAGTTCTAGAGATTTCTGCAGGTCTTTTGCTGTTATCTTTGGGTTCTTTTTCACCTCTTCAGCATTCATTGATTGGAACACCTGACTGTAAATAGATTTTGTAGAAGACATTGTCCCAGAGGTTCGCATACTATTTTTGAACCTAGACTGTGATTGTTTAAATAGTATACTCAGTATTGACGAGAAGTATAATTGTTTGTGTGTTATTAGTTCAAGCAGATTGTGTTTGTCTATTATTGTGACTTAGATGATGATCAGACCACATTTGATGAGTATTTAATGCAGAAAACCAGGTAATTGCAAAGGGTTCACAAACTTTTTCTTGCAACTATATGTACTTCGATTTAAAAAATTATTTTGAACTTTGAAAAGATCTCTGGCTGTCCACTTGATCTATGCTTTTTATTATCTTGTACATCTCTATCAAAGTCACCTCTTATCCTCCTTCGCTCCAAACAGAAAAGCCCTAGCTTGCTTAACCTTTCCTCATAAGACATGCTCTCTAAACCAGGCAGTATCCTGCTAAATCTCCTCTGCATCCTCTGTAAAGCTTCCACATCTTTTTTACAGTGAGAGGACCTGAACTGTGCACAATATTCCAGCTGTGGTCTAGCCAGGGTTAGAACAATTAAACTCAAGTCTTAATTGGAGGATTTCAGGGCCTTGAGAAGGTTACAGAGCTGTAGAAGGAAGCCAGCATGGAGGAATTAAAGGGAATCAAAACGCTGCTGAGACAGAAATCATCAGTCCATCCAATCATCACATCCCTCCCACACCCCAGGCTAGACATTAACTTCAAAACAACTCTACTCCTCTCCTCCTCCCTGAGGACATCCAAGGCAAAGAAACACAACAAAAATCTTCCCCGCATAGAGTGGAACTTTGGAACTTTCTGAAACTGTCAAGACTAGGGTGAAGGGGCTGATTATTTGGGAGAAACTGGATCAAATGAAAAGTTCCAAACAAAATCAAAGCAGGGTTTTGGGGAATTAGAGAACAAAATAGGTTTCAACATTTATTATTAAACTGAAAACTAGATGAGATTTAAAGAGCTGAATGAGCGGTTCCTGGTCAGTACTATGGAACAATGTTAAAACAAATCGACACCACCAGTGAAAGGCTTCAACCTGTCAGTACTACATTAAGACCATAAGACATAGGAGCAGAATTAGACCATTCAGCCCATCGAGTCTGCTCATCATTCCACCACGGCTGATTTATTTTTCCTCTCAACCCCATTCTCCTGCCTTCTCCCTGTAACCTTTGACATTTTGACTAATCAAGAACCTATCAATTTCTGCTTTAAGTATATCCAATAACTTGGCCTCCATAGCTGTCTGTAGCAAAAAATTCCACAAATTCAACACCCTCTAGCTGAAGAAATTTTTCTCATCTTTGTTCTAAGTGGGTGTTCCTCTAGTCTGAGGCTGTTTCCTCTGATCCTAGGCTCATCTACTATAAGGAACATACTCTCCAAATCCACTCTGTCTGGACCTTTCAATATTCAACAATCTCCAATGAGAATCCCCATTATTCTAAACTCCAGTGAGTACAGGTCCAGAGCTATTAAATGTCCCCTTTTGTTTCCAGAATCATTCTCATGAACCTCCTCTGAACCCTCTCCAATGATAACACATCTTTTAGATAAGCGGCCCAAAACTCCTCACAGTACTTTGACCAATGCCCTATAAAGCCTCGGCATTACATTCCTTCTGAGGCATGGTCATCGTCCTGAACTATTAATTCCAAGCACAAACCTGGTATTTCCCACTTTACCAGACCTTCACATCAAGTCCACATCCATTCCAGTCAAATTAGCCCCACCCACAACCTCTTTCCCCTCAAAGTTTGTTATACCGTAAAACAAGATACAGATAAAGTTTGTTTTATTTCTTTCAAGTTTCTTAGACTATATATCAGCATAGAAACAGGCCCTTTGGCCTACAATATTGTGTCAAACCAAATAAATCAGTTATCAAAAGACCAACTAAAATAATCCCTTCAGCCTATACAATGTCCATATCCTTCCATTTTCCTCAAATACATACACCTATATCTAAAAGTGTCAACTACATCTGGCTCTACCACCACTCCAGGTGGCAGATTCCAGGCACCCACCAGTCTCTGTGTAGAAAATATACCTATCACATCTCCTTTGAAAATACCCTCACTCACCATACACACACACCCTCTGGAATTAGACACTTCAACCCTGGGAAAAAGATACTGTTTTGTCTACTCTATCTATGCCTCTCATAATCTTGTAAACCTCTATCAGTTCTCCTCTTAACCCCCAACACACCAGAGAAAACAACCCAAGTTTGTCCAACCTCTCATTATAGTACATGCCCTCTAATCCAGGCAACCTCCTGGTAAACCTCTTCTGCACCCTCTCCAAAGTCTCAACATCCTTCCTATAATGGGGTGACCAGAACTATATGCAATATTCCAGTTAGGGCTAGCCACATGCCTTCTTAACCACCCTGTCAATTGTCTTCTCAATTATCTTTCAAAAGGTTTTACTGGATTTGCTTTCTCTACACTCTTGGGCAGTGAAAACCAGACTGGAGCCACAGCCAGTGTGAAAAGGCTTTTCCTGACATCTCTGCTGCTTTTGATAATCGCTTTGAATCGGTGTCTTTTGCTTCCCAAACTTGCCACCAATAGCAACAGTTCCTCTTTAATCACTTTGCTCATATAAGTTCTTCCCCAATTGTTTCTCAACCTCTGCTCAGAGGCAAACAATTCCACCATTTCATAAATGAAGTCCTTCCACCCTACCAAACCTTCTCCACACCCTCACATCCCACAATGTGCTCCATCACCATTATTCTCAACACTGGTGCTCTACAATCCCCAATCTCCAATCTGCTCCCTGTACTTTGGACAGACTCTGCTTTAACTACACCTACAAGTTTGCACTGTAGTGGGCCGTATCTCAAAAATGATAAGTTAGAGTAAAGGAAGGAGATAGAGAGCTGGTCATTGACTTCAGGAATCAGTGCTGCACATCAACAGTGCTGAGGTCAAGAGGGTTTCTTGCAGTAAACATCATTCATAGTCTCTCCTGGTCCAAACATGGCCAAGAAAGCTCACCAACACCTCTACTTGAAAATCTCCCTCAAAAGATAATTGTCCTGTCAGCTTTTTTGTCCTACGTTCCTAAACTGTGGAACTCAGTAACTAAATCTGTAAACGATGCAGATGTTGACACTTCTAAATGCCAACTCAAAACCTATTTATTTAACCTTGCTTTTTATTTTTGTTTTCACTTTATCCCACTGTAAAACACTTTGAACTACATTCTGTATGGAAACTACTCTAAAAATAGTAATTATTATTAGTACTTTCTCAAGAGGCTAAAAAAAATTATGCATGTTCTTTTTGACTCAGATGCACCAAATGATAGGATGGAGACTTGGCTTCACAATCTACACTGTGGCCCTTGCTCCTTACTGCATACTATAACCCCAAAGCATCACCGGCACCAGCCTACCCGCTATCAAGGGCATATCTACAGAAAGGTGCTGGAAAAGGGCCAGTAACATAATGAAGGATCCCACCTACCCTGCTCGTGGACTGTTTGTACCACTCTCATCAGGGAGAGGGCTATATGGCATCCATACCAGAACCACCAAACTCAAAAACAGTTACTTTCCCCAAGCAGTGAGGCTGATCAACACCTCCACCCACTAACCCACCCCTCCACACCCCCAACCATCACTACTTTATCATTTCCTGTCAGAGTCACTTTATCTAGAGACAGTCTTGTGCCTAGTGTCACTTTACGGGCATATAATCAATGTATATAAGCTATCTTATGAATTTAAATTTATTCTTTTTTTTTATTATTGTCTCCTTTATCTTATTCTGGTTTTTTTTGGGGACTGCATCAGATCCAGAATAACAATTATTTTGTGCTCCTTTACACTTGTGTACTGGAAATGACATTAAACAATCTTGAATCTTGAACTGTCACACTATCTTCTGTATTTTATTATTGCTTTTCCCTTCTACCACGTTGATGTACTGACGTGATGAAATGATCTGTATAGATGGCATGTGAAAACAAGTTTTCACTGTATCTTGGTACATGTGACAATAATAAACCAATTTAATAACAATTAAAGAGCAGATTAGATAAAGCATCTAAAATTTTGAGCAGCTTTGGTAAGACAACGGGGTGGGGGGCAATTCACTGGTCAGCGAGATTAAAACAATGAGCTACAATTGACACTGACGAGAGGAACGAGCAGTAGACTATTTGGCCTCTTATGCTTGTTCAATAAAATTATGGCTTAATTTTTACCTCAGTGACACTCAGAAGCAGAATTAGACCATTTGGTCCATCGAGTCTGCTCCATCATTCCATCATGGCTGATTTATTATTCCTTTCAACCCCATTCTCCTGCCTTCTCCCAGTTAACTTTGACACCCTGACTAAACAAGAACCTATCAATCTCCACTTTAAATAAACCCAATGACTTGGACTCCACAGCTGTCTGTAGCAATAAATTCCACAGATTCACCACCCTCTGACTGAAGAAATTCCTCCTTATTTCTGTTCTAAAGGGACGTCCTTGTATTCTGAGGCGGTGCCCTCTCATCCTGTCCACCATGGAGAGCGTTCTGTTTGGTTGGATCACTGGTATGGAGGCTCCAATGCACAGGATCAGAAAAAGCTGCAGAAGGTTGCAGACACGAGCCAGCTCCCTCATGGGCACTAGCCCCCCTCAGCATCGAGGACATCTTCAAAAAGCGATGCCTCAAAAAGGTCACATCCATCTTTTAAGGACTCCCATCACTCAAGACCTCTTCGCATTACTACCATCATCAAGGAGCGCACAGGAGCCTACAGACCCGTATTCATCATTTCAGAACAGCTTCTTCCCACCCCACCCCCAGGTTTCTGAATGGAGTCCATGAATCCATGAACACAACCTCATTATTTTGCTCTCTTCTGGCACTATTTATTTTTCTATATATTCTTATTGCAATACACAGTAACTTTTACATATTGCACTGTACTGCTGCTGTAAAACAGCAAATTTCACAACGTATGTCAGTGATAATAAACCTGATTCGGAATCTGATGCAGGGCTTCAACCTGAGATTCTGCTCAAACCACTGAGTTCCTCTAGCAGACAGTTGCCATCCATTGCACTGATTGTGTGTGTGTGTGTGTGTGACTGCTGCAGAGACCTGAGGTACACAGAACATTCCTGGGTGCTCCCAAGCAGGTCTCCGATCGGTCAGTGGGGATACAACAACTTTTCGCTAAAGAAGCCACGGTGATGTTCTGGAGGCATTTTCTCTGTTCTTTGGGAATATCTTGCTGTGTGATTCATGGATGCAAAGTGGTTAGTGTAACACTATTACAGGGCCAGTGACCCAGGTTCAATTCCCGCTGCTGTCTGCAAAGAGTCTGTATGTATTCCCCGCGACATTGTGGACTTCCTCTGGGTGCTTCCGTTTCCTCTAATTAAACGTAAGAGCAGAATTAGGCCAATTGGCCTATCGAGTCTGCTACACCATTCCATCATGTCTGACTAATAATCCCTCTCAACCTCAATCTCCTGCCTTCTCCCAGTAACCTTTGACACCTTGACTAATCAAGAAACTATCAACCTCCACAATAAGTAATCAGCATTCATTCTATTTAGGCATTTCAATATTCAATAGATTTCCATGAGATTCCTCCTCATTCATCAAAACTCCAGCAAGTACAGGTCCAGAGCCACCAAACGCTCTTCATATGACAAGCCACTCAATCCTGGAATCAATTTCGCGAACCTCCTTGGAACCCTCTCCAGTTTCAGCACATCCTTTTTTATATAAGGGGCCCAAAACTGCTCACAATACTCCTAGTGAGACCTCATCAGTGCTTTATAAAGTCTCAACATTACATCCTTGCTTTTATATTCTAGTCCCCTTGAAATTAATGCTAACATTGCATTTGCTTTCCTCACCACCAACTCAACCTTCAAACTAACCTTTAGGGAATCCTGCACAAGGACTCCCAAGTCCCTTTGCGCCTCATATTTTTGTATTTTCTCTCCACTTAGAAAAAAGTCAACATTTTCATTTCTTATACCAAAGTACATGACCATACACTAGTCACTGGACGCCAACCAGAAAAGGCTCCCTTTATTCCCACTCTTTGCCTCCCGCCAATCAGCCACTGCTTTATCCATGCTACAATCTTTTCTGTAATACCGTGTGGTCGCAGCAGTAACCTTACATGTAGCACCTTATCAAAGGCCTTCTGAAAATACAAGTGCACATTATCAACTGATTTTCCTTTGTCTATCCTGCTTGTTATCTCTTCAAAGAATTCTAACAGATTGTCAGGCAATATTTTCCTTTGAAGAAACCCCGCTGACTATGGCCCATTTTATCATGAGTCCTGATTTATCAAGAATCCTGAGACCTCATTCTTAATATTATCGACTCCAACATCTTCCCAACCACTGAGGTCAGACTAACTAGCCTAGAGTTTCCTTTCTTCTGCTTCTCTCCCTTCTTGAAGAGTGGAGTGACATTAGCAATTTTCCAGTGATTCATGAAAGATAATTACTGATGCCTCCACAATCTCTTCAGCCCCCTCTTTCAAAACCCTGGGGTGTACACCATCTGATCCAGGTGATATATCTACCTTCAGACCTTTCAGTTTCCCAAGAATTTTCTCTCTAGTTATGGTAACTTTTAACACTTCATGATCCCTGACACCTGGAACTTCCTCCATACTGCTGGTGTCTTCCACAGACTGATGTAAAATACTTATTCAGTACATCCACTATTGTCCCCCATTACTACCTCTCCAGCATCGTTTTCCAGCAGTCTGATATCCACAGTTGCCTCTCCTTTACACGTCACGTATCTGAAGAAACTTTTGGTATCCTCTTTAATATTGTTGGCTAGCTTACTTTCATATTCCATCTTTACCTTCTTAACGACTTTTTTAGTTGCCTTCTGTTGGCTTTTAAAAGCTTCCCAATTCTCTAACTTCCCACTAACTTTTGCTCTATTATATGCCCTATCTTTAGCTTTTATGTTGGCTTTGATTTCTCTTGTTAGCCATGGTTGTGTCATCTTTAGAATACTTCTTCCTTTTTGGATTTATATATCCTGTGCCTTCCGAATTGCTTCCAGAAATTACAGTCATTGCTGCTCTGCCGTCATCCCTGCCAGTATTCTTTTCCAATCAATTCCGGCCAATTCCTTTCTCACGCCTCTGTATTCCCTTTACTCCACTGTAATATTGATAGATCAGACTTCAGCATCGCCTCAAATTTCAGGGTGAATTCGATCATATTATGATCACTTGTCCCTAAGCTCTCCAATCATTGCACAACACCCAATCCAGAATAGCTGATCCTCTCACAGGCACTCTGGAAATTCACCTCCTGGAATCTAACATCAACCTGATTTTCCTAATCTACCTGCATGTTGAAAACCCCATGACTATTGTAATATTGTCCTTTTGGCATGCATTTTTTATCTCCCATTGTAATCTGTACTGTTACTACTGTTTGGAGGTCTGTATACAACTCCCATCAGGATCTTTTTACCCTTGCAGTTCCTTAGCTCTATCCACAACACTTGCAACAACTTCTGACCCTTTGTCACCTCTTTCTAATAATTTGATTTCATTTTTTCCCAATAGAGCAACGCCACCCCCTCTGCATTCCTGCCTATCCTTTCCATACAATGTGTATCCTTGGACATTAAGCTACCGGCTATAATCTTCTCTCAGCCATGACTCAGTGATGCCTACAACATCATACCTGCCTATCTGTAACTATGCTGCAAGTTCATCTACCTTATTCTGTATGCTGTGCACATTCAAATTTAACACCTTCAGTCCTGTATTCACTGTTTTCAATTTTGTCCACCTTTTATGTTGCAGCTCATCCTGCTGACTGTAATTTTGCCCTATCAGAGTCTCTCCTCACTATATAATGCCTCTGTTTGTAAACCAGCTATCTCATCTTCAGCACTATCATCTGCCTTTCCTACGATGCAATAGCAGTGGAGTGGAATGGGGAAACAGACAGCAAGAGGGACTGGAGGATAAAGTAAAGCCACGTGCAGTGGCTGGGTACTGAGCAGCGACTGGGAAAGATGGGGAGGAGAGTGAAGAGGGGAATGAGGGGAATGACAGGAATGGGGAGGCGGTGAGCATCAAGATTTGGGAAAATGACAGGAGGGTGGGGTATACTGGGCAGATGAAAATGTGGTTGGGTAATTCAGAGGTGGGGGTGATGGAAAGAAGAATGGGGGGCTGACATGGAGATGGGGTGACCGTGGGGTGATAGGAAACGGGGTGACAGAGGGATGGGGTGGCTAGGCGGGGGTGACGGTGATTGATGAGGGGGTGACAGAGGGATGGGGCGGCTGGGTGGGGGTGACGGTGAGTGATGAGGGGGTGACAGAGGAATGAAGTGACTGCCTGGGTGGGAGTGACGGTGACTGATGAGGGGGTGACAGAGGAATGAAGTGAATGGCTGGGCGGGGGTGACGGTGATTGATGAGGGTGTGACAGAGGGATGGGGTGGCCGGGCGGGGGTGACGGTGATTGATGAGGGTGTGACAGAGGAATGGGGTGGCCGTGAGGGGGCAACAGAGGGATGTGGTGTCTGGGCGGGGGTGACGGTGATTGATGGGGGGTGACAGAGGGATGGGGTGGCTGGGCGGGGGTGACGGTGATTGATGAGGGGGTGACAGAGGGATGGGGTGGCCGTGAGGGGGTGACAGAGGGATGGGGTGTCTGGGCGGGGGTGACGGTGATTGATGGGGGGGGTGACAGAGGGATGGGGTGTCTGGGCGGAGGTGACGGTGTTTTCTGAGGGGGTGACAGAGGAATAAGGTGACTGGGTGGGCAGGGGTGACGGTGATTGATGAGGGGGTGACAGAGCGATGGGGTGTCTGGGCGGGCGGGGGTGACGGTGATTGATGAGGGGGTGACAGAGGGATGGGGTGACTGGGTGGGCGGGAGTGACGGTGATTGATGGGGGGTGACAGAGGGATGGGGTGTCTGGGCAGGGGTGACGGTGATTGATGGGGGTGACAGAGGGATGGGGTGACTGGGTGGGCGGGGGTGATGGTGATTGATGAGGGGGTGACAGAGGGATGGGGTGACTGGGTGGGCGGGGGTGACGGTGATTGATGGGGGGTGACAGAGGGATGGGGAGTCTGGGCGGGGGTGACGGTGATTGATGAGGGGGTGACAGAGGGATGGGGTGTCTGGGCGGGGGTGACGGTGATTGATGAGAGGGTGACAGAGGGATGGGGTGACTGGGTGGGCGGGGGTGACGGTGATTGATGGGGGGTGACAGAGGGATGGGGTGTCTGGGTGGGCGGGGGTGACGGTGATTGATGGGGGGTGACAGAGGGATGGGGTGACTGGGTGGGCGGGGGTGACGGTGATTGATGGGGTGGTGACAGAGGGATGGGGTGACTGGGTGGGCGGGGGTGATGGTGATTGATGGGGGGTGACAAAGGGATGGGGTGACTGGGTGGGCGGGGGTGATGGTGATTGATGGGGGGTGACAGAGGGATGGGGAGTCTGGGTGGGCGGGGGTGATGGTGATTGATGGGGGGTGACAGAGGGATGGGGTGTCTGGGCGGGGGTGACGGTGATTGATGGGGGGTGACAGAGGGATGGGGTGACTGGGTGGGCAGGGGTGACGGTGATTGATGGGGGGTGACAGAGGGATGGGGTGACTGGGTGGGCAGGGGTGATGGTGATTGATGAGGGGGTGACAGGGATGGGGTGACTGGGTGGGCAGGGGTGACGGTGATTGATGGGGGGTGACAGAGGGATGGGGTGACTGGGTGGGCGGGGGTGATGGTGATTGATGAGGGGGTGACAGGGATGGGGTGACTGGGTGGGCGGGGGTGACGGTGATTGATGAGGGGGTGACAGAGGGATGGGGTGACTGGGTGGGCGTGGGTGACGGTGATTGATGGGGGGTGACAGAGGGATGGGGTGTCTGGGCGGGGGTGACGGTGATTGATGAGGGGGTGACAGAGGGATGGGGTGACTGGGTGGGCGGGGGTGACAGTGATTGATGGGGGGTGACAGAGGGATGGGGTGTCTGGGCGGGGGTGACGGTGATTGATGAGGGGGTGACAGAGGGATGGGGTGACTGGGTGGGCGGAGGTGACGGTGATTGATGGGGGGGTGACAGAGGTATGGGGTGACTGGGTGGGCGGGGGTGATGGTGATTGATGAGGGGGTGACAGAGGGATGGGGAGTCTGGGCGGGGGTGACGGTGATTGATGAGGGGGTGACAGAGGGATGGGGTGACTGGGTGGGCGGAGGTGACGGTGATTGATGGGGGGTGACAGAGGGATGGGGAGTCTGGGCGGGGGTGACAGTGATTGATGAGGGGGTGACAGAGGGATGGGGTGACTGGGTGGGCGGAGGTGACGGTGATTGATGGGGGGTGACAGAGGGATGGGGAGTCTGGGCGGGGGTGACAGTGATTGATGAGGGGGTGACAGAGGGATGGGGTGTCTGGGCGGGGGTGACAGTGATTGATGAGGGGGTGACAGAGGGATGGGGTGACTGGGTGGGTGGGGGTGACGGTGATTGATGGGGGTGACAGAGGGATGGGGTGTCTGGGTGGGCGGGGGTGACGGTGATTGATGAGGGGGTGACAGAGGGATGGGGTGACTGGGTGGGCGGGGGTGACGGTGATTGATGAGGGGGTGACAGAGGGATGGGGTGACTGGGTGGGCGGGGGTGACGGTGATTGATGGGGGTGACAGAGGGATGGGGAGTCTGGGCGGGGGTGACGGTGATTGATGAGGGGGTGACAGAGGGATTGGGTGTCTGGGCGGGGGTGACGGTGATTGATGAGGGGGTGACAGAGGGATGGGGTGTCTGGGCGGGGGTGATGGTGATTGATGGGGGGTGACAGAGGGATGGGGTGACTGGGTGGGCGGGGGTGACGGTGATTGATGGGGGTGACAGAGGGATGGGGTGACTGGGTGGGCGGGGGTGACGGTGATTGATGGGGGTGACAGAGGGATGGGGTGACTGGGTGGGCGGGGGTGACGGTGATTGATGGGGGGTGACAGAGGGATGGGGTGTCTGGGTGGGCGGGGGTGACAGTGATTGATGGGGGGTGACAGAGGGATGGGGTGACTGGGTGGGCGGGGGTGACGGTGATTGATGGGGGGTGACAGAGGGATGGGGTGACTGGGTGGGCGGGGGTGACGGTGATTGATGGGGGGTGACAGAGGGATGGGGTGACTGGGTGGGCGGGGGTGACGGTGATTGATGAGGGGGTGACAGAGGGATGGGGTGTCTGGGCGGGGGTGACGGTGATTGATGGGGGGTGACAGAGGGATGGGGTGACTGGGTGGGCGGGGGTGACGGTGATTGATGGGGGGTGACAGAGGGATGGGGTGACTGGGTGGGCGGGGGTGACGGTGATTGATGGGGGGGTGACAGAGGGATGGGGTGACTGGGTGGGCGGGGGTGACGGTGATTGATGGGGGGGTGACAGAGGGATGGGGTGTCTGGGCGAGGGTGACGGTGATTGATGAGGGGGTGACAGAGGGATGGGGTGTCTGGGCGGGGGTGACAGTGATTGATGGGGGTGACAGAGGGATGGGGTGACTGGGTGGGCGGGGGTGACGGTGATTAATGGGGGGTGACAGAGGGATGGGGTGTCTGGACGGGGGTGACGGTGATTGATGAGGGGGTGACAGAGGGATGGGGTGTCTGGGCGGGGGTGACGGTGATTGATGGGGGGTGACAGAGGGATGGGGTGTCTGGGTGGGCGGGGGTGACGGTGATTGATGGGGGGTGACAGAGAGATGGGGTGACTGGGTGGGCGGGGGTGACGGTGATTGATGGGGGGGTGACAGAGGGATGGGGTGACTGGGTTGGCGGGGGTGACGGTGATTGATGGGGGGGTGACAGAGGGATGGGGTGTCTGGGCGAGGGTGACGGTGATTGATGAGGGGGTGACAGAGGGATGGGGTGTCTGGGCGGGGGTGACAGTGATTGATGGGGGTGACAGAGGGATGGGGTGACTGGGTGGGCGGGGGTGACGGTGATTAATGGGGGGTGACAGAGGGATGGGGTGTCTGGACGGGGGTGACGGTGATTGATGAGGGGTGACAGAGGGATGGGGTGACTGGGTGGGCGGGGGTGACGGTGATTGATGGGGGGTGACAGAGGGATGGGGTGTCTGGGTGGGCGGGGGTGACGGTGATTGATGGGGGGTGACAGAGGGATGGGGTGACTGGGTGGGCGGGGGTGACGGTGATTGATGGGGGGGTGACAGAGGGATGGGGTGACTGGGTTGGCGGGGGTGACGGTGATTGATGGGGGGGTGACAGAGGGATGGGGTGTCTGGGCGAGGGTGACGGTGATTGATGAGGGGGTGACAGAGGGATGGGGTGTCTGGGCGGGGGTGACGGTGATTGATGAGGGGTGACAGAGGGATGGGGTGACTGGGTGGGCGGGGGTGACGGTGATTGATGGGGTGACAGAGGGATGGGGTGACTGGGCGGGGGTGCGAGGAGAGCTGACAGTTTGGGGATTGACAGAGGTATGTGGTGTCGGCACATGGGGGACTCGTGGGAGGTAGATCCCCTCCCTCCCCGCTCACCAGCCTCCGGCCGCTGCTCCGTCTCCTGCTGCCGCCGCGGCTCTCGTTGCTTCTTCCGGCGGCCCCGCTGCCACAGGGCGGGCCGGCTGTCGCCCTGTCGGCAGAGCGGACAGGCCAGTCCGAGGCCGAGGCTCAAACCCAGGCCCAGGCCGGCCTCGGGGATGGCACGGCTCAGGCAGCCACCACATAGCGAGGGGGCGGCGGTGGGCCCCGTGTCCCCGGCCGGGGACTGGGCCCGCAGCTGCGCTCCCTGCCGCCCTCGGCAGACCCGCGCTTCGCTCCCGCTCCACGCCGCCATCTTGTGGAGTCAGAGGGCTGGCCCCAGTGGGGAGCGCGCGGAGACGCGCCTCGCGCGCGCGCCTCCGGCTCAACTCCCGCGAACGAACCGTGCAATGCAGAGGGAGCGTCGCGCCATGAGAGGGACGAACTGAGGGAGCGTTAACTGTGTGAGGGGTGGTACTGAGGGAGAGTCACACTGTGGGAGAGGTGGTACTGAGGGAGAGTCACACTGTGGGAGAGGTGGTACTGAGGGAGAGTCACACTGTGGGGGGTTGGTACTGAGGGAGGGTCACACTGTGTGAGGGGTGGTACTGAGGGAGGGTCACACTGTGGGGGGTTGGTACTGAGGGAGGGTCACGCTGTGGGAGGGGTGGTACTGAGGGAGGGTCACGCTGTGGGAGGGGTGGTACTGAGGGAGAGTCACACTGTGGGAGAGGTGGTACTGAGGGAGAGTCACACTGTGGGGGGTTGGTACTGAGGGAGGGTCACACTGTGTGAGGGGTGGTACTGAGGGAGGGTCACACTGTGGGGGGTTGGTACTGAGGGAGGGTCACGCTGTGGGAGGGGTGGTACTGAGGGAGGGTCACGCTGTGGGAGGGGTGGTACTGAGGGAGGGTCACACTGTGGGGGGTTGGTACTGAGGGAGGGTCACGCTGTGGGGGGTTGGTACTGAGGGAGGGTCACGCTGTGGGAGGGGTGGTACTGAGGGAGGGTCACACTGTGGGAGGGGTGGTACTGAGGGAGGGTCACGCTGTGGGAGGGGTGGTACTGAGGGAGGGTCACACTGTGGGGGGTTGGTACTGAGGGAGGGTCACGCTGTGGGAGGGGTGGTACTGAGGGAGGGTCACGCTGTGGGAGGGGTGGTACTGAGGGAGGGTCACACTGTGGGGAGGGGTGGTACTGAGGGAGGGTTACACTGTGGGAGTGGTGATACTGAGGGAAGGTCACACAATGGGAGGGATGGTACTGAGGGAGGGTCACTCTGGGAGGGGTGGTACTGAGGGAGGGTCACACTGTGTGAGGGGTGGTACCGAGGGAGGGTCACACTGTGGGAGGGGTGGTACCGAGGGAGGGTCACACTGGGAGGGGTGATACTGAGGGAGGGTCACTGTGGGAGGGATGGTACTGAGGGAGGATCGCGGTACTGAGGGAGAGTCACACTGTGGGAGGGGTGGTACTGAGGGAGGGTCACACTGGGAGGGGTGATACTGAGGGAGGGTCACTGTGGGAGGGATGGTACTGAGGGAGGATCACACTGAGAGGCGCAGTACTGAGTGAGGGTCACACTGTGGGAGGGATGGTACTGAGGGATGGTCACACTGTGTGAGGGGTGGTACTGAGGGAGGGTCACTCTGTGGGAGGGGTGGTACCAAGGGAGGGTCACACTGTGGGAGGGATGGTACCGAGGGAGGGTCACTCTGTGGGAGGGGCGGTACCGAGTGAGAGTCACACTGTGGGAGGGGTGGTACTGAGGGAGGGAATACACTGGGAGGGGTGATACTGAGGGAGGGTCACTGTGGGAGGGATGGTACTGAGGGAGGATCACACTGGGAGGGAGGCGCAGTACTGAGTGAGGGTCACACTGTGGGGGGGTGGTACTGAGGGAGGGTCACACTGTGGAGGGGTGGTACTGAGGGAGGGTCACACTGGGAGGGATGGTACTGAGTGAGGGTCACACTGTGGGAGGGGTGGTACTGAGGGAGGATCACACTGGGAGGCGCGGTACTGAGTGAGGGTCACACTGTGGGGGGGGCGGTACTGAGGGAGGGTCACACTGTGGGAGGGATGGTACTGAGTGAGGGTCACACTGGGAGGGGTGGTAGTGAGGGAGGGTCACACAATGGGAGGGGTGATACTGAGGGAGGGTCACACAATGGGAGGGGTGATACTGAGGGAGGTTCACACGGTGGGGTGGTGGTACTGAGGGAAGGTCACACTGTGTGAGGGGTGGTACTGAGGGAGGGTCACACTGTGGGAGGGGTGATACTGAGGGAGGGATGGTACTGAGGGAGGATCACACTGTGGGAGGCGCGGTACTGAGTGAGGGTCACACTGTGGGAGGGGTGGTACTGAGGGAGGGTCACACAATGGGAGGGTTGGTACTGAGGGAGGGTCACACTGTGGGAGGGGTGATACTGAGGGAGGGTCACACTGTGGGGGGGGTGGTACTGAGGTAGGGTCACACTGTGGGAGGGGTGGTACTGAGGGCGGGTCACACTGGGAGGCGCAGTACTGAGTGAGGGTCACACTGTGGGGGGATGGTACTGAGGGAAGGTCACACTGGGAGTGATGGTACTGAGGGAGGGGTGGTTCTGAGGGAGGGTCACACAATGGGAGGGGTGGTACTGAGGGAGCGTCACACTGTGGAAAGAGTGCTAACAATGGCAGATGGAATGTAAGGGTGGAGAAGTGATGTGACGTTTCTCTTAAATAGTTCACCCTTCACTATTAACCCATGACCTCGTGTTCTAGTCTCACCCTTCATTAAAAAAAAAGCCTGCTTGTTTTTAATCTCCCTGATTCATTTGTATAGTTTAATCAAGCCTCCCCTCATTATCCTGCTCTCCAGTCCTAATGTATTCTACTTATAACTCAGGTCCACAAATCCCGGCAATATCTTTGTAAATTTTCTCTGTATTTTTTCAATCTTATTGATATCTTTCCTGGTGGTGGGTAACCAGAACTGCACACAAATCTCCAAATTAGGTCTCACCAATGTCTTGAACAACTTCAACAAAATCAGAATCAGGTTTATTATCACTGACATGTGACGTGAAATTTGTTAACTTAGCAGCAGCAGTACAATGCAATACATAATATAGAAGAAATAAAGTAATAATAAGAAATAACTAAATCAATTACGGATTAAAAATTGTGCAAAAAACAGAAACAGAAATACTATATATATATATAAAAATATATATAAATAAATAAATATATATATATATATATATATATATATATATATATATAAAAGTGAGGTAGTGTCCAAGGATTCAATGTCCTTTTAGGAATCGGATGGGAGAGGGGAAGAAGCTGTTCCTGAATCGCTGAGTGTGTGCCTTCAGGCTTCTGTACTTCCTACCTGATGGTAACAGTGAGAAAAGTGCATGTCCTGGGTGCTGGGGGTCCTTAATAATGGACGCTGCCTTTCTGAGACACTGCTCCTTGAAGATGTCCTGGGTACTTTGTAGGCTAATACCCAAGATGGAGCTGACTAAATTTACAACCCTCTACAGCTTCTTTTGGTCCTCTGCAGTAGCCCACCCCTCCCCCCATAATGAGACAGTGATGCAGCCTGTCAAAATGCTCTCCATAGTACATGAATAGAAATTTTTTAGAGTATTTGTTGATATGCCAAATCTCTTCAAACTCTTAATGAGGTATAGTCGCTGTCTTGCCTTCTTTATAACTGCATGGATATATTGGGACCAGGTTAGGTCCTCCAAGATCTTGACACTCAGGAGCTTGAAATCACTCTCTCCACTTCTGATCCCTCTCTGAGGATTGGTATGTGTTCCTTTGTCTTACCGTTCCTGAAGTCCACAATCAGCTCTTTCATCTTACTGACATTGAGTGCCAGGTTGTGGTTGCGATACCACTCCACTAGTTAGCACATCTCACCCCTGTACACCCTCTTGTCACCATCTGAGATTCTATCAACAATGGTTGTATCGTCAGTAAATTTATAGAAGGTATTTGAGCTATGCCTAGCCACACAGTCATGTGTATATAGAGAGTAGAGCAGTGGGCTAAGCACACACCCGAGGTGCACCCCTGTTGATCGTCAGCAAGGAGGAGATGTTATCACCAATCCACACAGACTGTGGTCTTCTGGTTAGGAAGTCGAGGATCCAATTGCAGAGGGAAGTACAAAGACCCAGGTTCTGCAACTTCTCAATTGGGATTGTGAGAATGATGGTAAATGCATCCCAATTTCTGTACTGAATACTCTGATTCATGATTCTACATCCATAGGAGACTGCAAGATTTGGGAGGGCATGTAAAACTTTGATAAACTTCTATAGCTATGTAGTGGAGTGTGTATTGACTGGAAGTATCGCAGCCTGATATGGAAACATCAATGCCCTTGAACAGAAAATCCTACAAATGGTAGTGGATTTAGCCCAGTACCTCACAGGTAAAGCCCACCCATCAATTGAGCACATCTATATTGAAAAACTGTTGCAAGAAAGCAGCATCCATCATCAGAGATCCCCACCACCCAGGTCATGCTCCCTTTTCACTGTTGCCATCAGTGTGAAGACTCACACAACCAGGTTCAGGAACATTACTACCCCTTAACCTTCAGGCTCTTGAATAAAAGGGAATAACTACATTCACTTGCCCCACTATTGAAATGTTCCCACAACCAATGATCTCACTTTAAGGACCCTATCTCATGTTCTCATTATTTATTGCTATTTATTTACATTTGCATTTGCACAGTTTGTTGTCTTCTGCACTCTTGTTGATCTTTCATTGATTGTCTTATGATTACTATTCTTTAGATTTGCTGAGTATGCCCACAGGAAAATGAATCCCTGGGTTGTATATGTACTTTGATAATAAAATTTTCTTTGATTTACTTTGAACTCTATGAAGGTCAATGTGCCAAAAGTTCTCTTTATGACCCTATCTACCTGTGAAACCACTGACTCTGCATTTTCCTCATGCCTTCACAACACATTAAGATATTTCTCTTCATTAAACAAACAGTAAATTCAGAGATTGAATTTCAAACCAGCTCTCTGCTCCACGTAATTATAGAGGCACTTACTCTGCTCACCCAACTCGTTGTTTTCGCCTGAACAGCAGTTCTGGGGGCAGATGCCCTGGAGTGGCTTTTTACGTCATTTTACCTCAATCACACTAAAACGGTGAGCTCCCCTCCCCCTCCCACACCACACTCCTATTCATGATGTCACTGGAGTGGAACATTGTAGTCAGAATAAAAGGGAAATTTTAATAATTTAAAAAAAAACTACTCTAAGAGTCTGAAGCACCAGGTACAAGGCTCTGTCGTAGTTGGAAATGGGGAGCAGTGATCAGGTGATGGTAGAGTGTACACTTTCTATAGACAGATATTATTTGTATTTTCATACTGGTGAAATGGGACAAAATGGGCACCAACGTAGCATGATGCTATTGTAGCTTAGGTCATAGGAGTTTGGAGTTAAATTCTGGCATCATCTGTAAGGAGTTTGTATGCTCTCCCCATGACCAATTTCCTCCCACAGTCAAAAGACATACTGGT
The DNA here is from genome assembly GCF_963921235.1 of Mobula hypostoma. NCBI lineage: Eukaryota > Metazoa > Chordata > Chondrichthyes > Myliobatiformes > Myliobatidae > Mobula > Mobula hypostoma. Next base: position 185,543,373 of record NC_086103.1, read on the forward strand.
TAGTAAGTTAATTGGTTATTGCAAATTCTCCTGTGATTAGGCCGAGGTTAAATCAGTGGGTTGCTGGGCCGAAGGGCCTGTACCTCACTGTTGAGGCTCTCCATTGATTGGGGCTGACCATGGATGTTGCGTCCTAGCTGTTGACATTGTATATGTAAGCCAGGGCAATACAGCATGGAGAGCAAGCTGTTGCCCATGCAGCAGGCTCCCCCTCCACCCATAACTGATGAATTCGAAGGAATGGCCCAGACCAATACATTTTGGCACCAGCGGCGTTGTAGGAGTTGCAGTCAATATTGAAAGTGTAGGACTACCTTAGGGATTCCAGCTCCAGATTTTTCTTCAGGGTTTACAAAGTACATTTATTATCAAAGGATTTTTTTCTATATTTATCATGTATTTCATTGCACTGCTGCTGTAAAATTAACAAATTTCATTATATATGTCGGTGATATTAAACCTGATTCTGATGTATACTATGTACAACCCTGAGATTTGTCTTCTTACAGGCAGCCACAGAACAAAGAAACCTGATAGAATTCATTAAAAAGACCAATCACCGAATGTGCAGAAAAAACATATCACGCAATAAAAGTGAGCAACTAACTACAGACCTGAAATTCACGAGTGATTCCACAGCCAGTCAAGGGGCCTGTTAGTTGCAGGCCACAGCCTCAATTCAGCGCAGAGATAAGTAAACCTTGTGGAGTAGCAAGCTGAACCAGCCCTTCCCTCGCCTCCAGCCCCGACATCCTGAACTTTTAAATCTGGGCCCGGCACTTGAATTGGCCAAACATCTGATCATTCCTTGCTCTCGAACCTGGGCCTCGCCTCCTGGACTTGGTTCTGCCACATCGAATGGCCTCCAAATCCCCTAGCAATGGGCAAACATCAGCTCATTCCCCACTCTCAAACTCAGCACTGCCACCCCGATTTGGCTCATACATGCCACGCTACAACCATCCTGCACCTTGGAGACGTCAGTTTGCACCACAAAAATGCCAGGTCAGGAAGGCAGTTCAAAAGCTTGACTCCGAAAGGGAAGTTACAGGCTATTGATTGTAGTGATCGGTTTCCAGAAAAAGTGCCATTAATAAAGTAGTTAGTTTTGTTTGCTACTGGCATGTGGTCACTGTGCTTCACCAGTGCCATCTTAAACTGGAAGGTTTAAGACTCCCAAAGTCTTCTCTGTGAGCCAGTGTAGCCGCAAGGCAGCTGAGGTTTGAGATCAGTTTTCCTTCTCCTAGATGAGCTGCCAACCACACTCATTCATAAAATCAGTCTTTAAAGCACACAACAGCTTTATCAGCTACGTGATAAATACATCTGAATGTGAATATGCAGGAGATCTGAAAAGTGTAGTCCAACAATAACTCAACTTTTTATTTGCAAAATAAATGTTCCAGAGGGATCCTTCAGGTTTTCACTGACATCAAATGCTGAATACGGGAATTACAAGGCATCTGACCGCGAGTCCCCACAAAAGATTGCTGAGGATCATTCGGATCTCCCTTCTACCTATTATTTATCAGAAACGCAGTATATGCAGGGCCTTAGCATTATCAATGATCCCTCCCATCTGTCCATCTCTTTGACCCGTACCATCAGGCAGGAAGTACCATAGCATTAGAACTCTTCCCCCAGCTGTCAAGACTACTGAACTCCCTGCCACCATCGAAGCCTCATCACATATGAAATAACTTTTTAGTTTGTATAAACACCTTACTATTTGTGGTAATATTATCTTATGAGTTGTGTGCGAGTGGTATGTACTGTGTTGTGATTTGTATGGACACTATGCAAGACAATTTTCATTGTAACTTAGTATGTGAAAATAATAGAACAATTTACCATTATTCCTCTCTGTAGATGCTTGTTGACCTGTTAAGTTCCTCCAGTATTTTGTGTGTGGTGTCCGGAAGGTATATAGAACATAGGGGCAGAAGCTAGAAAGGAGCAGGAAGCCAGATGCCCCCTTCTCTTCCAGTCCTGAAGGGCTTCAGCCTGAAAAGTCAGCTGTTTATTCATTTTCACAGATACTGTCTGACCTGTTGAGTTCCTCCAGCATTTAGTGTGTGGTGCATCTACAGAATCCCTTGTGTTTCCAATTTACTATTATTCTTCCCTGTGCTGTGTGTATTAAAATCACACACCAGATGTTTATTTTTCTTAAAAATGTTTTATTCCCAAATAAATTTGATGGAAGGAGGGCTATTCAAATCCAGAAATTTCCCCTCCCCCATATAGAGTCCGCACCTTTTCTCAAGCCTGACACAAATACAGAGCTCTGAAAGTGTGTCTGCATTTCTGCATTTGATTAGCCTCACAACAACTGGCCTCTCACCATGGCCAGGGCATCAGGCAGCACGTTGCAAGCAACAGCAAATCACTTGCCAAGGTCTCTTAACAGGCTGTATAACTGCACAGGTCTATACAAATTTTGACAAGATTCACTAGATAATAGAACACTGTCCAAAGTACACAAGTGCTAACCAAAGATGTTTTAACCAACACCATACACCCTCCATTCACCAAAATTCCCACTCAAACTATGATTGATGTCTGTGCATTGTCTCCCACCCTAGTATTGGAATTCATAGGGCTTTGTGTGTAAGGGCAAATTCTCGAAGCTCGCACAGCAAGTGTGCCAGACCAAGTCTTATTGACACCCAGAATCAGCCAAGTTTTGTCATATTTGAAAAGATGCCTGGTGAACTGCCAAGAAAAGTGTCACCAGGTTCAGCCGTGGAGTGGCAGAACCCTTGCACTCAGGCTCAGATTGATAATTTACTTCACTATGCCTGCAGCAGGTAAATAGGCTGGGGTAGAGCGCAGTAGGGGAGCAATGAAATTAACATAATGATTAAATGATTAAGATTAACAATCATTTACACTCCCACTCGCTGTCCACGAGTTGAGGAAAGTGCATACTGGCAACGACCCAGAATTGCCTGAGATGTCTGAGAACATTCACAAACTCTGGAGTGAGGTATCCAAGGACTACAATGGTATCGTACAACAATTTGGGGCAAGGAGAACCTTTAAACCATTTTGAGGCTTTCCCAAAACTTGTTCCAGAGGTTTTTCAGGACTAGTAAAAAATTTTCTATGTTTACACATACTGTAGTAACCAGTACACCCCCTACCCTCTCTCCCCATCTAACAGTACAAAGCTCCAAATACTATGCACAGTAACAAACAGCTTATTCATTCGACTGACATCTGCTGTAAATATGCATTGCTTTTCCAAAAAAGATATCCATTTCTTTGAATCTAAATAAAAATTGACCCAGCCGGTGAGATGGCAGAAGTTTACCATCTCCCAACTATCACCAGTATGCAGTTAAGTGTTTGGAGCATGATTTACCCATTATGGCTGCACAGAATTGAAGACAATTGAAAATTGGTGGGTACTTAAGTGTTCACAGAAAGATGAGGCCCAACAATAAATAATAACTCTGCCATGGATGATCCCATGCTCAGCTGCAAAAGGAGGAACAGCAACCCCATCCTGTAAAAAACGAGAACTACAGGAACACCAACAGAAGCTCCGAAGATCTCACTCCTGGGAGAGGGTCTTCAAAAATGGGCTTCACCTGCAGTCAACTTGAAACATTGGCCCAGCACAGAAGACTCTGGCCAGCTGCTGTCGGCAGCCTATGACCCAGTAGGAGTGATAGGCTTAAGAAGAAAATGATAAATAACGCTTAAACATGCAAAGAGAAACACTTGTTCAAGGTAACAGAACTACGATTCTAGTTATAGTCAATGTCCAGGATGCCCTTCCCCCACACAATATGCCCAAATTCCTTGAGGAGACCTTCAATGTTTATGTTTACAGCCTGTCAACCCTCTGGTTGTCTGAGCACTCCTGTTGGTAGTGTCTGTAGGAACTCCATTCCAGGTCAACACGACAACAGGTGGAGCACTACGCTGCCTTCTTGAAGAATCCCATGATGGATGCTTGCTTCCCTGCCCTGCTGGGGGCTGCGGCTTTCTTTTCCTTCGGTCCTTTGCGTTCGTCCTTGACTCCCCCCACGCTCTTGGCATCGGGTGGTTTCTGCACCTGTGGCTTGGCCGTAGACTCATTTTCGCTGTCAGTGCACGACTCACTCTGGTAAACCTTCTCCGTCACTGGTTGAGAGCAAGGACAGATGGTTAGTGTTATATGGTTGATGCACTCTGTAGGTTCAGCTGGCAGTAAGGAAGGTAAATGCAATGTTAGCATCAATTTCCAGAAGACTAGAATATAAAAGCGGAGGCTTTAAAAGGCATTGGTCAGACCACACCTGGGAGAATTGAGAGCACTTTTGGGCCCCTTTATCTAAGAAAAAAAAGTACTGGCATTGGAGAGTGTCTAGGAGGTTCACAAAAATTATTCTGGAAATGAAGGGTTAACATTTGAGGAGCGTTTGATGGTGCTAGGCCTGCACTCACTGGAGTTTAGAATTTTAGAAGAATGGGGGTGAGGAGGAGGATCTCATTGAACCCAACCGAGTATTGAAAGGCCTAGATAGGATGGAGATGGAGAGGATGTTTCCCTATAGTGGGGGAAGTTTAGGACTGGAGGGCACAACCTCAGAATAAAAACATGTCCCTTTGAAAACAAAGGAGAGGAATTTATTTAGCCAGAGGGTGGTGAATCTCTGGAGGCCAAGTCATTGGATATACTTAAAGCTGGAGTTGATAGGGAAGATATATCCGTCGTGATTGAATGGTGGAGCAGACTCAATGAGCCAAATGGTCTAATTTGCTCTGAGGTCTTACAGTCCTTGTTCCTGATCCTCCTACTGGGAAACCTTTCCTCCACAGCTGACATGTCCAAAACTAAAGGACGCATAGGTTTAAGGTTAAGAATTCATTTTTGACCCTTTGGTTAAATTTGAAGAAACTTGGAAACCTTTTATGCAACATTTTCATATGATGTCTTCTGACCTTTCCGAATCTCTTTTTTTCTAACTTAAATTATATGAATACAGGAGCAGAGTTGACGACATTACTGAACGTGCCTGATTCAAGATATTGGTCTAGCCCTGTTTTGTTCTGTTTTTTTCCCCTCTTTTCCTTTTGGGGATTTTTTTTTTGTTTATATACATTTTTTTAAGTTTCTCATTTTATGACAAATTTCATTATGAGTTTGAAAGTCTATTATTCCTGTGTTACTTAAAATCCTTTTTGTATATGCTGATTAAGATTATTCCAATCTCTTTGTACCAACTTTGTTATTGTGTTTATAATTTTGAAAATTAATAAAAAGATTTTAAAAGAAAAGAATTCATTTTATTTAATCTAGAGACACCATGAAGGCCCTTCCCGCCCTTCAAGCAATGCCATCCAGCAACGCCCAATTTAATCCTAGCCTAATCACAGGACAATTTACAATGGCCAATTAACCTTCCCAGTACACCTTTGGACTGTGGGAGGAAACAGGAGCACCCGGGGAAAAACAGCATTCCACGGGGAGGATGTACAAACTCCTTACAGTGGACGCTGGATTGAACTCTGATGTTCCAAGCTGTAATAGTGTCGCACTAATCGTTATGCTGCGGTGGTTTAGAAGGGTTCTGAGGAAGAAGTTTTCCCACCAGAGGATGGTTGGAATTTGGAAGGCAGGGTAAGGTGGCAGCAGAGGTGGAGACTGTCACAACATTTAATTAGTGTCTAGACAAATTATGGAACTAGCAAGGTATGAACCAGATACTGGCAAATGCAATCAGAATGGATGGGTGGCGGCGACATGGGTACTAGATGGGTAACCAGAAGGGCTTATTTTATGCTGTAGGACTTAGTGACCCACATCGCCCATGACAGCCAAATGAGCCCTCAACTGATGCTCTCTCCATTCCCATGGAATCCTCCTTTTCTCATCCCAACAGCAACTAGATGCAGACACAAGATGCTGAGAAAATGAACCAAGCATGAGCAGAAACTTACCAAAATCACCGTCTTCATTCACGAAGGTCTTGCTTTTGAGAACTCTGTGTCGTTTCCTGCGTTTCACTCCAACTGCCTTCTAGGAGAGAACAAAGAAAGCTGTGGTGTGGGTGTGGGTACAGCACTAGTCTGTTCCTGATACGGACCATCCCAGAGTAATGTAAAGTTGCATTTTTATAGGCATCCATTAGTTAGTTTTGTCTGCAAGTTCAAGTTTAAATGGCAACTAGTGGGAGAAGCTACGATGCTCCTTACGGACCCATCCCTAGCATGAGGGAGCAGCTTTCGATGAATAGGTAGGACAGACACTCACTGCAACACAGGGTTATAGTAATTGAGGATTTCAGCCTCCCCAGTGATGTTAGGGTGAAAGGTGTGGAGTGGGTGAGATGTTTAATGTGCCTCCCAGAGAGTCATTTGACCTAGGACGCACTTCATTCTCCCAGGAATGGGGCAGTGTTGCTGGACCTGATGTCAGCGAAAGTATCCTGTCAACAGGCTGGAGTGTTGGTGAGAGGCAGTGACCCTTGGTTTGAGTGTTTCCAGGTTCAGCTATCTGAACATCAAGGTCCAGGAGGGAGGGGGGGGGGGGAGAGAAAGAGAACAATTCAAATTCGGTTGTATCCAACTGCTAAAAAGAAAATAATAAGGAATAAAACCGGACATCGACCTAGGCACTGGAAACAACAACGGCAAAACCAGCCCTGTCGACCCTGCAAAGTCCTCCATACTAACATCTGGGGACTTATGCCAAAGTTGGAAGAGCTGTCTCTCAGACTAGTCAAGCAACAGCCTGACATAGTTGTACTGACAGAATCAGACCTTATGGTTAACATTCCAGACTCCACCATCACCATTCCTGGGTACGTACTGTCTCACCGGCAGGACAGGCCTAGTGGAGGTGGTGGCACAGTGGTGTACAGTAGAGAGGGAGTTCCCCTGGCTCATGGCACCAGAGTATACGTGGGCAAGGAAACCCTCTGCTGATTATCATGTACCATCCTCCCTCAGCTGATGAATCAGTACTTCTCCATGTTGAGCAGCACTTGGAGGAGGCATTGACCGTGGCAAGGGCACAGAACGTACTCTGGGTGGGGTCTTCAATGTCCATCACCAAGAGTGGCTTGGTCGTACCACCACAGACCGAGCTGGTCGGGTCCTACTGGACACAGCTACTAGACTGGGACGACAGCAAGTGGTGAGGGAACCAACAGGAGGGAAAAACACATTTCTCACCAACCTGCTGCCGTGGAAACATCTGTCCATGATAGCATTGGTAGAAGTGACCACCACACAGTATTTGTGGAGACTAAATCCCATCTCCACATTGAAGAAACCCTCCACCGTGTTGTGTGGCACTACCACTGTGCTAAATGGGACAGATTTCGAACAGATCTAGCACCCAAGACTAGGCATCTATGAGGCGCTGTGGGCCATCAACAGCAGCAGAATTGTACTCAACTACAATCTGTAACCTCATGACCCGGCATATCCCCCACTCTAACATTACCATCAGGCCAGGGGATCAATGAAGGGTGCAGGAGGGCATGCCGAGAACACCACCAGGCATATCTCAATGAGGCGTCACCCTGGTGAAGCCACAGTACAGGACCACTTGCATGCCAAACACCATAAGCAGCAAGTAACAGGCAGAGCTAAGTGGTTCCACAAGCAATGGATCAGATCTAGGCTCTGTAGTCCTGCCATATCCAGCCGTGAATGGTGACGGACAATCAAACAACTCACTGGAGGAGGAGGCTCCACAAATATCCCCATCCTCAATGATAGAGGAGCCCAGCACACCTCTGCAAAAGGTAAGACTGAAGCATTTGCAACAATCTTCAGTCAAGAGTGCTGAGTAGACGATCCAGCTCGGCCTCCTCCAGAAGTCCCCAGCATCCCAGATGTCGATAAGCAGCTAATCCGAAAGCACTGGATACTACATAGGCTATGGGCCCAGACAAAATCCTAGCAATAGTGAAGACTTGTGCTCCATAACCTGCCGCACTACTAGCCAAACTGTTCCAGTACAGCTACAACACCGGCATTTACCCGGCAATGTGGAAGATTGCCAAGGTATCTCCTGTACATAAGAAACAGGATGTCTAACCCAGCCATTCACCACCCTATAAGCCTACTCTCAAATATCAGCAAAGTAATGGAAGGGGTCATCAACGGTGCTATCATGCAGCACCTACTCGGCAATAACCTGCTTACAGATGCCCAGTTTCGGTTCCGTCAAGGCCACTCAGCTCCTGACCTCATCACCTCCTTAGTCCAGTCACGGTGGGGTGAGAGTGATAGCCTCAACATCAAAGCAGTATTCGACCGAGTATGGCATCAAGGTGCCCTAGCTAAAATGGAGTCAATGTGAATTAGGGGGAAAACCCTCCGCTGGTTGGAATCATACTTGGATACAAAGGAAGATGGTTGTGGTGGTTGGCGGTCAAACATCTCATCCTCAGGACATCACTGCAGGAGTTCCTCAGGAGTTCTTCAGCTGCTTCATCACTGACCTTTCTTCCGTCACAAAGTCAGAAGTGGGGATATTCACAGATGCACAATGTTCTGCATCATTTGTGACTCCTCAGATAGTGAAGCAGTTCATACCCAGATGCAGCAGGACCTGGACAATATCCAGACTTGGGCTGACAAGTGACAAGTAACATTCGTGCCACACAAGTACCAGGAAATGACCATCTCCAATGAGAGGCTCTAATCATCGTCGACTGTGCTTTTTTCCATATATGGGCAATAAATGCTGGCTTAGTTGGCAACGCCCACATCCCATAAATGAATTTTAAAAAATTCAGCAGGTCCAGAGGCATCTGCCTGGATTCGGAATTGGCTTGCCCAGAAGGCAAAGGGTGGTTGTAACTGGAGTGTTTTCTGCCTGGAGATTGGCGAACAGTGGTGCTCCACGGGGATATGTTTTGGGACCCCCAGCTCTTTGTATTTTATAAATAACTTGGATGAGGAAGTGGAATGGTGGGTTAGTAAGTTTACAGATGACATGAAGGTTGGTGGAGTCGTGGATAGTGTAAAAGGTTGTCGTAGGTTACAACGGGACATTGACAGGATGCGGAGCTGGGCTGAGATAAGAAGTGATTCACTTTGGAATGTTAAGCATGAAGTCAATACAGGGTTAATGGCAGGAATCTTAGCAGTGAAAAGAGGCATCACGTGTATAGATCCCTCGAAGTTGCCATTGAAGTTGGATAGGATGGTTAAGAAGGCATCTGGTGTGTTGGCCTTCATTAGCTGGGGGACTGAGTTCAAGATCGTAAGCTAATGTTGCAGCTCTGTAAAAATCTGGTTAGACTACATGGAGTATTGTGTTTAGTTCTGGTCACCTCATTATAGGAAGCATGTGGAAGCTTTAGAGAGGATGCAGATTTATCAGGATGCTGCCTGGAAATGACAGGACGTCTTAGGATAGGTTGAGCAAGCAAGGAGTGAAGGATGAGAGCTGATTTGACAGAGATGTACAAGATCACAAGAGGGATAGATCGTGTCAACAGTTTTGGGCCCCTTATCTCAGAAAGGATGTATTGTCACTGGAGTCCAGAGGACGTTCATGAGATTGATTCCAGAAGCGAAGGGATTAACATATGAGGAGCGTTTGACAGCTTTGTGCCTGTACTCACTGGAATTTAGAAGAATGTGGAGGTGGGATCTCGATCTCATTGAAACCTACCAAATGTTGAAAGGACTGCACAAGGTTGATGTGGAGAGGATGTTTCCTCTGGTGGTGATATCCAAAACTAGAGGGCACAGCCTCAAAATTGAGGAGCAACCTCTTAGAACAGAAGTAAGGAGGAATTTTGTTTAGCCAGAGTAGTGAATCTGTGGAATGCTCTGTCGCAGACTGCGGAGGAGGCCAAGTCCGTGGGTATATTCAAAGCAGAAGATGATAATTGGTCAGGGCATCATGGGATATGGTGAGAAAGCAGGTGTATGGGGTTGAATGGGATCCAGCATCAGCTATGATGAAATAGTGGAATAGTGAACTGCCTAATTCTGCTCCTATGTTGTTTTTTTTCTTTTTTCTCTCTCTTATAGAATGATGATGGTTCCTTTCAGTCAGTCAGTGGGGTTTAGGATACCCCACTCCTCAGAAAGGAACAGCGTGTGCGTGAGTGGATTTAGGTGAGTAGTGGGTTGCACAGATCCAGACCCACCCTCTCGACATCCCCTCCTGGATCCAGTGGCATGGTGGAGTCCAAGACTGCTGGGACCTGTCTTATGGTCTAAGTGGACACCGAAGACTTTTTCATGGGGCAGAAAAGGCGAGGGGAGGATAATTTTAAGTTGATTGGAGTAAAGTATAGGGGGAATGTCAGAGGTAGTTTTTCTTTAAAAGCACAGAGTGTGGTTAGAGCATGGAACACACTGCCAGGGGTGATGGTAGAGGTGGAATCATCAGGGACATTTAAGAGACTCTTAGATGGGAAAATGGATGAAAGAAAAATGGAGGGCTATGTGGGAGGGGTGGGTTAGATTAATTAGATAGAGTAGGTTAAATGGTCAGCACAGCATCGTGGTCCAAAGGGCCTGTACCGTTCTATGTCCTATGAAAGTTCTTCACCGGAAACATCAACCATCTATTTCCTTCTTTAGATGCTGCCTGATCTGCTGAGTTCCTCCAACAGTTTGTGCTGCTCCAGATTCCTGCACCTGCAGTGTCTTGTGTCCATGGGCGGCACGGTAGCGTAGTGGTTAACACATCAGTTTACAGTACAGGCAACCCGGGTTCATTTCCTGCCCCTGTATGGTCTCCACATGACCATGTGGCTTTCCTCTGGGTGCTCCGGTTTCCTTCCCAAGTCCAGAGACGTACCGGTTGGTAGGTTAATAGGTCATTGTGAATTGTCCCACAATTAGGCTAGGGTTAAATTGGGGGATTACTGGGTGGCGCTGCTCTGACGGCCAGAAGGGCCTACTTTGTGCTGTATCTCAATAAAGAAATAAAACAAATACATCCAGCCCCACGCATATGGATGAAGGCAGAGTTCATGCAACATAAATACTGCAGCTCCTTGCTGCCTTGTTTGTGTAACTCCGATTTTTTTTTTGTTACTTTAAGAAGCTAAATATTCAGCTAAAGCCCATTACCTCAGTTTCCTCTGTACTTTCCCAAGATGGTGGCTTTACTGAAGCCTCTGAAAAGCATGGAGGGGATACATCCTCTTCAGCGATTGGAGCTTCCGGCGTCGGTGATGGCGTTTTCATATCACAGGGTTCAGGAGAGTCCAGGATGACTGCAACAGGAAGAAAAGATACCATGAGACTAAGAGTAATCATTTAATCATTATGTTTAAATTTAAGAACACACATTTGGACAAGAAGGCAATCAAGACATTTATGGTCATATGGTCTAAATTTGTGTTTATGGAATGAGTTGCCAGAGGAAGTGGTTGAGATGAGTACAGTCATAACTTTTAAAAGACAGGCACATGTATAAGAAAGGTTCAGAGCAGGGTTTCCCAATTTTTTTTTATGCCATGCACCAATACCGTTAAGGAAGGGGTCGGTGAACTCCAGGTAGGGAACCCCTAGTTTAAAGGGATATGGGTCAAATGGACCAGCTTGGAATCAAAAACCCCATCCACCCTAGACATTCTTCTCTTCTCCTCTCTCCCTCAGTCCAGAAGATACAAAAGCCTAAAGCACATTCCACCCAGCTCAAGGAAAGCTTCTAACCCGCTGCTATTCAGCTGCTATTCCCCTGGTGAATATTTCACCAGGGGACGGTTTCCTCCCACATTCCAAAGATGCATGGTTAGGATTAGGGTTTGAAAGCTTGCCGACACTTGCAGTCTGCCCCCAGCACATTCTTGGTCATTGACACAAATATACATGTGACAAATAAAGCTAACCTTTTAACCTATTAATCTGCATGTCTTTGGAATACGGGAGGAAACTGGAACACCCAGAGGAAACCCACATGGTCATGGGGAGAACGTACAAACTTCTTACAGATAACGGTAGAAATTGGACAGGACTTTCTGGCGCTGTAATAGCATTACACTCACTGCTATAACAACCCTATATTGTCTGCATTGTATCCATTTGTTCAGCAGAGGATACGGAAGAGCAGAGAATTTGACATTCGCCTCAGAAAACTTGCTCTACATCACTTGTGAAGTAGCATTACTCCCCACAGAATGAAAAGATTAATTTAAATTGCAAGATCACAACCTACCTTCCTCGTCACTGCTGTCTGACAGAGGCTGTCTGATCCTGCGCCTCCGCTTGTGGTGAGGCTCCTCCCCGTCACTGGCTGGTGTCACACTTCGCTTTGTCTTCTTGCTGCTGTCCGGAGAAAGGCATAAACACTAATAGACACAACAAATCTAGGCCATGCTCTCTTCTCGCTACTGTCATCAGAGAGGTGGTATAGGAGCCTCAGGACCCATACCACCAGGCTCAGGAACAGTTATTACTCATCAGCCACCAAGCCTTTGAACCAGAGGTGATAATGTCACTCACCCCAACAATGAACTGCTCCCATAACCTATGAACTCAGCTTCAAGGACTCTTCATCTCATGATCTCAATAATTATAGTGTATTTACTTAATAGTTTGGTTTTTCTTTCTGTTTTTACACATTTGTTGTCTTTTGCACCTTGGTTGTGTATCTTCTGTGCTGTTTTTCATTGATTCTATTGTGTTTCTTTGTATCTACTGTGAAGGCCCACAAGAAAATGAATCTCAGGGTTGTATATGGTGACATATATGTACTTTGATAATAAATTTACTTAGAAGTTTGAGATTCTGCAGATGACTGAAATCTTGAGCAACACACTCAAAATGCTGGAGGAACTCAGCAAGTCAGGCAGTGTCTATAGAGAGGAATAAACAGTCCACGTTTCAGGCCGAAACACTCTATCAAGACTGGAAAGGGGCAGAAGCAGAATAAAGTGGGGTTGGGGGGTGGGGAGAGGCGAGGAGTATAAGTTGACAGGTGATAGGTGAGACCAGGTGAGTGGGAAGGTGCGAGGATGGGAGAGAGGGGGGATGAAGTGGAAGGAGATAGGTGGAAGAGGTAAAGGACTGCAGAAGGAATCTGATATGTGAGTGGACCATGGAAGAAGGGAGGGGATATAGAGGCAGCTGATGGGCAAGTGAGGAGAACAGAAGGGCTGAGAGGGGAGCCAGAATGGGGAATGGAAAAATAGAGGAGGGGAGCTTATTCTAGTTTCTATGCCCTCACTTTCCATGCCCATTGAAAGACCGTGGCCTGAAACATCGACTGTTCACTTTCTTCCATTGATGCTGCCTGACCTGTTGAGTTCCTCCAGCATTTTGAATGTGTTACCACAATCACTGCTCTGACACCTCAGCCAAAGTTAAAATGAACCTTCTACTCCACAAGCACAATTTTATAAATCCTTTTATGTGGTAGATTATAACTTTATATGGCAGGTGGGTTGGGGTGGGGGGGGAGAGAGGGGGAAGCACAGTATAATGGTTATTGTGATGCTTTACAACTCCAGAGATCAAGTTTCCATTCCCCCCGTACGGTGTTTGTACGTTCTCCCCATGACCACGTGGCTTTCCTTCCACCCACATTCCAAAGACATACAGGTTAGGGTTCGTGGGTTGTGGGCACTGGAAGCATGTCAACATTTGCGGGCTGCCCCAGCGCACATCCTCGGACTGTGTTGGTTGTTGATGCAAATGACACGTTTCATTATATGTTTCAATTTTTCAATATACATATGACAAAGAAAGTTAATCTTTAAAAAAATCTTTTAGTCCATAGATTTCATTTAGGTGCCTTGATCTGTACTCCTCAGTCTTCTGTGTTATCACTTCAAGAGATTCAATTAGTCAAACACAAGCTTCTCTTTACCTATCTAAAATCTCCCCGAGTACCCGTTGGTCTTGTTCTCAATTACTGTTTCTAGAACCATCTGTACTACTGATGTTAAATGCGCCACCAGTTACTGGCAGTGTCCTTCCGTGCCTTTTTCAAGTTACAATCCTCTGGCATCTCCCCACCATCTCAGGATTTGAATATGTGCCAAATTCCTCCACCATCTCTACCACCCGGTTCTCCGTGTTCTATAAGACCTAAGACATTGGAGCACAATCACACCATTTAACCCATCAGTCAGCTATGCCATTCCATCACAGCTGATTTATTATCCCTCTCAACTCCATTCTCCAGCCTTCTCTCTGTAGCCTTTGACACCTTTACTTAACAAGAAATTATCTATCTCTGCTTTAAGTATACTTGTCCTCCATGTCCGTATGTGGCAATGAATTCCACAGATTCACCACCCTCTGGCTAAAGAAATTCCTCCTCATTTCTGTTCTATATAGACGTCCCTTTTTGCTGAGGCTGTGCCCTCTGGTCCTAGACTCCCCCACTATTTGAAACATTCTCTCCATGTCCACTCCACCTAGGCCATTCAATAGATTTCAATGAGATTCCTCCCCTCATTCTTCTAAACTCCAGCAAGTACAGGCCCAGAGCCATCAAATACTATTCACGTTAACCCTTTAATTCCAGAGATCCGTCTTATAAAACTTCTTGGAACCCTCTCCAATGCCAACACATCCATTCCTCGCTATGGGGCCCAAAAAATTCATTTACCAAATATTCCTATAATCTTTGGAGCCATTTGACTGGATTATACCTCATACCCACTGACAAAAACTCTTTCAGATTCACTTTATATTATTGCTTGCTCTTCTTCACTACTAATCTTAAAAGTTATGATAGAGTGATCACTGTAACTGAACTGTTCCCTCACTTACACTTGCAGCACCCAGTTCCCTGTTGTTCTCGGGATATCCTTTGAGCTGTGTCTTTAAAACGGTGCTCGAATGGAAGATGGAGGTCGGGAGGCCCCGCTGGGCTGGATTTTGGGAGGTTGCGGGCCGGAGATCACTCCCCATGGAAGGACTGAGTTCAAGCTGTCATTCTCCTCAAGAGGATGCTTTTGAAATTCCAAGCCAGATGTGATTATTGATGTGGACTGTAGTTTATATCTGTCTCCTTCAGTTTTCTGTGTTTTCTTTCTTGTTGCCGATTGGTGGATGGGTGCTATGTTACTAATTTGGGCGAGGGAGGGGTTGGGGATTTGAGGCTTGATGTTCTTGTTAGTGTTTTTCTGTGTCAGCGATCTGTTAGATTGGGGGTTTGATGTTGCTGTTTCTCCCCCCCCAGGACAGGCTTGAGGGTTAGGGGCTTATGTTTTTGCTGCCGTGTCTAAGTGGGCAATCTGTTGATTTTTGTGGGTGGGAGAGTGTGCCTTTCCGAGTGTGTGATGTCTTTTCTTTCAATGACTTCCATGGTCTTTCTGCAACTCGTGGCTATCTGGAGAAGGCGAATCTTGGAGTTGTATTCTGCGTATACACTTTGATAATAAAATGAACCTTTCAAACCACAAATGGACTTGAGCAGAAGTTGTCACTCATAGCCATTGACACCAACCTCTGTCCGTCGCCACCTTCGCCTACTTTCTTTGCCCGGACGCTCCCTGTCTGAGCCTTGGCTTGTGCTTTTTGTGCTGCGGTGTCACTTGTGGGTGCCATTTCCTCATCGTTCACTCCCTGCGAAGCAATGACGTGGCACTCTCCATCCTGAGCGGTCTCTGCTTTCTCTCTATACTCTGAGGTAGAGGCCTCTTCCTTGATGGCCTTGGACGGTGGTGACCCTTTCTCTGTGGGGTTAGATGCAGATTTAGATCTCAGTGGTGATAACTGATGCCCTGTCCCTCTTTTATTTGAAAAGGTGAGGGAACGGCTGGACTTCCGGGTCATCAAGGGAATGGCGGCGTAAGGAAAAAGTCTCTCGACAAAAAAAAGGTAAACTGCCCCAAAATCGAATTTAGACAAATACTTAATATTGCATAACTATATTAATAAAAGGGGCAAGGATGATGTCTAAGAACAAGATTAAAAAGTCCGCTCTGAAGGCTGATAAACATAAAGAGACGCAGCAAGGCGACGGGCCTAGCTCCCCCACGGCAAGCCAGGACGGAGATAATGAGGAGGAATCGGTGACTCTGTCTTTGATTCTCGGAGAGATTCGCGAGTTCCGACAAGATAACAGCAAACAGCTGGAAGATATTAAAGGAGAAATAGTAAAAACTAACTCGCGGATAGATGAAGCTGAAGCAAGGATTGTTGGAATTGAAGAGAAGCTACAAAACGCCGAGGAAGTGATAGCAGAAACGCTGAAGCTGCAAGACCAGCTCCAGTGGAAACTAATAGATCAAGAAGGCCGCTCGAGAAGGGAAAATGTGAGGATTTACGGAGTTACTGAAGGAACTGAAGGTAAACCCGGATTGATGATTCCCTTCGTGGAGAAGCTGCTTAGAGAGAACCTTAATATACCGGCTGCAAAAGACCTGCAGATAGAAAGGGCTCACCGCGCGTTGGCACCACAGCCTCCGGCAGGCGCCCAGCCCAGATCGATTCTGGTCAGATTTCTCAGTTACAGAAGGAAGGAAGAGGTGCTTAAACGGGCATGGCAAAATAAAGGTTTCATGTGGAACAACTGTAAAATCAGTTTAGACCACGACTATGCACCGGGGATCCTTGCCAGACGGAAGGAATATACGGAAACACGGAGAGTCCTGAAGGAAAACAACATCAGATTCCAGACCCTGTATCCAGCTCGGCTGAGAGTCTTTTACGACGAAGGGACAAAAACTTACGCTATGGTGGAGGAGGCAACGTCGGACCTGGCGGACCGGGGACTACCTATTAAAGTTATCACCCAACCGGAGTCGCTACTGGAGAAGATTCGGCAGAAGTCGTGGCAGTTAGTGGGGCGAGGACGCTCCACACAAACCAGAGTGTCAAACTATAAGGAAAAGCTGCAAATATTCAGACGCGAATGTACAGAGAACACAGATTAATTAAGAGAAATGACTGAAAAGAGTAAATCGGACTTAAAGGTAAAATGAAAACTGGTAACTGAAAATAAACTAGGCAGAATAACTTGAATGATAGCAATATGGTCGAGACATAAATAGGAGAAAATTCTCTATGATTATTCAAACTGCTGAGGGCCCTCTAACACAGGGTGAAGATAGAGGTTATCCCTCTGAACTGAGGTGGGTCGGTGCTCAGGCCTCTGTGGGAAGTTGGGAAAAATTTTCAAATGTTACACGTTCAAAAATGTCTAGGATGTGGTTATATGTCTTGGTTTACTGTTGAGAAGGGATTGCTTACTGTTTGGTTAGAAAAGGAGAGTGTTTTTTTTTCTACTAGAGAAAAATGCAAACTGAATTGGTAAAAATAATTTCCTATAATGTTAATGGGGTTTTGAATTCAATTAAAAGAAATAAGATTATGTCTAAATTGAAAAAAGAGAGGGCACAAATAGCTTTCCTCCAGGAAACACATATGAGCCAATCTGAACATGAAAAATTAAAAAGAATGGGCTTTAAGCATGTATTTTATTCATCATATAAATTGAGTCACAAAAGAGGGGTAGCTACTTTAATATCAAGTACTCTTAATTATGAACATATTTCAGAGACTAAAGACAAAGAAGGACGGTTTGTAAAAATCACAGGAAGAATAGAAGGTACAGATATAACATTGCTGAATGTTTATGCTCCTCCAGGTTGTGAATGGTCATTTTATAGACACATTTTTGACCTAATGGTCAGTTCTCAAGGGGTAGTAATTTGTGGAGGGAATTTTAATATTAGATTAAATCCTGTATTAGATTCTTCAAGAATAGTTACTCAGAATAAACCTCTGACTTGGAAAATGAATTCATTGATGGAGGAGTTGGGAATTATAGATGTCTGGAGGGAATTACACCCTACTAGTAAAGATTGTACACATTACTCTTTCCCTCATTCAGCCTATTCAAGGATAGACTATTTCTTTATCTTTAATACAGATAGACTCAGGATAAAAAACTGTAATATTGCAACAATTGATCTGTCGGATCATAGCCCAGTCTCTATGTCTCTAATCCTGGAAAGGAAAATGAGGAAAACACTATGGAGGCTAAACTCACATATACTCAATAACCTGAAAGTAATGGAGAGATTAAGGGGAGAAATCAAAGAATATCTAGACCTTAATGACACGGGAGAAACATCACCAGTGATCTTATGGGATACATTGAAAGCTGTACTGAGAGGGAAAATTATTTCCATTACCACTCACATGAAAAAAATCAATGCACAAAAATTAGCAGACCTTCAAGGAAAATTAAAACAACTTCAAGTGGTAGATAGCAACAAAAGTAATTCAAATCGAAAACAGGAAATTAGGAAATTGCAAAGTGAAATTGACGATATTTATATGTTGGAAACTCAAAGAAATTTTCTTTACCTGAGACAAAAGAATTATGAAGTAGGAGGTAAATCAGCTAGATTATTAGCATATAAATTACAAAAACAACAAGCAGACAATACAATTCATAAAATAAAGAATCCAAAGACAAAGCTTGTGGAGAGTACAATAGGGAAAATTCAAGAGAGTTTTGAAACATATTATCGAGAGCTGTACTCCCAACCCCGGGCCCCCAAAGAGCCCTATATAGACAGTATATTGAATTTTTTAGATCTACCTAAACTTACAGATTTACAAAATGAAAGTTTACTAGAACCAGTAACTGTCAAAGAACTGAACGTGGCCATCTCTAGGTTAAGGGCTGGAAAGTCCCTGGGTTCTGATGGGTTTACCTCAGAGTGGTACAAGTCCCTGAAGACACAGTTAGCCCCATTACTACTTAACACCTTTAATTGGATCTTGCAGAGAGGAGAAACTCCACCTTCCTGGAGAGAAGTGATTATTTCAGTTATTCCTAAAGGGGGTAAAGATAAACTAGAATGTGGCAATTATCGGCCAATTAGTGCTCTTAATTTAGATTACAAATTATTTACATCTATATTAGCGCGCAGATTGGAAAAGCTTTTACCTGGCCTAATCCATTTAGACCAAACAACAGGAATTCTGCAGATGCTGGAAATTCAAGCAACATACATCAAAGTTGCTGGTGAACGCAGCAGGCCAGGCAGCATCTATAGGAAGAGGCGCAGTCGACGTTTCAGGCCGAGACCCTTCGTCAGGACTAACTGAAGGAAGAGTGAGTAAGGGATTTGAAAGCTGGAGGGGGAGGGGGAGATGCAAAATGATAGGAGAAGACAGGAGGGGGAGGGATGGAGCCGAGAGCTGGACAGGTGCTTTTCATTCCAGGACGAGGGAGATGTCTTCATTTTTTAAAGAAAGGGGCTTCCCTTCCTCCACTATCAACTCTGCTCTTAAACGCATCTCCCCCATTTCACGTACATCTGCTCTCACTCCATCCTCCCACCACCCCACTAGGAATAGGGTTCCCCTGGTCCTCACCTACCACCCCACCAGCCTCCAGGTCCAACATATTATTCTCCGTAACTTCCGCCACCTCCAACGGGATCCCACCACTAAGCATATCTTTCCCTCCCCGCCTCTCTCTGCATTCCGCAGGGATCGCTCCCTACACAACTCCCTTGTCCATTCGTCCCCCCCATCCCTCCCCACTGATCTCCCTGCTGGCACTTATCCGTGTAAGCGGAACAAGTGCTACACATGCCCTTACACTTCCTCCCTTACCACCATTCAGGGCCCCAAACAGTCCTTCCAGGTGAGGCATCACTTCACCTGTGAGTCGACTGGGGTGATATACTGCGTCCGGTGCTCCCGATGTGGCCTTTTATATATTGGTGAGACCCGACGCAGACTGGGAGACCGCTTTGCTGAACATCTACGCTCTGTCCGCCAGAGAAAGCAGGATCTCCCAGTGGCCACACATTTTAATTCCACATCCCATTCCCATTCTGACATGTCTATCCACGGCCTCCTCTACTGTAAAGATGAAGCCACACTCAGGTTGGAGGAACAACACCTTATATTCCGTCTGGGTAGCCTCCAACCTGATGGCATGAACATTGACTTCTCTAACTTCCACTAGGCCCCACCTCCCCCTCGTACCCCATCTGTTACTCTTTTTAATGCACACATTCTTTCTCTCACTCTCCTTTTTCTCCCTCTGTCCCTCTGAATATACCTCTTGCCCATCCTCTGGGTCACCCCCCCCCCCGTCTTTCTTCCCGGACCTCCTGTCCCATGATCCTCTCGTATCCCCTTCTGCCTATCACCTGTCCAGCTCTCGGCTCCATCCCTCCCCCTCCTGTCTTCTCCTATCATTTTGCATCTCCCCCTCCCCCTCCAGCTTTCAAATCCCTTACTCACTCTTCCTTCAGTTAGTCCTGACGAAGGGTCTCGGCCTGAAACGTCGACTGCGCCTCTTCCTATAGATGCTGCCTGGCCTGCTGCGTTCACCAGCAACTTTGATGTATGTTGCTCCATTTAGACCAGACTGGATTTATTCAACAAAGACAAACACAGGACAACATAAGAACTCTGCACATATTAGAACAGGTTAATAAGAACGAGACAAAGACAATGGTAGTAGGATTGGACGCTGAGAAAGCTTTTGATTCGGTTAGTTGGGGATTCCTATACAGAGTGTTAGGAGATTCGGCTTTCAAGAAAAGTTTATTAAAGTAATTCAGACTCTATATGACAGCCCTACAGCCCGAATTAAGATAAATAGGGACCTCTCTGACTCCTTCATCTTAGAGAGAGGCACTAGACAGGGATGCCCAATTTCTCCTCTCCTTTTTGCGCTATATATTGAACCGCTTGCCCGACTAATAAGACAGAGCAAAATCGTAAAAGGTATCAAGGTGGCAGGGATTGAACAGAAAGTGGCGTTATTCGCAGATGATGTTTTAATCTATCTGAGTGAACCAGAAAAATCATTTATAGGATTGTTTACACTGTTGGATGACTTTGGGAAAATATCAGGTTATAAAATAAACGTAAAGAAAACTCAGGTTATGTCCCTAAATTATACACCATCCAAAAAAAAAATCGCAGGATACATACGATCTTAAGTGGGAAGCTAAATCATTAAAATATTTAGGAATAACTCGCCCATTGCTTTGCTTTGCTTTTAGTTAGTTGCACGGTGGGTTTTTTTTTGGGGTTTTTTTTTCTTTTTTTTCCATTGATATATATAAAATCTAGTATACTATTATGTTATCTTGGTTTCTTATGCTTAAATTACATTGTTTGTAGTATTTTCTTTTTGGTATTGTTATCTTTTGGAATTTTATTATACTTTAACATTGTATTAATGTTTATATGGCTTACCTTTTTTGTATACTTACTCAATAAAAAGATTTAAAAAGAAAGAAAGGAATAACTCTGCCGAAGGATCTTTCAACACTGTCACAGGTAAATTACGGGCCATTAATCTCAGAGATAAAAGCAGATATGCATAGATGGAATCTTATCCCCTTTTTAAGTTTAAATTCAAGGATAAATACTATAAAAATGAATATTCTTCCTCGGTTATTGTATCTTTTCCGTACTTTACCAGTGGAGGAGGATGATAATCAATTCAGGGAATGGGACAAATGGATTTCCCGCTTCATTTGGCAAGGAAAGAAACCTAGAATTCGATATAACACCTTACAGTTAGGGAAGGAAGGAGGAGGTATGGTTCTTCCTTGCCTGAGAAATTATTTTTATGCCTCACAGATAACCCCTCTGTTATATTGGTATAATAGGGAAGATAAGGCTAGATGGAAGGAAATAGAATTTGGATTAGTTGACAGTTTTCCTCTACAGGCCTCAATAGCTGACAAAGGATTGATGGCCCAGTTGGAAAAATTTAAAAACAGTTGGATAAATCTTACATTAAAAGTATGGCAGAAGGTGATTAATTCATGTGGAATTAATAACATGTTAAAACTCTTTAGATAGTGTGCATATGATACCGAATTCCTTCCCAACAGAGGAGGTAAAAGATTTGAGCTATGGATAAAGAAAGGTCTTACAACCTACCTCTCATTTATAGATAAAAGAGTATTACGAAGTTTCCAAATCCTGCAGGACAAACATGGCCTAGAACACAATGACTTTTTTAGGTACCTTCAAGTACGAAACTATGTTAACCAGAGTTGTAGATATACGGACCTATCAACAGTAGAATTAGAATTTTTCAAGATTCTGAATTCGGCCTGCAGTTCAATACCTAGTAAATCAGTTTCTCGAGTATATAATGCACTCTCCCATGCTAAAAATGTAAATACACTGTATATTAAAGATAAGTGGGAGAAAGAAGCGGGGTTGGTACTTTCAGAGGAGGCTTGGGGGAAAATCTGCAGCTTTCAATGGTCCTCGACTAATTCTTTGACTTGGAGAAAACATTGTTGGAAAAACATTATAAGATACTTCAAGACCCCATATCAGGAAAAATATAAAGATACAAACGTGACGTGTTGGAGAAGGTGCGGCTCCAAGGAGGCAAATCATTTTCATATTTTCTGGGATTGCCCTAAATTAAGTCTATATTGGGAAGGTATTCATAGAACATTAGTTAAGGTACTTAGGTCCCAGATACCTCTGAACTTTGAGACGCTCTATTTGGGGCATGTATTGTTTCTTGAACAGAAGGAAGATATAAAGTTGCTGCAGGCCCTCTTAGCGGCAAGTAAGAAATCAATCACTAGAAAGTGGCTAAATCCAATACCACCTACATTAGAAGATTGGCACGAAATTATCTTGGAAATATTTAAAATGGAAAAGTTGACTTACTCCCTGAGAATTCAAAAAGAAAAATTTTATCAAATCTGGAATAAATGGATTGAATATATAACCCCAATGCGAGCAGACTTTAGATGACTCTCCTAATGATTTATACTGCTCTTCTCATCAACACAGTAATATTGCTAACGTAAGCACCCCTAGTCTAAATGTCTTTTTTTTTGTTTTCTTTTGGAAAATAGAGAATTAACACAAGGGAAAGATTTGGGAAAGGGATAAAAAATGAAAAAATTAAGTAAATAAGTACATAGGGATTGGATAATTATGTCTGTGGGCAGGAGCAAGCATGAACAAATTGGGATATAAACACCTACAATGGTTGTTACATAGGCTTACATACAACATTTTGGACCAGTGGAAATGGTCCAGAAGAGTTATATGGAAACTATTATTACTATTTTTCTTAACAACTAATACCATTACTTAGCCTAATAGATTAGAATTACCACAGTACATAATTATCTATTTAAGTGTCTAATTTCCTTTTATATCATCTCAATGTGTACTTAAGAATATATAAATAATTATAGTTTTATACATATAAAAAAATGGAATAAGGTTATATGTGTGAAAAAAGTACATGATATTTGTGAATTCCTTATCCAAATAAAAATAAAATTAAAAAAAAAGAAAAGGTGAGGGAACATTTAGCTATGATTCAGCCACTGTACCACATTCACAGCACTCTGTTACTGAAGAATAACAAATGAACATAGACTGCTACTGCACAGTACAGGCCCTTCAGCCCACAATTTGCGCCAACTCTTTAACCTACTCTACGGTCAATCTAACATGTCCCTCCTACATAGTCCTCCATTTTTCTATCATCAATATGCCCAAGTAAATCTCTAAAATGTTCCTATTTTATTTGCCTCTACCACCACCAAAGGGCTAATGGGGCCATAAGGACAAGGGGAAACAAAAGGCAACAATGGGGGGGGGGGTGAAGGGAAACGAGGGGCACACACAAAATGCTGGAGGAACTTAGCAGATCAGGCAGTATCTATTAAGGAGGGGAATAAACAGTCGACATTTCATCAGGACTGGAAAGGAAGGGGGAAGGTACCAGAATAAGAAGGTGGGGGGAAGAAAGGACGAATACAAGCTGGCAGGTGATAGGTGAAGCCAAGTAAGGGGGAAGGGGGAAGGTGGGTGGGTGTGGGGAGGAATGATGGGATTCCATGTTGCAGTTGTACAAACCATTGGTCAGGCTGCAATTGGGGTAGGGTGTACAGTTCTGCTCACTACACCACAGGAAGCATGGAGAGTGTTCAGGGAGATTCACCAGGCTGTTATCTGGAGTACAAGCTAAAAGGTGGGTTTGGGGAGGGGGAAGTGACATAAGCAGCTTGAAGTGATAGGAAGCAGAGATAAAGGGCTGAAGAAGAAAAAATCTGATAGGAGAGGAGTGTGGACCATAGGATAAAGGTGTGTATTACTAGATTTCTAGCATCTGAAGAATCTTTTGTGTTTATGATTACTTACTAGAAATGGCTTTCTGGAAAAAGTGGCTGAAGCTGTTTCCTTTGTTCGCTATCTTACTTCCTGAAGGCGGCTGCAAAAGGAGGAAAAGAGTAACAGTGAGCTGCTGTCTTTTAAAACGGTGTTTCTTTAGCACAAATAAACATCTGGGAGAATCTCTTCACTCAGAGTCAAGAGTCAGACAGGTGGGAATTTAAGTTAAACACAAGAGATTCTAGAGATGCTGGAAGTCCAGGGCAACACCCACAAAATGTTGGAGGAACTCAGCAGGCCAGGCAGCGACTATGGAAATGAATATGTTTCCATCTGAGACCCTTCCTCAGGACTGGAAAGGAAGGGGCAAGATACCAGAATAAGGTGGTAGGTGGTTGGGGAGGAGTACAAGCTGGTAGGTGATAGATGAGGGGGAAGGAAGGTGGATGGAATGAAGTAAGTTTGGAGGCGATAGGTGGAAGAGGCAAAGGGCTAAAGGAGGAATCTGATAGGAGAGGACAGTGGACTATGGGAGAAATGGAAAGAGGAAGGGCATCAGAGTGAGGTGATAGACAGGTGAAAAAAAAGTGGTCGGAGGGAAACCTGAATGGGGAATGGAAAAAGGAGAGGAGAGATTACAGGAAGTTAAAGAAATCAATGTTCATGCCATCAGTTTGGAGGCTACATGGACAGAAAACCTGAATGTTATTGACAGGCAACCTGAAAAGCCATTGAGTGGTAGAAGAGGGTTGCCTCTCTGACTGGAAGCCTGTGACTAGTGGAGTGCTGAAGGGATTGGCGCTGTGTCCATTGTTGTTTGCCATCTATATCAATGATCTGGATGATTATGTGGGTAACTGGGTCAGCAGATTTGCAGATGACACTAAGATTGGAGTGTAGTGGACAGCAAGGAAGACCATCATGGCTTGTAGAGGGATCTGGACCAGCTGGAAAAATGACAGATGAAATTTAATGCAGACAAGTGCGAGGTGTTGCACTTCGGTAAGACTAAACAGGGTAGGTCTTACACAATGAGTGGTAGGGCACTGAGGAGTGTGGATGAACAAAGGGATCTGAGAAAACAGGTTGAACGTGGTGGCACAGGCAGATAGGGTCATAAAGAAAGCTTTTGGCACATTGGCTTTCATAAATCACAGTACTGAGTAGATGAGATGGAACATTATGTTGAAGTTGAAAGAAATACATTGGTGAGGCCCGATTTGCCGTATTGTGTTCAGGTTTGATCATCTACCTGCAAGAAAGATGCAAGTACGTTAGGTACTCCAAGGGAGAAGATGGCGACGCGATGACAGCGCACACGGCCTCTCCGGTGATGAATATCTGTTATTTGTCAAGTAGGGGACCGTGCACAATTCCTGATTTGATGGAGACAGACGTGAGTGCATAGCAGAACATCTGGAAAACTTCTAAAATGTCTGCTTTGTTACCGCTGCTACTGTGTGGTAACTGGAATCTCTGGAGCTGTAGGCCTC
The DNA here is from genome assembly GCF_963921235.1 of Mobula hypostoma. Taxonomy (NCBI): domain Eukaryota; kingdom Metazoa; phylum Chordata; class Chondrichthyes; order Myliobatiformes; family Myliobatidae; genus Mobula; species Mobula hypostoma. Next base: position 185,568,899 of record NC_086103.1, read on the forward strand.
GAAATCCTCGGCTTTGCGTGTTTCAGCGGCGGGGGAAGAGGTCGAAGGCACTCGGCAGAGGAAGGTGCTCGGGAGGCTGTATCGGAGAGGCTGCTCGGAAGCTCGGAGTTTTTGGACGGATGGACTCGGGGTCGACTGCTTCCAAGGTATCGGCAAGTTGACGGGGCCTGGAGGTTTATGGCAGGGAGTTTCTCCCTTTTGCCGCCACTATCAGGGACTTGGGAGTTGATCAACTCAGGGACTTTAAGACTTTTTTTTTTAAACTCTGCCTCTGGACTGTTCTTCATCAAATTATGGTATTGCCTTGCACTGCTGTAACTATATGGTATAATTATGTGGTTTTGTCAGTGTTAGTCTTTGGTCTGTCTTGTTTTCTGTGATATCACGCCAGAGAAACCATTGTATCATTTCTTAATGCATGTATGCATTTCTAAATGACAATAAAAGAGGACTGAGTGTTCTCATAATCTAAATAAAAGTACAGAGAAAATTTACAAGGATGTTGTTAGGATTGGAGGATCCGAGATATAAAGGAAAGATTGAATAGGTTAGGACTTTATTTCTTGGACAGTAGAAGATTGAGAAGAGATTTGATAGTGGTATACAAATTATCAGGGGTATAGATGGAGTAAATGTAAGCAGGCTTTTTCTCACTGAGGTTGGGTGGGACTACAACTAGAGGTCATGGGTAAAGGGTGAAAGGTGAAAAATTTAAGGGGAGCAAAAGGGAAATTTCTTCACTCAGAGGGTCGTGAGATTGTGGAATGAGCTACCAGTGGAAGTGGTGCATGCGAATGGTTTCAATGTTTAAGAAAAGTTTGGATAGGTACATGGATGGCAGGGGTACGGAGGGCCATGGTCTAGGTGCAGGTCTATGGGAACAGGCAGCTTAGATGGTTTGGTACGAACGAGAAGAGCCAAAATGCATATTTCTGTGCTGTATTTTTCTATGACTCTGAGGATTAATTTGGTTTGTTTTCCCTGGAGCGATGGAGATTCAGGGGGAACCTTATAAAAGAATAAGGAACACAGATTGGACAGACAGACAGAACCTTTCTCCTAGGGTAGAAATAAGGAGGAAAGTTTAAGGAGATGTGTGGGGAAGTTGGCTTTTTATACAGGGTGGTGAGTGCCAGGCGTGGTGGTGGAAGCAGATGTGAAAGTGGTGTTTAAGAGGCTACTAATGGATTAGTATGCAAGTAATGGAGGGACATGTATCACATGGAGACAGAAGGGATTTAGTTTAATTTGGCATCGTGTTCGGAGTAGACATTGTGAGCTGATCTGCCTGTTCCTGTGCTGTACTGTCCTATGAAGCACTGAATACTTTGGCCAAATCCAAACCAAAGCCCCAAATGACTGAGCTTGCTGTCCATCGATACTTACAGAATTCTCCCTGTCTTTCACTGCCACAGGCGCCACTTTCTCCTCTCTGTCGCTCGGTTTGGCAGGAGGCTTGGCAGAAAACATAGCCATGATTCCCTTGGGCTGTGGGGCAGCGCTTTTACTGGGCACGGGTGGGCTGCCGTTCACGATGGGTTTGTTGTTCGGGGGCTCAGCTGAACTGCGGGATGGCTGCTGGAGGGATTTCTGAAGCTGAGCCATCTCCTCGGCTGACCGGGGAACAGCATCAGCACACTGAATGGCGCTATACCTGTCGTAGAAAGAGGAACCCAGAATAAGTTAGGCATTGAACACAACAGCACAGAAACAGGCCATACAATCCCATCTAGCCAGTGTAAAACTATTTATCTGCCTAGCCCCATCGACCTGCAAGCAGATCACAGCCCTGCATACCCCTCTCATCCACGCACCTATCCAAATTTCTCTTAAATGCTTATATAGAAATCACATCCACCACTTGAGCTGGCAGCTCATTCCACACACTCACCACCCTGTGAGTGAAGCAGTTTCCCATAGACATTTCACTTGTCACCCTTAACCCATTAACTCCAGTTCTAGTCTCATCAAATTCAGTGGGAAAAAGCTTGCTTGCATTTACCCTATCTATATCCCTCATAATTTTGTATACCTTTATCACATCTGCTCTCATTCTCCTACGCTCTCTGAAATAAAGTTTTAACCTATTCAACCTTTCCCTATAACTTAGATCCTGGCAACATCCTTGTAAATTTCTTCTGCACTCTTAATCTTACTAACATCTTTCCTGTAGGTAGTTGACCAGAATTGAACACAATACTCCATATGAGGCCTCGCCAACATCTTATACAACTTCAACATAATTCCCAACTCCTGTACTTAATACTTCTATTTATGAAACCTCTTTATGATGTGATGTCACTTTCAAGGAATTATGTACCTGTACTGCTCACTGCGCATGTCCTATCCTGGTTTGTCTTCCCAAAGTGCAACACTTTACACTTGTCTGCAACAAATTCCATCTGTCATTTTTACAGTTGGTAAAGACGCAGGCTGTCATCTCCTCTGAAGGTGAAGATACAATCAGAATCAGGTTTATCATCACTGAAGAATGCCATTGTTTTGTGGTATCAGTACACTGTAACAGTACAGGGTAACTGGCAGGCCTCATACCCTGGTGAGACAGGGACATGTCCAAGCAAGGCAGATGAGATCTACAGTGAGATCTAACGGCCAGGAAGGCGGTTCCACAATGTTCCATGGAGAGCAAGGGGCATGACAAGTAGACATGGTCATCAACGGCAACCATGGAAGACCTTAGTTGTGACAACTATTCCTATCACTAGAGTTGGACTTCCAAGGTCGAGAGTGGAACTGTCCCAGTGTAACGGCTTTTCCGCTTTTAAAAACTCTCCCACAACATCATTGTCAGATACGACAGAACCTATCAATCACAGTGCAATACATTAAAAAATGGCTATAAGTTACTTTCCGGAAGAGCCCTGCAGAAGGGTTTTGGCTCGAAACATTGACTGTACTCTTTTACTAGATGCTGCATGACCTGCTGAGTTCCTCCTGCATTTTGTGTGTGTTGACACATTTCACTGTATGTTTCAATGTGCATGTGACAAATTAAGCTAATCTTTAAAATACTGCCATGTGGAGTTCCACATACAGAAGAGTCATAGAGAAGTACAGCACAGAAACAGGCCCTTCATCCATCCCATCTTGTCCACGCCCGCCAAAATCATTTAAACTACCTACTCCCAATGACCAACACCAGGACCACAGCCTTCCATACACCTACTAGCCAAACTTCTCTTAAAGGTTGAAATTGAGTTTGCATGCACGACTTGCACTGGCAGCTCATTCCACTCTCACAACCCTCTGGGTGAAGAAGTTTCTCCTTAAACTTCTTACCTTTCACCCATGACCTCTGGTTGTAGCCCCATCTAACATAGTCATAGTCATACTTTATTGATCCCGGGGGAAATTGGTTTTCGTTACAGTTGCACCATAAATAATAAATAGTAATAGAAATAGTAATACTACTATTAGTAAATAGTAATAGTCTTAGAAATAATACATAGTAATAGAAAATAGTAATAAATAGTTAAATAGTGATATGTAAATTATGCCAGTAAATTATGAAGTAAGTCCAAGACCAGCCTATTGGCTCAGGGTGTCTGACCCTCCAAGGGAGGAGTTGTAAAGTTTGATGGCCACAGGCAGGAATGACTTCCTATGACGCTCTGTGCTGCATCTCGGTGGAATGAGTCTCTGGCTGAATGTACTCCTGTGCCCACCCAGTACATTATGTAGTGGATGGGAGACATTGACCAAGATGGCATGCAACTTGGACAGCATCCTCTTTTCAGATACCACCGTCAGAGAGTCCAGTTCCATCCCCACAACATCACTGGCTTTACGAATGAGTTTGTTGATTCTGTTGGTGTCTGCTACCCTCAGCCTGCTGCCCCAGCACACAACAGCAAACATGATAGCACTGGCCACCACAGACTCGAGTGGTAACCCAAGTGGAAAAGCTGACTTGCATTTACACTATTGATACCTCTCAATTTTGTACGCCTCTATTAAATCTCCTCTCAATCTTCTACGTTCTAAAGAATACAGTCTTAACTTATTTAATCTTTCCTTATAATTCAGGTCCTCCAGACTCAACAACATCCTTGTAAATTTTCTCTGTACTCTTTCAACCTTGTTTACATCTTCCTGTAAGTAGGTGACCACAATTGCACACAATACTCCAAATTCTTCAACATAATACCCCAACTCCTGTACTCAATAAACACACATCAAAGTTGCTGGTGAACACAGCAGGCCAGGCAGCATCTCTAGGAAGAGGTACAGTTGACGTTTCAGGCCGAGACCCTTCGTCAGGACTAACTGAAGGAAGAGATAGTAAGAGATTTGAAAGTGGGAGGGGGGGGGGGAGATCCAAAATGATAGGAGAAGACAGGAGGGGGAGAGATGGAGCCAAGAGCTGGACAGGTGATTGGCAAAGGGGATATGACAGGATCATGGGACAGGAGGCCCAGGGAGAAGGAAAGGGGAGAGGGGGGGAAACCCAGAGTATGGGCTAGAGGTATAGTCAGAGGGACAGAGGGAGAAAAAGGAGAGAGACAGAGAGAAAGAATGTGTGTATATAAATAAATCACCAGCAACTTTGATGTGTGTTGCTTGAATTTCTAGTATCTGCAGAATTCGTGTTTGCGTCCTGTACTCAATACTTTGATTTATGAAGGCCAATGTGTCAGAAACTTTCTTTATGACCCTATCTACCTGTGATGCCACTTTCAATGAATTATGAACCTATATTCCCAGATCCCTTTGTTCTACCACACCCTTCAGTGCCCTGCTGTTCACTGTGTAAGACCTACCCTGGTTGGACCTACCAAAGAGTAACACCTCAAACTTGTCTGCCATTTTCCAGCCGATGCAGATCCCTCTGCAAGCCACAATAGCCTTCTTCACTGTCAACTACACCCACAAACTTGGTGTCATCCCCAAATTTGCTGATCCATTTAACTACATTATCATCCAGATCATTGATATAGATGTGACGGGGTCCTAAATTACCACTATGAAATGTGCTTTTGGAAAGAGAGAGCGAGGTGTCCAACAGACACCTTGTTAAAAAGAGAGAGAAAGAAAGAGAGAGAGAGGCAAAGATTGCTTTGAGATGGTGATATGGTTTTTTGGCAGCATTTTTAAACTTTTGCAAGGACACTAGCAGCTTCCAAGTTCTTACAGAGAGAGAAGGGAGGAGCTGCTTGATGGACAGTTGGTATTCAGCACGGTGAGATAAATAGGAGGTCAGCTGTTAGACCTACAGACACATGGTTTTGGACACTGAATGAGCTTTGTTGTGCCCACAGAAAAGGTGGGTTTTGGAGGATCGATCAGTGGCTCTTGCAGTGTGAAGAGGGTGTGACCGGTGGAGAGTTATTCGTGCCCAGCCCTCGCCTGGGTTGACAATTCCACCACAGAAGAACGGTCCCCTTTGTTGTGGTCACAGTCGGTGACTCTAAGGGATTTTGGAGGACAACGGCATCAGCTCACCTGAAGACTCAAATCCCTTTCCCTCTCTCTCTCTCCATCACTACTCAACTCAATACCACGAACTGAACTGAACTTTACTCATCATAAGACTATTTATTTACCCCTAGACTTAAAGAAGCTTGGTTTTCATATATATTTCCACATTTACTTATATATAATCATTGCTAACCTGTTTTATATATCTGATTTTATATTTCTGTATTGAGTAGTTACTAATAAATACCATTAGTTAACAGCAATACTGGACTCCAAAGTGTTTTCCATTTCTACAGGTTCTTTAACCTGTCATGGGGTACGTGACATAAGATAACAAACAACAAAGGACCCAGCACTGATCCCTGTGGCATCCAGCTAGTGACAGACCTCCAGTCAGTGAGGCAATCCTCTGGCTTCTCCCACAAAGACAATGTCCAATCCAATTTAACAGGTATTCTGCAGATGCTGGAAATTCAAGCAACACACATCAAAGTTGCTGGTGAACGCAGCAGGCCAGGCAGCATCTCTAGGAAGAGGTACAGTCGACGTTTCAGGCCGAAACCCTTCGTCAGGACTAACTGAAGGAAGAGCTAGTAAGAGATTTGAAAGTGGGAGGGGGAGATCCAAAATGATAGGAGAAGACAGGAGGGGGGAGGGATGGAGCCAAGAGCTGGACAGGTGATTGGCAAAGGGGGTACGAGAGGATCATGGGACAGGAGGTCCCGGGAGAAAGACAAGCGGGGAGGGGGACAGAGGATGGGCAAGGGGTATAGTCAGAGGAACAGAGGGAGAACACTCAGGTTGGAGGAACAACACTTTATATTCCCTCTGGGTAGTCTCCAACCTGATGGCATGAACACCGACTTCTCTAACTTCCGCTAATGCCCCACCTCCCCCTCGTACCCCATCCGTTATTTATTTTTATACACACATTCTTTCTCTCACTCTCCTTTTTCTCCCTCTGACTATACCCCTTGCCCATCCTTTGTTTCCCCCCTGCCTCGTCTTTCTCCCCGGACCTCCTGTCCCATGATCCTCTCATATCCTCTTTGCCAACCACCTGTCCAGCTCTTGGCTCCATCCCTGCCCCTCCTGTCTTCTCCTATCATTTTGGATCTCCCCCTCCCCCTCTCACTTTCAAATCTCTTACTAACTCTTCCTTCAGTTAGTCCTGACGAAGGGTCTCGGCCTGAAATGTCGACTGTACTTCTTCCTAGAGATGCTGTCTGGCCTGCTGCGTTCACCAGCAACTTTGATGTGTGTTGTCCAATCCAATTTACTATCTCATCATGAATGCCGAGCAACTGAACCTTCATGAACAACCTCCCATGTAGGACCTTGTCAAATGCTTTATTAAAGTCCATGCAGACACCATCTGCTGCCTTGCCTTCATCCAGTTTCCTGGTAACTTCCTTGAAAAACATTTTGGCCATTTCTCCTTGGAGTGACGGATGATATAGATGACCTGATAGAGGTATATAAGATGGTGAGAGGCATTGATCGTGTGGACAACCAGAGGCTTTCTCTCAGGGCTAAAATTGTTAACATGAGGCGGCATAGTTTTAAGGTACTTAGAAGTAGGTACAAGGGGGATGTCAGAGGCAAGTTTTCCGTACAGAGTATGTGCTTGCGTGGAATGCACTGCTAGCGAAGGCGGTAGAGGCGGATACAATACATGGAGCTTAGAAAAATAGAGGGCTATGCGGTAGGAAATTCTGGGCAGCTTCAAGAATATGTTACATGGTTGGCACAACATTGTGGGCTGAAGGGCCTGTAACGTGCTGTAGATATTTTATGTACAGAAAATCTGTACATAGAACAGATGTACATCTGTTCATCTGTAAAACAGATGACCTACCAGGCACAAAGGTATGCTGACTATCCTTAATCAGTCCGTGTCTATTCAAGTACTTGTATATCTGAGCGTCTATGCTCCATCTGCCAGAAAAAGCGGGATCTCCCAGTAGCCACTCATTTCAATTCTACTTCCCATTCCCATTCCGAAAGTCAGTCCAAGGCCTCCTCTACTGCCGGGATGAGGCCACACTCAGGTTGGAGGAACAACACCTTACATTCTGTCTGGGTAGCCTCCAACCTGAGGGCATGAACATTGATTTCTCAAACTTCCGGTAAATGCCCCATTCCCCATTTCTGTTTCACTCTCTCACCTTATCTTCTTACCAACCCATTACCTTCCCCCCCCCCCCGCCTTTAACTTTCTTCCATGGTCCTCTTGTCAGTTTCCCCCTTCTCCAGCCCTTCATCTCCTTCACCTGTAAACTTCCCAGCTTGTTACTTCACCACCCCACCCAGCGCTCCCAGCTTCACCTATCACCTGCCACCTTGTACTTCTTCCTCCCCGCCCCCCACCTTTCCGAGGCCTTGGAGGGACTAACATCCTACTATGAAGAAAACCACCTTTGCACAAACCCATCAAAGATGCAAGTTTGTGCATTCCACCTCAGGAACCATGAAGCCTAACGACAGCTTAAAGTAACCTGGTGTGGAGCAACACTGAGGCATTGTGAGCACTCGATCTACTTAGGAGTCACCCTTGACAGACGCCTCATTTTCAAGAACTACATCAATAAGACAAAGGCAAAAGTGAGCGCACGAAACATCCTGAATAAGCTCACTAACACAAAATGGGGAGCAAGCTCGAAAACATTGCGAACCAGTGCACTTGCTCTTTGCTATTCCACTGCCGAATACGCCTGCCCTGCATGGAAAGATCTACTCATGCTAAGAAGATGGATACCGTTCTGAATGCAAGCTGCCGACTTATCACAGGTTGTTTAAAACCAACAAACACCAACAGCCTATATATCCTGGCAGGTATCACTCCCCCTGATATAAGAACGGTAGCCAGCAAGAAATAAACGACTCCATCAAACATCAAATGAGAGGCACCCTCTACGTGGTCATACACCTACACCCAGCCGCCTACAGTCAAGGAACAGCTTCATGAACAGTGTTGTTCCATTACAATCAACCCCATCTGAAGCCCACATCGCCTTGTGGAAAGATCGGCTCGCCAGCCTCAAACAACCCCCAACGATGGAAATTCCACCGGAGGAAAGCCTTCCCCCCAGGAGCTAGTTGCAACTGGGCAACCTGTAAGTGCCTTAACAGACTTAGGACTGGTGTAGGTTGTTCAAGGGTGTCACTAAGCAAATGGGGATATACAACCAGCCCAACAACTTGTGAATGTGGAGTAAAGGCATCCGTTAGTCTTGCGAGACCATGGAGCTGCGCCTGGAAAGTCTTCACTCTCCAGGGCGCAGGCCTGGGCAAGGTTGTATGGAAGACCAGCAGTTGCCCATGCTGCAAGTCTCCCCTCTCCATGACACCAACGTTGTCCAAGGGAAGGGCATTAGCACCCATACAGCTTGGCACCAGTGTTGTCGCAGAGCAATGTGTGATTAAGTGCCTTGCTCAAGGACACAACACACGTTGCCTTGGCTGGGGCTCGAACTCACGACCTTAGGGTCGCTAGTCCAATGCCTTAACCACTTGGCCACGTGCCCACACTGAATGTGGAACTGAGCCACAAACTATGCAACATCTCCTGCAATGCCCATTGCTAAAGGAACCCTGTACTGTTGCAGATCTTTCCGAATTCAACAACAAGGCGCAAAAATGTGTCCAGTTCTGGCTGGGCCATGTATAGACTGTCTGTGGACATAATAATAAGAAGCCTCCACTAACTTATCGTGCACTAACTTCTCATCTTTCTTCTCAAGGCCTGATGAACGGTCTCGGCCTGAAACATTAACTATTTATTCTTTTTTTTGAGACGCTGCCTAGCCTGCTGAGTTCCTCCAGCATTTTGTGTGCATTACCCTTAGAATACCTTCTAATAACTTTCCCACAACCGATGTCAGACTCACCAGCCTGTAATCTCCTGGTTTATGTTTAGAGACTTTTTTTTAAACAGCAGAACAACAGTGGCTATCCTCCAATCCTCTAGTACCTCTCCTGTTGCTAAGGACGTTTTAAATATCTCTGCTGGGGGCCAGGCAATTTCTGCATTTGCCTCCTGACAAGGGAACACCTTGCCAGGCCCTGGGGATTTATCCACCCTGATATGCCTCAGGGTAGCAAAGAATTCCTCCACTGTAATCTGTACGGAGTCCATGAAGTTGACGCCACTTTGCCTCACTTCTATAGACTTTCTGTTCGGTCTTCTGAGTACATACAGAAGTGAAGAATTCAATTAAGAACTCCCCCATCTGCTTTGGCTCCACACATGAATTACCATTCTGGTCTTTCAGAGGACCAATTTTGTCCCTTGCAATCCTTTTGCTCTAAACATATCTGTAGAATTCCATAGGATTCTCCTTCACCTTGTCCGCTAGAGCAACCTCTTGCCTTCTCTTAGCTTTTCTGATTTTCATGCATTTCTTATACTCCTTAAGCAGCTCATTTGTTCCCACTTGCCTATACCTGCTATTCACCTTTTTTCTCTTAACCAGGACCTCAATCTCTTGAAAAACAAGGTTCCCTACTCTGGTTATCTTTACCTTTTATTCTGACAGGCACATACGAACTTCGTATGCTCAAAATTTTGTTTTGAAGGCCACCCACTTACCAAGTACACACCTTTGCCAGTAGACAGCCTGTACTATTCCACCCATGCCAGATAATTTCTGATACCATCAAAATTGGCTTTTCTCCAATTTAGAATCTCAACCCACAGATCAAACCTATCTCTTTGCATATTTACTTTGAAACTAATGGCGTTGTGGTCACTGGATGCAGTGTTCCCCGACAGAAACTTCTGTCACTTGCCCTGTCTCATTTGCCAATAGCAGATCCAGTATCACACACTCTCTCCTTGGTACTACTAGGTACTGATGAAGAAAACTTTCCTGAACACATTTGACAAACTCCATCCCATCTAGTCCTTCTACAGTATGGGATTCCCAGTCAATGTGTGGAAACTTAAAATCACCTACGATAACAACCTTATGTTCCTTGCAACAGTCTGCAATCTCTTTTGAATTTTATTCCTCTAAATCCCTCTGACTGTTGGGTGGTCTATAATTAGCCCCATTAACATGATCATAACTATCTTATTTCTCAGTTCCACCCATAACGCCTCACTAGGCCAATTCTTCCGTCTGCCCTGACTGAGCACTGCATGACATTTTCCCCACCTCCTCCTCTTTTAATCCCTTCCATTCCGTCACAACTAAAGCAACTGAACCCCGAAATAATTAGCTGCCAGTCCTGCCCCTCCTGCAACCAAGTCTCACTAATGGCTACGAGAATTAGAATCAGGTTTATCATCAGCACATGTCGTGAAATTTGTTAACTTTGCAGCAACAGTACAATGATATAGAAAGAAGAAGAAAATAAAAGTAAAAAGTATATTAAATAGTTACATTAAAAATAGTGCAAAACAAAAATAGTATAAAAAAGTGAGGTAGTGTTCATGGGTTCACTGTCCATTTAGAAATCAGACAGCAGAAGGGAAGAAGCTGTTCCTGAATCACTGAGTGTGTGCCTTCATGCTTATGTATCTCCTTCCTGATGGTAACAATGAGAAGTACCCAAGATGGAGCTGACTAATTTTACAACTTTCTATAGCTTCTTTTAGTCCTGTGCAGTAGGCCCCCCATACCAGACAGTGATGTCAGAATGCTCTCCATGGTCCATCAATAGAAGTTTGAGTGTTTTAGGTTATAAACCAAATCTCTTCAAACTCCTAATGAAACATAGTCGCTGTCTTGCCTTCTTTATAGTTGCATCGATATGTCGGGACCAGGTTAGATCCTCAGACATCCTCAGACATTGAAGCTGCTCACTCTCTCCACTTCTGATCCCTCTATGAGGGTTGGTATGTGTTCCTTCGTCTTACCCTTTCTGAAGTCCACAATCAGCCCTTTCATGTTACTGACATTGAGTGTACGTTTGTTACTGTGACACCATTCCACTAGTTGCCATATTTTGCTCCTGTACGCCCTCTCAGCTCCATTTGAGATTCTACCAACAATGGTTGTATCATCAGCAAATTTATAGATGGTATTTGAGCTATGCCTAGCCATGCAGTCATGTGTATAGAGGAAGTAAAGCAGTGGGCTAAGCACACATACGACGTGTGCCAATGTTGATCATCAGCAAAGAGGAGATATTATTGACAATTGGCATAGATTGCGGTCTTCCGGTTAGGAAGTTGAGGATCCAATTGCACAGGGAGGTACAGAGGCCCAGGTTTTATAGCTTATTGATCAGGACTGTGGGAACGATGGTGTTAACATAATTCCAGATGCTGATCCATGCCCTAAGCTCCCACCTTCCCTACGATTCTCCTTGCATTGAAGTTACGCAGCTCGGGACAGTAGTCGCACCATGCTCAACCTTTTGCTTCCTGACCTTGTCTGATGTCTTACCAACATCTGTCTCCACAACCTCTCCAATAATAGTTCTGGCAATCTGGTTCCCATCCCCTGAAACTCTAGTTTAAACCCCACCGTGCAGCATTAACAAATCTTCCCACTAGGATATTAGTCCCCTTCCAGTTCAGGTGCAAACCATTCCTTTTCAGACCATAAGATACAAGAGCAGAATTCGGCCATTTGGCCCATTGAGTCTGCTCCGCCATTCAATCATGGACTGATCCAATTTTTCCAGTTATCCCCACTCCCCGCTTTCACCCCATACCTTTTGATGCCCTGGCTAATCAAGAACCTATCTATCTCTGCCTTAAATACACCCAATGACTTGGCCTCCACAGCCACTCGTGGCAACAAATTCCACAGATTTACCACCCACTGACTAAAGTAATTTCTCTGTATCTCAGTTCTAAAAGGACGCCCTTCAATCCTAAAGTCGTGCCCTCTTGTCCTAGAATCCCCCACCATGGGAAATAACTTTGCCATATCCAATCTGTTCAGGCCTTTTAACATTCAGAATGTTTCTATGAGATTCCCCCTCATTCTCCTGAACTCCAGGGGCTGCCAGACGTTCCCTATACGGTAACCATTTCATTCCTGGAATCATTCTCGTGAATTTTCTCTGAACCCTATCCAATTTCAGTATATTTTTCCTAAAACAAGGAGCCCAAAACTGCACACAATAAGTCCCATCCTCTCTGGAAGACAGCCCTATGGTTTAAGAATCTTATGCCCTCCCTCCTACACCAACTGCTTAGCCACATGTTAAACTGTGTAATTGTCACGGTTTCACTCAAGCACTTACTTGTTGCTGCTCAACAGGTTTTCCTTCACAGCCTGATAATCGGTGCTGAACAGGGGGCTGCTGTCCTTTAGCATTGCCCTCTGAATACTGTACACGTGCACACTGGCAGTCACCAACAACTTCAGCTTCACTGCTATGGATATAAAAACATTCAGAAGACAACTCCATAACTTGCCATAATTCATTGGTATCAAAGCCCCCAGATCAGAAATAGGTTTATCATTGACATACGTCATGAAATTCGTTGTTCTGCGGCAGCAATAAAGTGGAAAAACATTTTGAATATACTAGAAAGACAAATAAACACCCAGTGGAGTCTGGTTAATTGGGACACATCTGGATCAGTACGTTTTGGCCCAATTAGCCGAATTTTCATAGAAATAGCTAAAAAGGATTTTAAAAAAACAAACAATCATGTAACTGAGTAATAAATTAAGTACTTAAATAAGATTTACCAGGATGCTGACTGGATTCGAGGGCAAGTGCTATCAGGAGAGGCTGGATAAACTTGGGTTGTTTTCTCTGGAGTGCAGTGTTATACAACATGGAAACAGGCCTTCCTAGGGCTTGCACTGAAGATGTGGGGTGGGGGGGGGAGGTTCAAGGGGGATGTAAGGGATAAGTATTTTTTACTCAGCGCATTCCCAGCATCCATGACTCTGTCTGGTATGGTGGTAGAGGCAAATACATTAGAGGCTTTTAAGAGACGTGTGGATAGGTACATGTAAGAAGATGCAAGACTATGGACATGGTGTAGGCAGGAGGGATTAGTGTTTGATTTGCTTGTTAGCTGCTCAGCACAACACTGTGGGCTGAATGGCTTGTTCCTGTGCCGTACTGTTCCATGTTCTACTATAAAACTGTACTAGTTATGAACAGAGGAATTCATTCGCTGTACGCTGCTGGGTTCTTTGATTGACTGTAAACTAACAAAATCAGCAGGCACCTAGTATAGATAAGTGAACTTTGTTCATAGAATCTGCCAAATCTTCACTTTAGTAACATTCAAGATGATTGTCGCTACCTTGGAAGTCTTCTTAGGTCTGAACTTATTGAAGTAGTGAAAATGTTTCATTTTCACTCGCGGCCATTTCTGGCATCTCCAAGCCTGAATGCTTGAAACCATAGTAAGCAAAACAGTTCTGATTGTTTTACTACTTATTTCTCGCCAACTATCAGTCACAGTTTTCCTTCTGACGAGCCCCATCTGCTCAAAGCAACTGGTTTTAAGGTGCCCCTTCTCCTGTCAGCAGAAATAGTTCCACCGGGCTTAGTAGCTAAGCCACACGTGAAGGCCAGGAGCTGGACTTGGTTGTCACAAACTATTTGAGACACACTGCATTGGGAGCATTAAATAGGTAGGGGGAGCTTATTCATGCTACGCTCTCCGGCTATGACAACCTTAAGAAACTCTGATTTCAAACATCCATTGCATTGTAGCTATAACCACTCATGGGACGGCTTTGGGAGTAAACACAGGAAAAAAATTGGAGCTGGATTACCTAAGGCAATGTCCAGTTCAACACTGACTGGCAACTCATGCGACTTCACTGGTGGCAAACTACATCTGTTTCTGCCTTTCCTTTGAATATATCAGCTGCATGGAGAGGGGAAGCCTGCTACATGGGCAACAGCTTGCTTGCCATATTGTTCTGCTCTGGCTTGCATATCTAGACAACTGGGACACAACATCCATGGTCACCCCTGACCAGAGGCCACAGTGAGAAAAACCACTGTTTTTTTGAACACAAGCGCACACAACTGACACTATTTAAAAACTGCTCTAAGCAGTGTCTAATGGCCACACAAGTGCCATTATAATAATGAGAAGAGGGCATGTCCTGGGTGATGAGGGCTCTTAATGATGGATGTCGCCTTTTTGAGTCACTGTCTTTTGAAGATTCCTTGATGCTGGGGAGGCTAGTGCCCATGATATAGCTGGCTGAGTTTATAACTTCCTGCAGCTTTTTCTGATCCTGTGCAGTGGCCCCTCCGTACCAGATGATGATGCAACCAGCTGGAATGCTCTCCACAGTACCTCTGAGGAAATTTGCGTGTCTTTTGGACTCGTCAAACTCCCAGTGAAATACAGCCAGTGATGTGCCATCTTTGTAACTGCATCAATGTGAAGGATACATCTTCAGAGGTGCTGACACCAAGGAACTTGAAACTTGTCAATGTCTCCACCTTCAGTCTCTTGAAGAATGAATGACAACGTGGAGAGCAGACCAGTTTGCTAATGTGCTATGATCTTCTTAGGGCATCCGTTAGTCTTGCGAGACCATGGATCTGTGCCTGGAAAGTCTTCACTCTCCAGGGCACAGGCCTGGGTAAGGTTGTATGGAAGACCAGCAGTTGCCCATGCTGCAAGTCTTCCCCTCTCCACGACACCAATGTTGTCCAAGGGAAGGGCAGTAGAACCCATACAGCTTGGCACCAGTGTCGTCGCAGAGCAATGCGTGATGTGTGATTAAGTGCCTTGCTCAAGGACACAACACGTTCCCTCGGCTGGGGCTCGAACTCACGACCTTCAGGTAGCTAGTCCAATGCCTTAACCGCTTGGCCACGTGCCCACACATGCTATGAAATGAGAATCTAATTTATTACCCATGACATATGTCGTGAAGCAGTTAGCACAGTCACTTTCCACCAATCACTGATTGGTGGTTCAGTTCCTGCAGGCATCCTCCCACATTCCAAAGACAAAAGTTGCAGTGTCATAAGAGCATGGAAACAGGCCCTTTGGTCCAACAGTGGGCTTGCTATGTGGGCTCTGGAAGTGTGGAGGCACTTGTCGGCTGCTCCCAGCACAATCCTCGGACTGTGACGGTTGTTGACGTAAACACCGCATCTCATGGCATGTTTCGATATTTTTGAGGTACGTGTGATAAATAATGATAATCTTTAAAATATTAAAGATTACTTATTCACATTCTCATCAAAAAGCGAAATGTGCTGTTTGCGTCGATAACCAACACAGGCTGAGGATTGTGCTGGGGTAGCCCGTTAGTGCCGCCACACTTCCAGCACCAACACAGCATTAACCGCTACGCCAACATGCTGACCAATTGAAGCCACGTGGTCGGTGGTACAAAGTATTACACTAACCACTATGTTACTGTGCTGCTCTTGATGCAGACAGACATGAACCAACTCCACCCTCCCTGCTTCACCCTGGATATACATTGACCAAGAAGACTTGGATAATCTGTAGACATGAGGAGAGTGTCCAGAGGAAATTCACGGGAATGACTCTTGGAGTGAAAGGGTTAGTGTACGAAGATCAGCCGATAAGCCTGAACTCGCTGAAGTTTAGAACTAAGTGGGGGGAGAGAGGAGATCTCATTAAAACCTATCAAATATTGAAAGGCCTAGACAGAGTGAATTTGGAAAGGATGTTTCCTATAGTGGGGAGTCTAGAACCAGAGGGCAATACCTCAGAATAGAAGGACGTCAATTTAGAACAGATGAGGAGAAATTTCTTTAGCTGGAGGGTAGAAATTCCGTGGAATTAATTTCCGCAGATGGCTGTGGAGGCCAAGTCATTGGGTATATTTAAAATTCAGGTTGATAAGTTCTTGATTAGTCAGGGTGTCAGAAGTTATGGGGAGGTGGCAGGAGAATGGGGTTGAGAGGGAGAATAAATCAATGACAAAATGGCAGAGCAGACTTGATGGACCGAATAGCCTCATTCTGTTTCTGTGTGTTATGATTGTTGGAAGGAATGCACACGTTGGTTCTTACCTTCCAACTGGTCTTCTCTCACCACCGCTACCTTGTGATACTGGAACGAAAACAACACTGATTTAGTTTAACTAGCTGGCTCACACGAGGAGGTTAATCCAGACGAGCTTAAAAAGCTGTCTTGCAGGAATTCTACTCTCTTAGGATCCAGCACCAACCTGATTTTTCCAAATTTAACTGCATATTGAAATCCCCCAACACCATCATAACATTGTCCTTATTACATTACTTTTCTATCTCCTGTTGTCTCTAGGCTGTGCGAGCACACACGTTTTTCAACCAGCACACAAAGGAAATCAATGTGCGCACAAAAGGCTAGTTACCTAAAATAACGTAGTAATTAATAATTATACTTATTGAAAATAATCTTTTAGCTAAATATTTCTGTTAACTAGTTAGTCGGTTTTTCAACTACCACAATGCACGTCACTGATTGATTCACTTCATTTTGCGCGAGGCAAAATTAACAAGATAAGAAAGCAGTATCTGGGAGACAATGTTTCATGGAGTGACAAAGTTAAAGTTTTGCTAAGCCAACAATGTGAAGAAAACATTACAGTAGGTACGAGTTCGCTGTTGACTTTTATAAATAGTCTTTGTGTTCATTTAGAAGAAAGGCTTCCTGAAGATGAGGTACAAGAATGGTCAGCTTTTAATTTCTCCGCAAGTGCAGATTGTGCCTTCACATTTGGCGATGAACAAGTTAATGCCTTATGTCTAAAATATCATAATTTTCTAGCTGAAAATACTGTAATAGTTAGACAGTTTAATGATTTCAAATTTTCCATGCAAGAAAAAATAAAATCCTAACTGATTTCAAACTTTGCTCAAATGGAGGCATTTGTACTTCAAAATAAACAGTTTTGCAACCTTGCACAGTTGATGGACATTGGGGGAACCTTTCTCGCGGCTGGTGCGGACTGTGAGCGAGGCTTTAATCTAATGAATCAACTCAAAAACAAGCTGAGAAACCGTTTAGGTGAATGTCATTTGGATATGTTAATGAGAATCAAAAGCTATCAATTGGATGGAAGTTCTATTAGTCTGGATAGAGTTTACAAAGAATGGGTAAATGCCAAAGACAGGAGAGAGAAAAATAACTGAGTGACTTAAATATGTATGTTATTTTGTGCAGTTTTATGTCAAATATTTTGTAAACCTACATAAACTGTGCCATGTGTGCATTTGGTGCGCACATACTTTTGTTACAGGAAAAAAATTTGCACAACATAAGATTTTTGTGCACGCTGACTACTAAAAATTAGAGGGAACATTGCCCGTTGTAATTTGTAGCCTATATTCTGGCTACAGTTTGAAGACTTGCATATAACTCCCTTTAAGTCCTTTTACTCTTTCAGTTGTATAACTCTACCCACAAGGATTCTATATCTCCTGATCCTATGTCATCTCTTGACATAGGATGTCACTTAAATTTTTTTTACCAACAGAGCTACCCTCTGCCTAGCTGCCTGTCCTTCCGTACATCGGTGGATGTTAAGCTCTCAACTATGATCTTCCTTCAGCCATGACTCAGTGATGCCCACAACCTCATACCGACAATCTCTAACAGCACTACAAGATCACCCACCTTATTCCGTATACTGTGCGCATTCAAATATAACACCTTCAGTCCTGTATTCATCCTTTTTACATTTTGACCTCCCATTTACGCTTTAACTCATCCTTCTAACTTGTACTTTTGCCCCATCATCTGCTTGTCCTTCCTCACAGTCTCACTACACACCTCATCTAGTTGTATACCAATTGCCCCATTCTTAGCCCTTCCACTCCGGTTCCCATCCCTGCCAAATTAGTTTAAACACTCAATAGCTGTAGCAAACCTGCCCGCAAGAATAATGACTCCTCTTGGGTTCAGGTGGGACCCGTCCTTTTTGTTCAGGTCACATCTTCCCCAGAAATCTGAAACCCTGCACCTATACCAATACCTCAGCCACTCATTCATCTGTACCATTTCAACTCCGGGAAAAAGATACTATCTGCATTATTTATCTATGCCACCCAATCTTATAAACCTCTATCAGATATTGTGTACAGTTCTGGTCACCGAATTATAGGAAAGATGTCAATGAAATAGAGAGAGGAGGTTTACTAGAATGTTACCTGGGTTTCATCTCCTAAGTTACAGAGAAAGGTTGAATAAGTTAGGTCTTTACTCTTTAGAGTGTAGAAGGTTGAGAGGGGACTTGATAGAGGTGTTTAAAATTATGAGGGGGATTGATAGAGTTGACGTGGATAGGCTTTTTCCATTGAGAGTGGGGGAGATTCAAACAAGAGGACATGAGAGTTAAAGGGCAAAAGTTTAGGGGTAACATGAGGGGGAACTTCTTTACTCAGAAAGTGGTGGCTGTATGGAACGAGCTTCCAGCAGAAGTGGTTGAGGCAGGTTCCATGTTGACGTTTAAAAGTTAGATTGGATAGACATATAGACAGGAAGGGAATGGAGGGTTATGGACCGAGTGCCGGTCGGTGGGACTAGGTGAGAGTAGGAGATCGACACAGACTAGAAGGGCCAAGATGGCCTGTTTCCGTGCTGTAATTGTTATATGGTTATCCCCTCAGCCTCCATTGACGGTAGCTTTGGACAAATAAACCAACCAATCTTAAACATATTAGTGTCAGGTTAAACCATTGCCCCACCAGTAAAATCAAACCTTAAAAATGATTTCACAGGATGTTGCTGGGACTTAAATACCCGAGTTACAGGGAACGGTTGAATAGGTTCGGACTTCATTCTCTGGAGTGTAGGAGAATGAAGGGGGATTTGATAGAGGTATACAAAACTATGAAAGGTATGCAAGCAAGCTTTTTCCACTGAGATCAGGTGAGACTACAAGGTCATGGGTTAAGACTGGAAGAGAAATATTTAAGGGGACATGAGGGAAGCTTGCTTACTCAGAGGGTGGTGTGAGTGTGGAACAAGTTGCCAGCAGAAGTGGTGGATACCAGTTTGATGTCAATATTTAAAACAGGGGTTCCCAAACTGGGATCCATGGACCATTCGGATAGTGGTAGCAGTCCATGGCATAAAGAAGGTTGGGAACAGCTGATTTAAGATAAGTTGGATAGGTGCGTGGATAGGAGGGGTATGGAAGGTTGTGGTCTTGTGGCAGCAGGTTGATGGGACTAGATAGATTAATAGTTTGGCATGGACTTGGTAGAATGAAGTGCTTGTTTCTGTGCTGTAGAGCCACATGACTCTAAAACCTGATTACATTGTAAGACGTACCGAAATTCCATCTTCTTCTGCTTTTCCAGACACAAGATATGTCACATGGAGCTGAGCTCCAGAGTTTTCCTTCCTTTTTCTCTCCACGTAGTAATAAAGCAACCTGACAAACACAAGGGAAGAACAGTTTGGTTTGTGGCACAAGACCCTGGCTGCAAACAATCTTCGATGCGACGGCACAGTTAGTGTGATACTTTACTGTGCCTGCGATCAGGGTTCAATTCCCACCACTGTCAGTAATGAGTTTGTACGTTTTCCCTATGACCACATGGGTTTTTTCCGGGTTCCATACGTAACATGTGGATATAAAGACAGATTTACTACACTCATATTAACACAAACTGATGGAGGAATTCAGCACCTGAACCCGAGGGGGACCAACATTCTCGTGGGCAGGTTTGTTGGAACTGTTGGGGGTTTAAACTAATATAGTGGGGACGGGGGATGGGAACCATAGTGAAGGGAATCTGGATAGGATGGATGGTAAAAAAGCAAAGAAAGCATCCAGTCAGACTGTCCAGGAAGGCAGGTAGATGATAGGACAAAACAACAGCTAGCAGGGTGAGTATCAGTGTATTAGGGATACAGAATCAAAAACAGTAGCAGATGCAGTACTCAAAGTATTATATCTCAATGCACGGAGTATAAGAAATATAGCATATGATCTTGTTGCACTATTACAGATTGTCAGGTATGATGTTGTGGCCATCACTGAATCTTAGCTGAAGGAAGGTTGTAGCTGGGAGCTGAACACCCAAGGTTACATGTTGTATTGGAGGGATAGGAAGGCAGGCAGAGGGGGTGGTATGGTTCTGCTGGTAAAGAATGGCATCAAATCAGTAGAAAGATGTGACATCGGATCGGAAGATGTTGAATCATTGCGGTTTGAGTTAAGAAACTGCAAGGGTAAAAAGACCCTGATGGCAGTTATATATAGACCTCCCAACAATAGCTGGGATACGGACCACAGATTACAAGAAGAGATAGAAACAGCATTATCAAAAGGGCAACGTTATGATAGTCATGGGAGATTTCAACATGCAAGTCAATTTGGAAAATCAGGTTGGTAATGGATCTCGAGCGAGAGTTTGCTCAATGCCTACTAGTAGGCTCAGTTTGTCATTGAGCCTGCTGGGGATTAGCTGCACTGGACTGGGTGTTATGCAATGAACCGGAGGTGATTAAGGAGTTTAAGGTAAGAGAACCCTCAGGAGGCAGTGATCACAGTATGACTGAGTTAAACTTGAAATCTGATAGGGAGAAGGTAAAGTCTGACACAGCAGTATTTCAGTGGAGTAAAGCAAAATACAGTGGTATGAGAGAGGAGTTGGCCAATGTAAACCGGAAGGAGCTGCTGGCAGGGATGACAGCACAGTGGCAATGGTGAGAGTTTCTAGGAAAAATGAGGAAAATGCAGGTAGATTTATTCCAAAAACAAAGAAATACTCAAATGGTCAAGTAGTACAACCATGGCTGACAAGGGAAGTCAAAGCAAAAGAGAGGGCTTACAACAAAGCAAAAATTAGTAGGAAGATAGAGGAAGCTTTTAAAAACCTACAGAGCAAATAAAAGGATCATTAGGAGGGAAAAGATGAATTATGAAAGCAAGCTAGCAAACAATATCAAAGTGGATTGTAAAAGCTTTTTCAAGTATGTAAAAAAATTGAGAGTGGATATAGGACTGCTAGAAAATGAGGCCTGAGAAATAATAACAGTGGACAAGGAGATGGCACATGAACCAAATTAATATTTTGCAACAATTTTCACTGTATTAGTTTGCATCAGAAGACGCTAGCAGTGTGCCAGATATTGAAGGGTGTCAGGGAAAAGCAGAGAGTGCAGTTACTATTACAAGGGAAAAGGTGCTCAAAAAGCTGAAAGATTTAAGTGTACACAAGTCACTCAGACCAGATGAATGGCACCCTAGGGTTCTGAAAGAGGTAGCGGTAGAGAGTGTGGAGGCACTGGTAATGATCTTTCAAAATCATTGGGCTCTGGCATGGTGCCAGAGGACTAAAAAACTGCAAATGTCACTCCACTCTAAGAAAGGAGGAAGGCAGCAGAAAGGAAATTATAGACAGGTTACCCTGACCTCAGTGGTTGGGAAGATGTTGGAGTCAATTGTTAAGGGTGAGGTTATGGGGTACTTGGCGACACTGGACACAATCAGCATGGTTTCCTTAAGGTAAAATCTTGCCTGACGAACCTGTTTGAATTCTTTAGAGAGATTACATGTAGGATAGATAAAGGAGATAAAATAGATGTTGTATATTTGGACATCCAGAAGGCCTTTGACAAGGTGCCATACGAGGTTGCTTACCAAGTATTGCAGGAAAGTTACTAACATGGTTAGAGCATTGGCTGATTGGTAGGAGACAGTGAGTGGGAATAAAAGGATCCTTTCCTGGTTGGCTGCCAGTGACTAGTGGTGTTTCACAGGGGTCAGTGTTGGGACCACTTCTTTTTATGTTGTTTATCAATGATTTAGATGATGAAATTGATGGCTTTGTTGCCAAGTTTGCAGATCATATGAAGATTGATGGAGGGGCAGGTAGTGTTGAGGAACAGGTAAGCTGCAGGGGACTTGGACAGATTAGGCAAGAAAGTGGCAAATGAAATATAATGTTGGAAAATACATGGTCATACACTTTGGTGGAAGAAATAAATGTGAAGATTATTTTCTAAATGGGGAGAAAATCCAAAAATATGAGTTGCAAAGGGACTTGGAGTCCTTGTGCAGAACACCATAAAGGTTACTTGCAGGTAGAGTCAGTGCTGAGGAAGAACAGCTGTGGGCTTCTCACCTAAGAAAAGATGTGCTGGCATCGGAGGGTTCAGAGAAGGATCACAAGGATAATTCTGGGAATGAAAGGGTTATCATACAAGGAATGTTTGATAGCTCTATGTCTGTACTTGTTGGAATTCAGAAGGATGGGGGGGGGGAATCTTACTGAAACATTTTAAATGTTGAAAGGCCTAGACAGAGTAGATGTAGAAAGGATGTTTCCCATGGTTGGAGAGTCTAGGCCAAGAGGGCACAGCCTCAGGATAGTGGGGCATCCATTTCGAACAGAGATACGGGGAAATTTCTTTAGCCAGAGGGTGGTGAATTTGTGGAACTTGTTACAGGCAGCTGTGGAAGCCAGGTCGCTGGGTGCATTTAAGGCAGAGATTGATAGGTTCTTGATTGGAGACCACATCAAATGTTATGAGGAGAAGGGCGGGGGGGGGTGAGTGGTGCTGAGAAGGTGGGAGAAAAGGGATCAGCCATGATTAAATGGCGGAGCAGACTTGATGGGCCAAATGGCCTAATTCTATGGTCTTAGATCAGATTTAAGCTCCAGGACTTACTGTTTTGCTTGGTTGACGTGAATGCCCAGGGAATGGCTCAGCATCTTGTAGGTAACCTGCAGAACAAAACCCATATATAAAAATCAGAGCTTAGAGGAGGTCAAAAGCAGGTTAAGATTGTGGCAATTGAAGATGCTCAGGAACATCTAGAATCAGAATCAGGTTAATTATCACCAGCATGTGTAGTGAAATTTGTTAACTTAGCAGCAGCATTACAATGCAATACAAGATAATATAGGAAAAAATAAGTTAACCAACTACATTAACTATGTATATAATAAATAGTTAGATTGAAATAGCGCAAAACAGAAATAATATAAAGAATTGAGGTAGTGTTAATGGGTTCAATGTCCATTTATTATTCGGATGACAGAAGGGAAGAAGCTGTTCCTGTTCAGAGATTAAGGGAGCTAGGGCTTTACTCTTTGGAGAGGAGGAGGATGAGAGGAGACATGATAGAGGTGTACAAGATAATAAGAGGAATAGATAGAGTGGATAGCCAGCGCCTCTTCCCCAGGGCACCACTGCTCAATACAAGAGGACATGGCTTTAACGTAAGGGGTGGGAAGTTCAAGGGGGATATTAGAGGAAGGTTTTTTACTCAGAGAGTGGTTGGTGCGTGGAATGTGCAGCCCGAGTCAGTGGTGGAGGCAGATACACTAATGAAGTTTAAGAGACTACTGGACAGGTATATTTAAGTTGGGGCCATATATGGGAGGCAGGGTTTGAGGGTCGGCACAACATTGTGGGCCGAAGGGCCTGTACTGTGCTGTACTATTCTATGTTCTATGTAATCGCTGAGTGTTTGTTTTCAGGCTTCTGAACCTCCTTCCTGGTGGTAACAATAGAGGGCATGTCCTGGGTGATGGGAACCCTGAACAATGGATGTTGCCTTTCTGAGGCACTGCTCCTTGAAGTTGTCTTGGATACAACAGAGGCTAGCATCCAGGATGGAGCTGACTAATTTTACAACTTTCTGTAGCTTCTTTCGGTCCTGTGCAGTAGCCCCTCCATACCAGACAGTGATGCAGTCTGTTAGAATGCTCTCCACGATACAGCTACGAAAGTTTCAAAGTGTTTTAGGTGCCAAACTAAATCTCTTCAAACTCCTTAATGAAATTAGCAGCTGTCTTTCCTCCTTTATAGCTGCATCAATACAAGAACATAAGACATAGGAGCAGAATTAGGCCATTTGGCCCATTGAGTCTGCTCTGCCGTTTCATCACGGCTGATCCTTTTCTCCCCTCCTCAACCCCACATGTTGGGAGCAGTTTAGAACCTCAGAGATCTCAACACCCAGAAACTTGAAAGTGCTCACTCTCTCCACTTCTGATCCACATGATGCCTTTAAGGAAATAACACGATAGCGTTGCAATTAACATGACACCGTAACAGCCCGGGGCGTCAGAGTTCGGAGTTCAATTCTGGTGTCCTCTACAAGAAAGTTTGTATGTCCTTCCCTTGACCGGGTAGATTTCCTCCAGGTGCTCCAGTTTGTTCCCACATTCCAAAGATGTACAGGCTCGTTGTAAATTGTCCTGTGATTTCGCTGGGGTTAAACAGGTGGGTTGCTGGGTGGCACGGCTTGTTGGGTCAGAAGGGCCTGTTTCACACTCTCTCGTCATAGAAAATTACAGCACAGAACCAGGACCTTTGGCATATCCAGTTCAAAATAAATAAAAAATGGTTGAAAAGAGTGGGAAGAGACAATGAATAACATCTGAAATGTCCCCTCTTATTCACCCACATATTCCCCATCAATACAGTTCAGCTAGCTCTAAAACACCATTTGCAAAAGATTCAGCCCCAGTAGACCCACATGAGCTTAATACCATTCCGTTGTTCCCTCTACCCCATACACAAGCAATCTCCAATCTTCCCTCTCTCTCCCAGACCTCCAGGGGTTTATCCTGCCTCTCTCCCCCACTGTCCGCTGTTAACTCCTCACTTTTCTCCCATCACTTTCTCCTCCCTCACTCCCACACCTCCTTCGTGTCCAACCCCCCAATCCTCCCTCCCTCAGTCTATTCTGCCTCCTCCCCCTCATCCCTCCCCTGCCACAGGTTCCATCCTCCCCCTCGGGCTCCACACTTGCCCCCCCACCTCCCCTTCTCCCTGGTTCTGTCTTCCTGTGACCCTCTCCCAGGATTTGACTTCACCATTCCTCTCCTTCCTATCCCTGCCCCAGGCTCCGTCCTCCCCCTTCACCCCCTCCTCTCCCCCTTCACCCCTTCCTCTCCCCTCGGGCTCCGTCCTCCCCCTTCACCCCCTCCTCTCCCCCCGAGCTCCATCCTCCCCCTTCACCCCTTCCTCTCCCCCGGGGCTCCGTCCTCCCCCTTCACTCCTTCCTCTCTCCTCAGGCTCCGTCCCCCCCTTCACCCCTTCCTCTCCTCTGGGCTCCGTCCTCCCCCTTCACCCCCTCCTCTCCCCCTTCACCCCTTCCTCTCCTCTGGGCTCCGTCCTCTCCCTTCACCCCCTCCTCTCCCCTGGGGCTTCGTCCTCTCCCTTCACCCCTTCCTCTCCCCTCGGGCTCCATCCTCCCCCTTCACCCCTTCCTCTCCCCTGGGGCTCCGTCCTCCCCCTTCACCCCTTCCTCTCCCCTGGGGCTCCGTCCTCCCCCTTCACCCCCTCCTCTCCCCTGGGGCTCCGTCCTCTCCCTTCACCCCCTCCTCTCCCCTGGGGCTTCGTCCTCTCCCTTCACCCCTTCCTCTCCCCTCGGGCTCCATCCTCCCCCTTCACCCCTTCCTCTCCCCTGGGGCTCCGTCCTCCCCCTTCACCCCTTCCTCTCCCCTGGGGCTCCGTCCTCCCCCTTCACCCCCTCCTCTCCCCTGGGGCTCCGTCCTCTCCCTTCACCCCCTCCTCTCCCCTGGGGCTCCGTCCTCCCCCTTCACCCCTTCCTCTCCCCTGGGGCTCCGTCCTCCCCCTTCACCCCCTCCTCTCCCCTGGGGCTCCATCCTCCCCCTTCACCCCCTCCTCTCCCCCAGGGCTACATTCTCACCCCCCCCGGGCCCCGTTCTCTCCCCCTCCCCCTCCGAGGGCCCCGTTTTTCTCTCCCCATCCCTCCCTTTAACCGGACTGCAGCTTCCCTGCTCTCCTCTCTAAGGAACCGCCTTCCCCGGGGCTCCCTCCTCTTCTTTTCCTCCGGAGAAGCGGGGCTGAGAACCGCGCTCTCTCCCTTACTTCCCACCGTCCCCGTCACTCACAATCCGGTTCTCGTCCATCACCAGTTCCTCGACGTTCTCCATCGACAACTCCAGCTCCTCCATGGCGACCATGGCGCCAAACCGGGGTGAGGGGTTAGAGGGGGAAGGGGCGGGGCTTTCCCCGTTACCCCGGTAACCGAGCCCCGCCGCTCGCCAGGCCCCTCAACCGTTCTCTGAACACTGCAAATGTTGTAAGCAACACTTTTAACTCTAAATCATCAAGTAAACGCATTAAACTCTGAATGCAGTAAATTAACGTATTAAATTCCAGAGGGGAGGACAGGGTTAAAGGTTATAAGATGGCGGCGCTCAGGAGTCGAGGTTGTGACGCAGAGGGTAATGAACCGTCAAGCTTGTGGATAATTTTTGTATTTTATAGTTTTGTGGTGGTTTATTATAATGTGTTGAAGGATAATCCATTAAAGCTATGTTGTGCAAGCCACTCCTTGAGATTCTAACCAAGGTCAACACGAACTCTTAATTTTAGGAGAGGCAGAGGGAGGGTGGTCAGTTACATGATATTACCCAGGGTAGAAATGTCAAATATTAGTGGACATGTCTTTACATTCAGAGGGAGTATGTCACTGAGACCGCATTTTAGGTATTTTGCGCAGTTCTCGTCACTGTCATAGGAAGGATGTCGTTAAGCTAGGAAGAGTGCAGGAAAGATTCATCGGGATGTTACTGTGATTAAGGGGCTTGGGTTTATCATGAGACTTATTTTTCACACTTGGAGCCTAGGTGGTTGACGAGCAACTTTTACAGTGGTATATAAGATCAAAAGGGGTGGAGTTAAGGTGATTGGTCAGTTTTTTTTTCAGGCTCGGGGAGTCTGAAACTAGGGGGAGTGATTTAATGAGGACTTCCAGGGCCAGGCTTTTCGTAAACGGGGTGATGGGTCTCTGAAACAAGCTACCATAGGAGGCTGTAGAGCTGGGTGCAATCACAATGTTTAAAAGATATTTGAACCGGAGCATGGAAGGGAAAGGTTTATTGGCCAGACATGGGCAAATGAGACCAGCTCAGACAACTTGATCAACATGGCTAGTTGTGCCTGTTTCTGTGCTGTATAATGTCATGACTCAATGAGTAAAGTTTAAAGGGGACACCAGAGATTGCCAATGCTGGAAACTTGAGTACTGTACGGTTACTCTTACTAACTCTTCCTTCAGTTAGTCCTGACAAAGGGTCTCGGCCTAAAACGTCGACTGTACCTCTTCCTAGAGATGCTGCCTGGCCTGCTGCGTTCACCAGCAACTTTGATGTGTGGTACTGTACAGTTTGTTGGAGGAACTCTGCGTGTTGAGCAGTGTCTGGGGAAATGTAACAGAAACATAGAAAATCTACAACACATTACAGGCACTTCGGCCCACAATGTTGTGCCGACCATGTAACCTACTCTAGAAGTAATGGAAAATAGAAAAGGTGAGTCAAAAGGACAATTTTATGATAGTTATGGGAGATTTCAACAAACGTGTCAATTGGGGAAAGCAGATTGGTAATGGATCTTAAGAGAATTAGTTTATTGAAATGCCTACAAGATGGTTCTTATTTAGTCAGGCCATAAGGGGATATGTGGAGAAGGGAGGAGATTGGGACTGAGAGGGAAAATGGATCAGCCATGATAAAATTCAGAGCAGACTCGATGGGCCAAATGGCCTAATTCTTTCCCTATATTTTCTAGTCTAAACCTTGTATCAGCTGCTTGGATTATAGAACAGCTAGGAGTAAGGGAGGATGGGAGGTGACCTGTTTGAGGTGTGTAATATTATGAGACTCTCAACGTTTTAAGAACAGCTTCTGCCCCTCTGTCATTAGACTTCTGAATGGACAATGAACCAACCCATGAACACTACCTCAAGTTTTTAAAAACTACTTTTTGCACTAATTTGATTTTTAAAAATATATTTATTGTAAGTTATACTTTTTAGTCTTATGCAATGCTCTGCTGCTGCAAATCAACAAACTTAACAATGTATGCCAGTGATATTGACCCTGATTATGATTCTGAGAGGTATTGATAGAGTGGACAGCCAATACCTTATAAACATGAGAAATTCTGTAGGTGCTGGAAATCCAAAGCACCACACACACCATGTGTCAGGCAGCATCTATGGAACTGAATAAATTCTCAAAGTTTCGGGCTGAGACCGTTCTTCAGGACTGGAAAGGAAGGGGGAAGATGACAGAATACAAAGGGAGAGGACAGGAAGGAGGCTAGCTGGAAGATAATAGGTGAAGCCAGGTGGGTAGGAAAGATAAAGAGCAGGAAAGGAAGGAATCAGATATGAGAGGAGAGTGGACCATAGGAGAAAGGGAAGGAGGAGGGGACCCAGGGGAAGGTGACAGGCAGGTGAGAAGAGATAAGGGAAATAGAGGAAGAATGGAAGGATTTTTTTTACACCTGAAGGAGAAATTGATATTCATGCCATCAGTTTGGGTGCTACCCAGTGTATAAGGTGTTGCTCCTCCACCCTGATGGTGGCCTCATCGTGGCACAAGAGAAGGCCACGGACCGACATGTCGGAATAGGAATCAGAATTAAAATGTTTGGCCAATTAGAAGTTTCACTTTTGGCATGAAATGAAGGTGCTAGATGACACACTTCCCCAATTTATCACGGGTCTCACCAATGTAGAGGACTCCACATCGTGAACGCCAAACACAATAGACAACCGAAGTGTTGCCTCACCCGGAAGGACTGTTTCAGACCCTGACTGGAGATGAGGAAGGAGGTGTAGCACTTTGGCCGCTTGCAGGGGTAAGTGCCAGGAGGGAGGAATAGACAAGGGGAATCATGGAGGGAATGATCCCTGCAGAGAGTGGTGATGGGGGAGGAGGTAAAGGTGGGAGGATCCCTTTGGAGATGGCGGAAGTTGTGGAGAATGATGTGTTGGATGTGGGGGCACGTGGGGTGGTAGCTGAGGATGAGAGGAACTCTATCACTGTTTAGGTGGCAGGAAGGTGAGGTGAGCGCAGATGTTCTGGATTTGGAGGAGATGTGGCTGAGGGCAACATCAATGGTGGAGGAAGGGAAGTCCTGTTCTTTGAAGAAGGAGGCCGACACTTTTTTTCCCAGGGCAGCAATGGCCAAAACTAGAGGATGTGCATTTAAGGGGAGAGACCACATTGCCTACCCAGATTGTCCCATTCAGCCCATTTTCTGATAAGTTCCACCTCTCCATGCATCACCAACATATTACTGGCACCATCAAGGACATATATACTGATAGGTGCCAGAAAAGGGCTAGTAACATAGAAACACAGAAAATAGGTGCAGGAGTAGGCCTTTTGGCCCCTCGAGCCTGCACCGTCATTCAGTATGATCATGGCTGATCATCCAACTCAGAACCCTGTACCTGCTTTCTCTCCATACCCCCGATCCCTTTAGCCACAAGGGCCATATCTAACTCCCTCTTAAATATAGCCAATGAACTGGCCTCAACTGTTTCCTGTGGCAGGGAATTCCACAGATTCACCACTCTCTGTGTGAAGAAGTTTTTCCTCATCTCAGTCCTAAAAGGCTTTCCTTCTATCCTTAAATTGTGACCCCCTCGTTCTGGACTTCCCCAACATCGGGAACAATCTTCCTGCATCTAGCCTGTCCAGTCCCTTTAGAATTTTATACGTTTCAATAAGATCCCCCTCAATCTTCTAAATTTCAGCGAGTATAAGCCTAGTCGATCCAGTCTTTCATCATATGAAAGTCCTGCCATCCCAGGAATCAATCTGGTGAACCTTCTTTGTACTCCCTCTATGGCAAGAATGTCTTTCCTCTGATTAGGGGACCAAAACTGCACACAATACTCCAGGTGTGGTCTCACCAAGGCCTTGTACAACTGCAGTAGTACCTCCCTGCTCCTGTACTTGAATCCTCTTGCTATGAATGCCAACATACCATTCGCCTTTTTCACCGCCTGCTGTACCTGCATGCCCACTTTCAATGACTGGTGCACAGTGACACCCAGTCTCGTTGCTCCTCCCCTTTTCCTAATCGGCCACCATTCAGATAATAATCTGTTTTCCTGTTCTTGCCACCAAAGTGGATAACCTCACATTTATCCACATTAAATTGCATCTGCCATGAATTTGCCCTAACCTCCTAACCTATCCAAGTCACCCTGCATCCTCTTAGCATCCTCCTCACAGCTAACACTGCCGCCTAGCTTCGTGTCATCCGCAAACTTGGAGATGCTGCATTTAATTCCCTCATCCAAGTCATTAATATATATTGTAAACAACTGGGGTCCCAGCACTGAGCCTTGCGGTACCCCACTAGTCACTGCCTGCCATTCTGAAAAAGTCCCATTTATTCCCACTCTTTGTTTCCTGTCTGCCAACCAGTTCTCTATCCACATCAATACCTTACCCCCAATACCATGTGCTTTAAGTTTGCACACTAATCTCCTGTGTGGGACCTTGTCAAAAGCCTTTTGAAAATCCAAATATACCACATCCACTGGTTCTCCCCTATCCACTCTACTAGTTACATCCTCAAAAAATTCTATGGGATTCGTCAGACATGATTTTCCTTTCACAAATCCATGCTGACTTTGTCCGATGATTTCACCGCTTTCCAAATGTGCTGTTATCACATCTTTGATAACTGACTCTAGCACTTTCCCCACCACCGATGTTAGCCTAACCGGTCTATAATTCTCCGGTTTCTCTCTCCCTCCTTTCTTAAAATGTGGGGTTACACTAGCCACCCTCCAATCCTCAGGAACTAATAAAGAGTTTGGAAAAATTATCACGAATGCATCCACTATTTCTTGGGCTACTTCCTCTGGGATGCAGACCATCTGGCCCTGGGGATTTATCTGCCTTTAATCCCTTCAATTTACCTAACCCCACCTCCCTACTAACATGTATTTCCCTCAGTTCCTCCATCTCACTAGACCCTCGGTCTCCTACAATTTCTGGAAAATTATTTATGTCTTCTTTAGTGAAGACAGAACCAAAGTAGTTATTCAGTTGGTCTGCCATGTCCTTGTTCCTCATGCACCTGTTTCTGACTGTAAGGGACCTACATTTGTCTTAACCAATCTTTTTCTTTTCACGTATCTATAAAAGCTTTTAGAGTCAGTTTTTATGTTCCCTGCCAGCTTTCTGTCATAATCTTTTTTCCCTTTCCTAATTAAGCCCTTTGTCCTCCTCTGCTGGACTGAATTTCTCCCAGTCCTCAGGTGAGCCACTTTTTCTGGCTAATTTGTATGTTTCTTCTTTGGAATTGATACTATCCCTAATTTCCCTTATCATCCACGGGTGCACGACCTTCCCTGGTTTATTCTTTTGCCAAACTGGGATGAATAATTGTTGTAGTTCATCCATGCAATCTTTAAATGCTTGCCATTGCATATCCACATTCAACCCTTTAAGTATCATTTCCCAGTCTATCTTAGATAATTCACGTCTCATACCTTCAAAGTTACCCTTCTTTAAGTTCAGAACCTTTGTTTCTGAATTAACTATGTCACTCTCCATCTTAATGAAGAATTCCACCATATTATAGTCACTCTTACCCAAGGGGCCTCTCACGACAAGATTGCTAACTAACCCTTCCTCATTGCTCAATACCCAGTCTAAAATGGCCTGCTCTCTAGATGGTTCCTCGACATGTTGGTTCAGAAAACCATCCCGCATACATTCCGAGAAATCCTTTTCTTCAGCACCCTTACCAATTTGGTTCACCCAATCTGTGTGTAGATTGAAGTCACCCATTATAACTGCTGTTCCTTTATTGCACGCATTTCTAATTTCCTGTTTAATGCCATCCCCAACCTCACTACTACTATTAGGTGGCCTGTACACAACTCCCACCAGCGTTTTCTGACCTTTAGTGTTATGCAGCTCTACCCATATCGATTCCACATCCTCCAGGCTAATGTCCTTCCTTTCTATTGCGTTAATCTCCTCTTTAACCAGCAAAACTACCCCACCTCCTTTTCTTTCATGGCTATCCCTCCTGAATATTGAATATCCCTGGATGTTGAGTTCCCATCCTTGGTCACCCTGGAGCCATGTCTCTGTGATCCCAACTATATCATATTCATTAATAACTATCTGCACATTCAATTCATCCACCTTGTTATGAATGCTCCTTGCATTGACACACAAAGCCTTCAGGCTTGTTTTTATAACCCTCTTAGCCCTTATACAATTATGTTGAAAAGTGGCCCTTTTTGGTTTTTCCCCTGGATTTGCCTGCCTGCCACTTTTACTTTTCACCTTACTACTTTTTGCTTCTACCCTCATTTTACACCCCTCTGTCTCTCTGCACTTGTTCCCATCCCCCTGCTACATTAGTTTAAATCCTCCTGAACAACAGTAGCAAGCGCTCCCCCTAGGACATTGGTTCCAGTCCAGCCCAGGTGCAGACCGTCCTGTTTGTACCGGTCCCACCTCCCCCAGAACTGTTTCCAATGCCCCAGAAATTTGAATCCCTCCCCCTTGCACCATTTTTCAAGCCACGTATTCATCTGATATATCCATCTATTTCTACTCTGACTAGCACGTGGCACTGGTAGTAATCCAGAGATTATTACCTTTGTGGTCCTACTTTTAAGTTTATCTCCTAACTCCCTAAGTTCACCTTGTAGGACCTCATCCCGTTTTTTACCTATATCGTTGGTACCTATGTGCACCACGACCACTGGCTGTTCACCCTCCCACTCCAGAATGTCCTGCAGCCACTCAGAGACATCCTTGACCCTTGCACCAAGGAGGCAATATACCCCACTGGAGTCTCGTTTGCGGCCGCAGAAACGCCTATCTATTCCCCTTACAATTGAATCCCCTATCACTATAGCTCTCCCACTCCTTTTCCTTCCCTCCTGTGCCGCAGAGCCACCCATGGTGCCATGAACTCGGCTGCTGCTGCCTTCCCCTGATGAGACATCTCCCCAACAGTATCCAAAACAGTATATTTGTTTAGGAGGGAGATGACCTCAGGGGACTCCTGCACTACCTGCCTACTGCTATGCTGTTTAGTGGCCACCCATTCCCTTTCCCTTTCCCCTTTCATCATGAAGGAACCCACGCAGCCTGCTTATGGACTGTTTGTCCCCCATCAGGGAGGAGGCGATGAGAATCCATGCCAGGGTCACCAGACTCAAAAACAGTTACTTTACCCAAGCAGTAAGGCTGATCAACACCTCCACACCCCCAACCACCACTACTTTATCATTTCCTGTCAGAGTCACTTTATGTACGGGCATTCCAATGCCTAGCACACTTTATGGACAATCAATTTATGTGTAGAAGTTATCTTTTGTATTTATATTTTAAATTTTTTATGTTCTTTATCTTATTGTGTTTTATTTTGTGCTGCATTGGATCTAGAGTAACAATTATTTTGTTCTGTACAACCTTAAACAATCTTGAATCCATGTACCTATTCCAGTGCTTCTTAAATGATGCTATTGTATCTGCCTCAATTACTTCCTCTGACAGCTTGTTTCATGTACAATTCGTTAGACTAGGACCATAAATCATAGGAGCAGAATTAGGCCATTTGGCCCATCAAGTCTGCTCTGCCATTAAATCATGGCTGATCCTTTTTTCCTCTTCTCGGCCCCACTCCCGGGCCTTCTCCCCATAACCTTTGATGACGTGTCAAGAATCTATCAAGTTCTGCCTTAAGTACACCTAATGGCCAGGCCTCCACTGATGCCTGAGGTAACAAATTCCACAAATTCACCACTCTATCACAAAAGATATTTCTTCACATCTCTGTTTTAAATGGACACCTCTCTATCATGAGGGTGTGCCCTGTTGTCCTAGACTCCCCCACCATGGGAAACATCCTTTCCACATCTACTCTTTCTAGGCCTTTCAACATTTGAAAGGTTTCAATGAGCTCCCCCCTCATCCTTCTAAATCCCAGCAAGTACAGAACCAAAGCCATCAAACGTTCCTCGTATGATAACCCCTTCATTCCTGGAATCATCCTTGTGAACCTCTTTTGAACCCTGTGCAATTCCAAAATGCCTTTAGTTAGATGAGGAGCCCAGAACTGTTCACAATACTCGAGGTGAAGGCTCACCAGTGCCTTATAAGGCCTCAGCATCACATCCCTGCTCTTGTATTCAAACCCTTGAAGTGAATGCAAATATTGCATTTGCTTTCCTCACCACCGACTGACTCTATCTGCATGTTAACCTTTTGGGTGTTCTGCACAAGGACTCCCAAGTCCCCTTGCATCTCAGATTTTGGATTTTCTCCCTGTTTAGAAAACAGTCTGCACATTTATTTCTACTACCAGGGTGCATGACCATGTATTTTCCAACATTGTATTTCATTTGCCACTTGCTTGTCCATTCTCCTAATCTGCCTAAGTCCTTCTGTATCCTACCTATTTCCTCAACACTACCTGCCCCTCCACCAATCTTCGTATCATCTGCAAATTGGAAACAAAGCCATCTATTCCATCATCTAAATCATTGACATCCAGCATAAAAGGAAACAGTTCCAAGACCAACCTCTGCGGAACACCACTAGTTACTGGCAGGCAACCAGAAAAGGATCCTTTTATTCCCACTCGCTGCCTCCTACCAATCAGCCAATGCCCTAACCATGCCAGTAACTTTCTGTAATACCATGGGCTTTTAACTTGGTAACCAGCCTCATGTGTGGCACCTTGTCAAAGTCCTTCTGAAAGTCCAAGTATACAAGGGGTGATTGATAAGTTCGTGGCCTAAGGTAGAAGGAGTCAATTTTAGAAAACCTAGCACATTTATTTTTCAACATAGTCCCCTCCTACATTTACAAACTTAGTCCAGCGGTCGTGGAGCATACGGATCTTGGACCTCCAGAAAGTGTCCACAGCAGGGGTGAATGATTAGTTTGTGGCCTAATGTAGAAGGAGATGAGTTATTAACTTGAAACTTTCTGCATAATCACTCAAAGAGTTGAACTGCATGTGCATGTAACAAGAGCTGTATAACTCATCTCGTTCTACCTTAGGCCACAAACTAATCAATCACCCATCTGTGGACACTTTCTGGAGGTCCAAGATCCATATGCTCCACAACCGCTGGACTAAGTGTGTAAATGTAGGAGGGGACTATGTTGAAAAATAAATGTGCTAGGTCTTCTAAGATTGACTCCTTCTACCTTAGGCCACGAACATATCAATCACCCCTCGTACAATACGCACTGCATCTGCTTTATCTATGTTACTTCTAATCTCCTCAAAGCATTCCAACAGATTCGTCAGACAAGATTTTCCCTTCAGGAAACCATGATGGCTTTGTTTTATCTTGTCCTGGGTCACTGAGTACTACATAACCTCATCCTTAACAATTGACTCCAACATCTTCCCAACCACTGAGATCAGGCTAACTGGTCTATAATTTCCTTTCTGCTGCCTTCCTCCTTTCTTAAAGAGTGGAGTGACATTTGCAGTTTTCCAGTCCTCTGGCACCATGCCCGTGTCTAATGATTTTTGCAAGATTATTACTAATGCCTACAGAATCTCTACTGCTACCACTTTCAGTACCCTAGGGTGCAGTTCATCTGGTCTGAGTGACTTTGGATGCCAATAGGTCTTTCAGCTTTTTGAGCACCTTCAACCCTTGTGATAGTAACTGCGTTCGCTTCTCTTCCCTCACACCCTTCAACATCTGGCACACTGCAAATGTCTTCCACAGTGAAGACTGATGCAAAATACTCATTTAGTTCATCTGCCATCTCCTTGTCCCCTGTTATTATTTCTCCTGCCTCCTTTTTTAAGTGTTCCTCTATCCACTCTCATCTCTCTTTTATTTTTTACGTACTTGAAAAAGCTTTTACAATCCACTTTAATATTGTTTGCTAGCTTGCTTTCATATTTCATCTTTTCTCTCCTATTGATTCTTTTACTTGATCTTCATAGGTTTTTAAAAGCTTCCCAATCCTTTGTCTTCCCACTCACTAATTTTTGCTTTGTTGAACACCCTCTCTTTTGTTCTTACATTAGTTTTGACTTCCCTTGTCAGCCACAGTTGTACTATTTTGCCATTTGAGTATTTTGTTTGTTTTTAGAATACATCTGTCCTAAACCTTCCTCATTTTTTCCAGGAACTCAAGCCATTGCTGTTATCCCTGCCACCATCTCCTTCCAATTTACTTTGGCCAACTCCTCTCTCATACCACTGTAATTTCTCTTACCCCCTGAAATACTGCTACATCAGTCTTTATTTTCTCCCTATCAAATTTCAAGTTGAACTCAGTAAGATTGTGATCACTGCCTCCTGAGGGTTCTTTTACCTTAAACTCTTTAATTAATTAATTAATCCAGTTCATTTCAAGACACCCAATCCAGTATAGCTGATCCCCAGTATGCTCAACGACAGACTGCTCTATAAAGCTATCTCGTAGGCATTCATCAAGTTTACTCTCTTGAGATCCATTACCAACCTGATTTTCTCAGTCAATCTGCATGTTGAAATCTCCCCTGACTATCATAACATTGCCCTTTTGACTTGCCTTTTCTATTTTCCATTGTAATCTGCAATCCACCTCCCAGCTATAGTTGGGTGCCTTGTATATAACTGCCATCAGGGTCCTTTTACCCTTGCAGTTTCTTTACTAAACCCACAAGGGTTCAACATCTTTCTACTGATTTAATGCCACTCTTTACCAGGAGAGCCACTCCACCCCCACTGCCTACCTTCCTATCCCTCTGATACATGTAACCTTGGATATTCAGCTCCCAACTACAGCCATCCTTCAGCCATGATTCAGTGATAATCACAACATCATACATGACAATCTGTAATAGTGCAACAAGATCATTCACTTTATTTCTTACACTCCATGCATTGAGATATAACACTTTGAGAACTGTATTTGCTACCCTTTTTGATTCTGTATCCCTAATGCACTGATACTCACCTGCTGGCTATAATTTTATCCTTTTGTCTGCCTGTTGTTCCTGACAGCCTGACTGCATGCTATCTTTGCTTGTTTACCATCCGTCCGAACCTGAGTCCCTTCACTCCAGTTCCCACTCCCCTGCCAAATTGATTTAAACCCATCCCAACAGGTCTAATAAACTTGCCCTTGAGGATATTCAAGGGCAACTAGGGATGGGCAATAAATGCTGGCTTAGCTGGTGACGTCCGCATCCCATAAGTGAATGAATAAAAATAAATAAATAATTACTGGTCTCCCCTGGGTTCAGGTGCAACCCGTCACTTTTGTATAGGTCATACCTCCTCCAAAAGAGATCTCAATGATCCAAGAATGTGAAGCCCTGCTTCTCAGCTATGCATTAATCTGCCTATCATTCAATTTCTCCCCTCAATGGCGCGTGGCTCAGGCAGCAATCCAGACTACCCTGGAGGACTTGCTTCTCAGCTTTCTGCATTACTCTAAATTTTCTCTTCAGGACTTCATTGCTTTTCCTTTTTATGTCATTTGCACTAATAATTACCAAGACATCTGGCTGCTCTCCTTACACCCCCAAAATGCTGTGGATGCAATCCGAGACGTCCCTGACTCTGGCACATGGGAGGCAGCATACCATTCGGGTGTCCTGTTCACGCCCACAGAATCTCCTGTCTGTTCCCCTGACTACTGAGTCCCCTATCACTACCGCTCCCTTCTGCATCACAGACCCATGCTCAGTGCCTGTAATATGGTTTCCGTGGCATTCCCCTGGGAGGTCATCCCCACAACAGTATCCAAAATGGAATACTTGTTTTTGAGGAGAACGGCCAGAGGGTTGTTCTGCACTAACTGAATCAGAATCAGGTTTATTATCACCGGCATGTGTTGAGAAATTTGTTATCTTAGCGGCAGCAGTTGGATGCAATACATAATATAGAAGAAAAATAATAATTAATAATTACAATATACATATATTGAATAGATTAAAAATCGTGCAAAAAGCTGAAAAAAAATTTAAAAAGTGAGGTATTGTTCAGGGGTTCAATGTGCATTTAGGAATCAGATGGCAGAAGGGGAAGAAGCTGTTCTTGAATTGCTGAGTGTGTGCTTTCAGGCTTCTGTACCTCTTTCCTGATGTTAACAGTGAGAAAAGGACATGCCCTGGGTGCTGGAGGTCCTTAATAATGGACGCTGCCTTTCTGAGACACCGCTTCCCCAAAGATGTCCTGGGTACTTTGTAGGCTAGTGCCCAAGATGGAGCTGACTAGATTTACAACCCTCTGCAGCTTCTTTCAGTCCTGTGCAGAGGCTCCCCCCCCATACCAGACAGTGATGCAGCCTGTCAGAATGCTCTCCTATTCACATTTCCATTTCTCCTGACAGTCACCCAGCTACTTGCCTCCTGCAATTTTGGGGTGACTACTTCCCTGTACCTCTAATCGATTATTACCTCACTCTCCCATATGAGCTGAAAGTCATCCAGCTGTTGCTGCAGATCCTAACACAGTCTTCAAAGAGCTGCAGCCAGATGCACTTCAAGCAAATGTAGTTTCCTGGGAGACTCTGGGTCTCCCAGGACTCCAACATCCAGCACAAAGAACACACAACAGCCATTTACTACACTTGGTAAATGTCGGGTTTCAACCTGAAACATAGAGAATTCCTTTCCTCCCACAGATGCTGCTCTGCTCAAACTGATGAGTTCCTCCATTAGATTGTAATTTTGAAGCGGATATGTGAGGCAGTGCTTTTTTGGACAGACACTGTTGTGTGTCTGGACTGGGCTGCCAGGGATGGTGGTGGAGACAGGTGCAAATGCAGGGAATGGAGAAATATGGATTATGTGCATATAAAAGATTTAATCACAGACATTAAAGTACAAAGTAAATTTATTATCAAAGTGCGTATACGTCACAATACACTACCCTGAGATTCATTTTCATTCTGGCATTCGCATTAGATGCAAAGAAACACAATAGAATCAGTGAAAGCTACACACAAAGACAGGCAAGCAACCAGTGTAAAAATGACAACAAATTATGCAAATTAAAAGAGAGAAACAAAATAATAAATAACTAACATTGAGAATATGAGTTGTAGAGCCCGTAAAAGTGAGTCTGCAGGTTGTGGAATCAGTTCAGTGTTTGGATGAGTGAAGTTATCCATTCTGGTGGTTGGGAGGTAATAACTGTTCCCGAACCTGGTGGTGAGGGTCCTGAGGCTCCTGTACCTCCTTCCCAAAGGCAACAGTGAGAAGAGAGCATGGCCTGGATGATGGGGGTCCTTTATAATGGATGCTGCTTGCCTGTGGCAGTACTCCTTGTCAATGTGCTCGCTGGTGGAGAGGGTGTTACCTGCGGTGGATGGGGCTGTGATTGTGGGCTGAAGGGCCCATCCTGTGCTGTACTGTTCTATGAATCTACAGCTCAATACATTAACTTTTAGATGCATGTTGCCACTTTCCAATGGGATTACTTTACCTGGAGTCGAGGTAGATGTTCAAAGGCATGGACAGTGTGGATGTGGCAAAGTTGTTTCCCATGATGGGGGAGTCTAGTACGAGAGGGCATGACATAAGGATTGAAGGGCGCACATTCAGAACAGAGATGTGAAGAAATTTTTCTAGCCAGAGGGTGGTGAATCTTGGGAATTTGGGCAGTGGAGGCCAAGTCGTTGGGTGTATTTAAGGCAGAGATTGATAGGTATCTGAGTAGCCAAGGTTATGGTGAGAAGGCGGGGGAGTGGGACTAAATGGGAGAATGGATCAGGTCATGATAAAATGGCAGAGCAGACTCGATGGGCCGAATGGCTGACTTCTGCTCCTTTGTCTTATGGTCTTATGGTCTAGATTAATGTCGACATGGTGTAAAGGGAACTGATCTTGATATAAATTTTATCATGAGATAACATATTTGGAATCACAATCAAGTTTAATATCTGGCGTAAATCATGAAATTTGTTTTGAGGCGGCAGTACATTGCAATACATAATAAAAAAACTATAAATTACCATAAGAAATATATATAAAATTAAATTTAATTAGTACAAAAAAGCAAGAAAAGGTGAGGCAGTGTTCATGGGTCCAATGAGTAATCTGCTGGCAGAGGGGAAAAAGCTGTTCCTGAAATGTTGAGTGTGTGTCTTCAGGCTCCTGTACCTCCTCCTTGATGGTAGCAATGAGAAGAGGGCATGTCCTGGGCAATAGGTATCCTTAATGATGGATGCTACTTTTATGAGGCATCGACTTCTTGGGTAGGATTGATGCTGTTTGTGAGAGAATTGGGTAGAACTTTGCTGTGCCTGCTTTTCACAATTCAGTACAACGTTACAGCACTTCATACAAAATGAGAGGAGAATTTCATGATGCGAAACACCCCAAAAGCTCATCTGCAGAACCTCTTGTGTTTCTAATGCTCTTAATTGCAGAGTTTTACGTAAGAAATAGAACACAATCTCCCACAATGTCATTAGCACAACTAGATGACATGAGTCTCACTGTTTCATGTATAAATATGGACCAGAGGAAACAGTGGATGATTCTCTAACTCTTTAAAATGGGAATATAGACACCCTCCTCAATCTAGCATTTCAACACATAGACAATAGATAAAGACCATAATACAAAGGAGCAGAATTAGGCCTTTCGGACAATTGAGTCTGCTCTACCATTCCATCATGGCTGATTTATTTTCCCTCTCGACCCCATTCTCCTGCCTCCTCCCCTTAACCTCTGAGGGAGGAGCTCAGCAGGTGGGCTCAGTTTCTGTGGAAAGGAATAGAATCAACAGTTTCGGCCAAGTCCTGATAAATGATCTTGGCCTGACACATCGACTGTTTATTCATTTCCATAGATGCTGTCTGACCTGCTGAGTTCCTCCAGCATTTTGTATGTGTTACACCTGTACACTTGCTCATTAGTGCAAATTTCTAATCAGCCAATCTCTTGTGTTTAAGGTGTACCTAATAAAGTGGCCACTCAGTGTAGCTGCAGTTCTGAAAGCAATTGAGCAAATCTCAAATAAAGTTTCCATCTCTTCTTCCCCAGACTCTTGGAATGACTGAATTCCTTTACTTTGTGAACTGCCTCGGTGTGATGGTCTTCCTACTCACTGTTCTCTATCACTGGGTCGACATTACATACACGAGAACCACAGCCCTTACTGAAACTTTCTATGACGCCAGGCCAACAAGAAGTTTTCACAGCCACTGCCGAAGGAGGGTGTATACACGAGTTTCTGAATCGGAATGTGAACAAGTGTCCTGATTGGTGATTTTTGAGCCTTGCTTGAGATATCTGAAGTTACAGCAGAAAAAAACAGTAATCTGCACGAACAACGCAGCGATAGTTTACAGTGAGGACTGATGACAGCCCTCACTGATAAACAGGTGAAGTGTTGGGGAGCTGTTCTGTAATACCACAGTCCAGAAAGTGAGTATGTTGTTCAAGGTTGTTGGTTTATTAGTAGTGTGGTCACTTGAGTTGGAATCAGAAGGTTTAATGTCATTGATGCATGTCATGAAATTTCTTGTTT
Source organism: Mobula hypostoma (assembly GCF_963921235.1). Lineage (NCBI taxonomy): Eukaryota > Metazoa > Chordata > Chondrichthyes > Myliobatiformes > Myliobatidae > Mobula > Mobula hypostoma. Next base: position 185,610,490 of record NC_086103.1, read on the forward strand.
TACGGCAGCAGTACATTGCAATGAATAATTTTTTAAAAACTATAAGTTACAATAAGTATATATAAAAATAAGTCGGAGGTGCAAAAAGAGAAAAAAGGTACTACGGTAGTGTTCATGGGTTCACTGTCCATGCAGAAATCTGATGGCAGAGGGGAAGAAGATGTTCCTGAAACATTGATTATGTGTCTTTAGGCTCCTGTACCTCCTCCATGGTAGTAATGAGAAGATTCCTTGTTCCTTGTTTACCCTCCAGGGAGTTCAACAGAATGTACAGTAGCGAGAAAAAAATAGTGAGGTAGTGTTCATGGGTTCATTGTCCATTCAGAAATGCACAATGAAAGGTGGAGGGGAAGAAGCTGTTCCTGAAACATTGGGTATCTTCAGGCTTCTGTACCTCCACCTTGATGGTAGCAATGAGAAGAGGGCATGTCCTAGATGGTGAGGATCCTTGATGATGGATGCCTCCTTTTTGAGCCATTGCCTTTTGAAGGTATCCTTGATGCTGGGGAGGCTAGTGCCCATGATGGAGCTGGTTAAATATGATGTTCTTCCAAGGCAAGGGTTCCTAACCTTTTTTATACCGTGAACCAAGGTGTCCATGGACCTCAGGTTGGGAGCCCCTGTTAAGGGGTTCTCTGCTGGTGGGTCCTCGGGTAGCTGTAGAGGCCAATCTGGGATTCACATATTCTGGTGCATTGTGGTTTATTATCGTCTCATGGTGCCATCTTTCGAGGTAGTAAAAAGCAAACAGAGTGCAGAGCACAGAGTAACACACAAAATGCTACAGGAACTCAGCAGGTCATACAGCAACTATAGATATGAATCAACAGTCAACGTTTCAGGCCGAGACCCTTCATCAGGACTAGAAAGGAAGAGAGAAGATGCCAGAATGAAAAGGTTGGATGGAGGTGGAGGTGGACGAGGACAATCTAGAATGTGATAGGTGAAGCCAGGTAGCAGGGAAGAGGGCATGAAAGAAGAAGCTGGGAGGTCATGTGTGGAAAAGGCAAAAGGGAGGAGAAAAAAGCAATCTGATAGGAGAGGAGAACACAGTGTAACAGTTTCAGAGAAAATGTGGTGCAGGTAGACAAATAAAGTGGAAGGGTAGACTGGGAGATCAAGTATTCAAAATTAGCATATGAGAGGCTCATTCAAGTGTCTGATAAGAGTGGGCTAGAAGCTGTCCTGGAATACTTCAGTAGCAAGGGAGTTCTGTAGTGTCAAAGGAGCCATTTTAAAAAGGCTGCTTCATTGAGCAATGAGGAAAGGTTAATTAGCAATCTTGTCGTGAGAGGCCCCTTGGGTAAGAGTGATCATAATATGGTGGAATTCTTCATTAAGATGGGGAGTGACATAGCTAATTCAGAAACAAAGGTTCTGAACTTAAAGAAGGGTAACTTTGAAGGTATGAGACGTGAATTAGCTAAGATATACTGGCAAATGACACTTAAAGGATTGATAGTGGATATGCAATGGCAAGCATTTAAAAATCGCATGGATGAACTACAACAATTGTTCATCCCAGTTTGGCAAAAGAATAAATCAAGGAAGGTAGTGCACCCGTGGCTGACAAGGGAAATTAGGGATAGTATCAATTCCAAAGAAGAAGCATACAAATTAGCCAGAAAAAGTGGCTCATCTGAGGACTGGGAGAAATTCAGAGTTCAGCAGAGGAGGACAAAGGGCTTAATTAGGAAGGGGAAAAAAGATTATGAGAGAAAGCTGGCAGGGAACATAAAAACTGACTGTAAGAGCTTTTATAGATATGTGAAAAGAAAGATTGGTTAAGACAAATGTAGGTCCCCTACAGACAGAAGCAGGTGAATTGATTATGGGGAGCAAGGACATGGCAGATCAATTGAATAACTACTTTGGTTCTGTCTTCACTAAGGAGGACATAAATAATCTTCTGGAAATAGTAGGGGACAGAGGGTCTGGTGAGATGGAGGAACTGAGGGAAATACATGTTAGTAGGGAAGTGGTGTTAGGTAAATTGAAGGGATTAAAGGCAGATAAACCCCCAGGGCCAGATGGTCTGCATCCCAGAGTGCTTAAGGAAGTAGCCTGAGAAATAGTGGATGCATTAGTGATAATTTTTCCAAACTCTTCAGATTCTGGACTAGTTCCTGAGGATTGGAGGGTGGCTAATGTAACCCCACTTTTTAAAAAAGGAGGGAGAGAGAAACCGGGGAATTATAGACCGGTTAGCCTAACATCGGTGGTGGGGAAACTGCTGGAGTCAGTTATCAAGGATGTGATAACAGCACATTTGGAAAGCGGTGAAATCATCGGACAAAGTCAGCATGGATTTGTGAAAGGAAAATCATGTCTGACGAAGTTCATAGAATTTTTTGAAGATGTAACTAGTAGAGTGGATAGGGGAGAACCAGTGGATGTGGTATATTTGGATTTTCAAAAGGCTTTTGACAAGGTCCCACACAGGAGATTAGTGTGCAAACTTAAAGCACACGGTATTGGGGGTAAGGTATTGATGTGGATAGAGAATTGGTTGGCAGACAGGAAGCAAAGAGTGGGAATAAACGGGACCTTTTCAGAATGGCAGGCGGTGACTAGTGGGGTACCGCAAGGCTCAGTGCTGGGACCCCAGTTGTTTACAATATAAGTGACTTGGATGAGGGAATTAAATGCAGCATCTCCAAGTTTGCGGATGACACGAAGCTAGGCGGCAGTGTTAGCTGTGAGGAGGATGCTAAAAGGATGCAGGGTGACTTGGATAGGTTAGGAGGTTAGGGCAAATTCATGGCAGATGCAATTTAATGTGGATAAATGTGAGGTTATCCACTTTGGTGGCGAAAACAGATTATTATCTGAATGGTGGCCGATTAGGAAAAGGGGAGGTGCAACGAGACCTGGGTGTCATTGTACACCAGTCATTGAAAGTGGGCATGCAGGTACAGGAGGCGGTGAAAAAGGCGAACGGTATGCTGGCATTTATAGCAAGAGGATTCGAGTACAGGAGCAGGGAGGTACTACTGCAGTTGTACAAGGCCTTGGTGAGACCACACCTGGAGTATTGTGTGCAGTTTTGGGCCCCTAATCTGAGGAAAGACATCCTTGCCATAGAGAGAGTACAAAGAAGGTTCACCAGATTGATTCCTGGGATGGCAGGACTTTCATATGATGAAAGACTGGATGAACTAGGCTTATACTCATTGGAATTTAGGAGATTGAGGGGGATCTTATTGAAACGTATAAAATTCTAAAGGGATTGGACAGGCTAGATGCAGGAAGATTGTTCCCGATGTTGGGGGAAGTCCAGAACGAGGGGTCACAGTTTGAGGATAAAGGGGAAGCCTTTTAGGACTGTGATGAGGAAAAACTTCACAGAGAGAGTGGTGAATCTGTGGAATTCTCTGCCACAGGAAACAGTTGAGGCCAGTTCATTGGCTATATTTAAGAGGGAGTTAGATATGGCCCTTGTGGCTAAAGGGGTCGGGGGTATGGAGAGAAGGCAGGTGCAGGGTTCTGAGTTGGATGATCAGCCATGATCATACTGAATGGCGGTGCAGGCTGGAAGGGCCAAATGGCCTACTCCCGCACCTATTTTCTATGTTTCTATGTTTCTATTACCTGTCTTAGTGGCAAACATTCCTCTCTCAGTGGAAAACAATGCAATGACTTGTAATGGTTCTGAGGTGGGGAGATTTGATAAGGTATACAAAATTATGAGGGCTATAGATATAGTAAGTGCAAGCAGACTTTTTCCACTGAGGTTGGGTGAGACTAGTACTAGAGGTCATAGGTTAAGGGTGAAAGGTGAACTACTTAAGGGGAACCTGAGGGGAAATTTCTTCATTCAGAGGGTCGTGTGAAGGTGGAACAAACTGGCAGCAAAGGTGGTGAATGCGTGTTTGATTGCAACATGTAAGAGAAGTTTTAATAGATATATGGATGAGAGGTATGGAGGGCTATGGTCCAGGTTGCAGGTCAATGAGCCTAGACAAAATTACAGTTTGGTATGAACTAGATGGCCCAAAGGGTGAGTTTCTGTGCTGTATTTTGGGCCCATATCTCAGAAAGAATGTGTTGTCATTGGAGAGAGTCTGCAGGAGGTTCACAAAGATGGTTCCAGGAATGATGGGGTTAGCATATGAGGAGCGTTTGGCAGCTTTGGGCCTGTACTCACTGGAATTTAGAAGAATGTTGGGGGGATCTCATTGAAACCTACCGAATGTTGAAAGGACTGGATAGGGTGGATGTGGAGAGGATATTTCCTGTGGTGGGGTATCCAGAACTAGAGGGCACAGCCTCAACATTGAGGGGCGACCCTTTAGAACAGAGGTAGGGAGGATTTTTTTAGCCAGAGAGTAGTAAATCTGGGAATGCTCTGCCACAGACTGCGGCGGAGGCCAAGTTCGTGTGTATATTTAAGGTGGAAGTTGATTGTTTCCTGATCGGTCAGAGCATCAAAGGATCTGGTGAGAAGGCAGGTGTATGAAGTTGAATGGGATCCAGGATCAGCCATGATGGAATGGTCTAATCCTGTTTCTATGTCGTATGATCTGAAATATTCCTCAACTGTTAACCCTTTCATTCCTGGAATCATTCTTGTGAATCTCCTCTGGACCCACTCTTTATGTGTTGTGTGTTACCTGTACTGTATTGTGCAATTTGGTGCAGAGGTATATTGTTTCATTTGGCAGTATACATGTGAATGTTTGAATGAGAATAAACTGATCTTGAACTTGATCCATCTCTTATTTCTCATTACAGCAGTAGCATCAGAGTGCCAAGTTGGATGTTAAGAACTTTGGATTATCCGAGCATCATAGAACGCCTTTCTCATCCTTGAAAGCTGAAAACTGAATTTGATGCCATGACCTTCTCAAAGCCAGTGATTGAAGTGGTGAACCTTGGGCGGATCTCTTATGGTAATGCATTACAAGCTCAGCAGAAGTTCGTCCGGCGCCATGTTGACGCCCTGACCCGTCTGCCCACCGATGAGCCTCCGCTGAATGCGCTGCTCCTGTGCGAGCATCCTCCAGTGTATACTATCGGCATACGGACAGCACCATACCCGATCGGGGAGGAAGAAAGGTTGAAAGAACTGGGTGCAGAATTCTACCGGGCAAACCGAGGAGGGCTAATCACCTTCCATGGCCCCGGGCAGCTGGTGTGCTATCCCATCCTGAACCTGGCCCACTTCAAGAAGAGCGTGCGGTGGTATGTGGGTGAACTGGAGAGAACCACTGTCCAACTCTGCTACAAGTTTGGTATAAAAGCGGAGACCTCATCTGAGACTGGAGTGTGGGTCGGAAACAACAAGATCTGTGCCATTGGTAAGTGTTTGCAGCTGGAGCGATGGTGCCAGGCTGTGCTAGAGGTGCTGATAGAGGCAGATACATTTAAGAGACTCTTCGATAGACACATGAATGATAGTCAAATAGATGGCTATGTAGGAGAGAAAGGTTGGATTGTTCTTCGAGTAGAACATAAGAAATAGGAGCAGAATTAGGCTGTTCTGGCCATTGAATCTGCTCCACCATTCCAGCATGGTTGATTTATTATCCCTCTCATCTCCATTCTCCTGCCTTCTCCCCATAACCTTTGAAGCCCTTACTAACCAAGAACCTTTCAACCTCCACTTCAAATATACCCAATGACTTGCCTCCATAGCTATCTGTGGTAATGAATTCTATAAAAATTATCACCCTCTGGCTAAAAGAATTCATTCTCATCTCTGTTTGAAAGGGTCATCCTTCCTTTCTGAGGCTGTGCCCTCTGGTCCTAAACTCCCCCACCATAGGAAACATACTCTCCATGCCCACCCTATCTAGGCATTTCAGAGTTGTTTATAAAGTCAGCACAACATTGTGGGTTCTGTGTTGCACTTTAGGAAGCAGTTTGGTTGCTTCTGTCTGTTGGGAGTTTGTATGTTCTTCCTGTGACCAATGGGTTTACTTCTGGTTCTCCAGTTTCCTCCCACATTCCATAGAGGTACAAAGATTCAAAGTACATTTATCATCAAAGTACTTAGGCACTATACAACCCTGATTTTCATCTTCCTGCGCACAACCATCAAACAAAGCAACACCAGGGAACCTGTTCAAAGAAAACATTGAACAGCCAATGTGCAAAAGAAAAGAACAAATCAAGAAAACAGCAAACAAACGAGCAATTAATACGCAGAGTCCTTGAAACAGTCTGGCAATGTTCAGTTCAATTTAGCACAATTAGAGTTAGTGAGTTGTGGGCTTGCTATGTTGGCGCTGGAATCACGGAGATACATGTGGCTGCCCAGTACAATCCTCACTAATTTGATTTAACATAATGATGTATTTCACTGTATGTTTCAATATACAAATAAAGCTAATTTTTAAAAAGATAATGTGCAGGCGAGGATAGTTTAGTACAGGATGCAATCAACCCAGGTGCGAAAGGCCTTTCTTTGAAGACCGCTGCTTTCCTTTGCACAACAGGGAACCCAAGCTAATTGGCTTATGAAGACTAGATAAGGATGCAAAACACAATCTAAATATTGAACAATTACTTTACCAACTCTAAAGTATCATAGTCTTTTAGTTGTAGTTTCTGTTGGTTAATAATACCTGTATTACCATTGCTAGTTAGTTTGGAACATTCACAAGGTTTGCAGTTGGTCAATACCTGTATCCAATTAGTCAATTTCAACATAAAAATGATCATTACTGTTAGAGCTCCTGAAGGGTTTGTAAATTCTCTTTGTGCACAGTGTGCTTGAGGAACGAGTGCAAGTTTTTAAGAGTTCAATTAGTTGGAGACAGCAAAGGTGCCTCACAAGAGGCATGGTGAGATGGACAGTACGTGGTTAGGACTTGGATAATTGTTTGGCCACTCAAGAATAAAGGAACTGCAAAGTGAAGTAAACCCCAGAGTCCTTCTCATCTTGCCCCATCGCAGTGCACCGATAATGGCAAGGCAATTATAATCATCAATCTTCTATCAATGAGTCTACAACAGATCCTTGTGTAAAATGAGCAACTGAAGAACAAGTAAAAAGTAATTTATTTTAGCAAATTGTTTTATTGTCACATGTTGGCAGTGTTACGTACCCCGTAACTGGGTTGCCAAACCAGCAGAAATGGACCACTCAGTTGGAGTCTGGATTACTGGAACTAAGAAAGTTTTATTAAAGAAATAAGCAACACAGTACTCTAATAGTAAGGATATAAATGCAACAGGTTAGCAATGAATAAACACACATGTACACAGAACTAGGATAATAGGGTCAATCAAGCTCTATCGCAGTCTAGGGGTAAAATGATCAGTCACAAGTGACAGAGTTCAGTTTAGTTCAGTTCGCAGTAATCGCCGTCGTGCCGTTGGAGAGAGAGAACGAATGAATATGCAAATCGGATTCCAAACAGACCTTCGATATTCCTTGCAGTTAGCTTTCGGGTGAGCCCTTTGTAATGTCTTCTGAGGTCACCGACTGTGACCCCTCTGTTCCAGGCACAATCGTTCTTCAGCGGTGAACCCGGCACCCAGGCGAGGGCGGACACACACCAGGTTCCCACCGACCGTATCTTTCCACCCTGTGCGTCTATGGCTGGTCCCGCGACCAGACCTCCAAAACTCCTACCGACTTTTGGGGGCGCACCGCTTCCAGGGTCTCGTTACTTCGTGGTGTCGTGTGTGTTGTCTTAGCGAACCTGCCCCTTTTTATCCCCCTGCTGGGGTATCGCCTGTCCATCACACTGCAAACAGTTCAGGGTTCCAAAGGAGCCGGTCTTAACAATACTCAGACTGGTGTCTCCTTCCGTTAAACTCTCTCGTCTCTTCATTAACATTTCCAAATGCTGCTCCATTGTCTTATTTATCTCCCTCTCCTGAAGACAGGTGGCAGATCAACCGTTGATCCCCACTGGTGCTAGCACAGGACAGTTAACATCTTAGTCTATGTGTACTTTTGTAACCCTCTTTCGTCACAGCAGAATTTCAGATGGTGGTGAAGAGGCACCCAGGAGCCAGATAGATCAGCTGGTTGAGTGGTGTCGCAACAACAACCTTGCACTCAATGTCAGCAAGACCAAAGAATGAATAGTGGATTTCAGGAAGGGAAAGTCAAGGGAACACACAGGAGTCCTCATCGAGGGATTAACAGTGGAAAGAGTGAGCAGTTAAAAGTTCCTGAATGCCAACATCTCTGAAGATATATACCTCGGCCCAAGATTTTCGTGCAATTACAAAGAAAGGCACAACGTTTCTATAATTCAGCGGTCCCCAACCACCGGGCCACGCGGAAACGATATGATTTGGCGATAGGAGTCAGCTGCACCTTTCCTCATTCCCTGTCACGCCCACTGTTGAGCTTGAACGCACGCGAGGTCGTTACCCACGCATCATCCATGTCAGCGCGGGAAGAAGATCAACTCCTCGAGCTTGCAAATGACAGCGGGCTGAGAAGTATGTTTGACATAACATCTCTGCCGGCATTCTGGATCAAAGTCAAATATCCTGAGATAGCCACGAAAGCACTGAAAACGTTGCTCCCATTTCCAACATATCTCTGAAATGAATGCAACGAAAACTAAATTGCAGAATAGACTGGACATAAGGAACCCCTTCGAGTATCGCTGCCTCCCATCACCCCTCGATGGCACCATCTTGTTGCAGGGAAACAAGCCCAGGGCTCCCACTGATTCAGCGATATTGGTGTGTTGCAATGATTTATATGTTCATACAAGGAAAATATGCGCTGTGTGTTTAATATCCAAACGTTACTTAAAATGTTATGATGCTATTGACTTATAAGTGACTTATATAACCATGTAACAATTACAGCACGGAAACAGGCCATCTCTGCCCTTCTAGTCCGTGCCAAACGCTACTCTCACCTAGTCCCACCGACCTGCACTCAGCCCATAACCCTCCATTCCTTTCCTGTCCATATACCTATCCAATTTTTCTTTAAATGATAATCTCGAACCTGCCTCTACCACTTCTACTGGAAGTTCGTTCAACACTTACTTCAAGCTCCCCTGTCCTCCCCTGATAGTTGACTTATCACTATATTCATGCGTGGAAAATATGCGCTGTGTGTTTAATATTAAATTCGTTCGATAAATCCTTTTAGAAACGAAATTGGGTGTATTAGCCACTTATCACCTATATTCCGGTCATGATTAACATCCCTCCCCCCGAACAGAATCGCCAAAAACGATTTGTAGAAAAAAATCGGCACGCATGTGCAGGTGACCAAAGACTCGCAAATTTCAACAGATTTGCGGTGAAGAGCATTCTAAATGGTTGCATCACCATCTGGTATGAAGGGGCCACTGCACAGAATTGGAAAAAGCTGTGGAGGGTCACAGACTCAGCCAGCAGGCATGTCACCACCCATCTCGACAGCTTCCAGTGCACCTGAATCCAGACATTTTTATGGACGCAAGATCAGTCTTATGGGCAGTGAATCTGTGAAAAGCATCTGGCCCAGATGATGTTCCTGGCTGTATTCTTAGATGGCAGGAATATCTGCAGACATGTTTAGCCTTTCCCTGCTTCAACCTGTGGTTACCACCAGATAAGAAGACTGCTATCTAGAAACTAAAACCTAAAATCCTGGAAACTTAATACCAAAGACAAACAAGTTATTAGTGCTTTAATGACAACTGCCCAGTGGCTCTGACATCTACCATCATGAAGTTACTGTGGAGAACATTCTGACTGGTTACATCACCATCTGATACAGAGGGGCCACTGCACAGGATCAGTAAAGGCTGCGGAGGGTTGTAACCACAGCCAGCGCCATCACAGATATTAGTCTCCCCAGGACTGAGGACACCTTCAAAAGGTGATGCCTCCAACAAGCATCATCCATCATTAAGGACCCCCATCACCCAGGACATGCCCTCTTCTCATTGGTACCATCAAGGAGCAGGTACAGGAGCCTGAAGACACACACTCAACGATTCACGAACAGCTTCTTCCCCTCCGCCATCTGAACCCGTGAACACTACCTCATTACCTTTTCTTCTTCTCTCTTTTTTCTACTAATTTAATTTATGTGTTTTATTGTAATTTATAGTTGTTATGTATTGCAAAGTACTGCTGCTGCAAAACAACAAGTGTCATGACATACGCTGGTGATTATTCCGAATCCGTTTTCTGTCTGAAAAGAGGATGTTGTCCAAGTTGCATGCCATCTTGGACAATGTCTCCCATCCACTACATAATGTACTGGGTGGGCACAGGAGTACATTCAGCCAGAGACTCATTCCACTGAGATGCAACTCAGAGCGTCATAGGAAATCATTCCTGCCTGTGGCCATCAAACTTTACAACTCCTCCCTTGGAGGGTCAGACACCCTGTGCCAATAGGCTGGTCCTGGACTTATTTCCTGGCATAATTCACATATTACTATTTAACTATTTATGGTTTTATTACTATTTATTATTTATGGTGCAACTGTAACGAAAACCAATTTCCCACGGGATCAATAAAGTATGAGTATGACTATGTTAAGGTACTTTGTTTTGTGTGTCATCTGTGCAGATCATTTGATCACATCAGTGCATCAAGGTGGTACGAGGACATAGCAATAATAGAATTCAGATTGTAGTGACAGAGAAAGTGCAGGATAGTGAAACAATGGATGAAAGAATAATTTTACTTGTCACGTACATTGAAACATACAGTGAAGTGCATTGTTTTACATTAAATCAAATCAGTGTGGGCATGTGGCCAAGTGGTTAAGGCATTGGACTAGTTACCTGAAGGTCGTGAGTTCAAGCCCCAGCTGAGGCAACGTGTTGTGTCCTTGAGCAAAGCATTTAATCACCCATTGCTCTGCAACGACACTGGTGCCAAGCTGTATGGGTCCTAATGCCCTTCCCTTGGACAACATTGGTGTCGTGGAGAGGGGAAACTTGCAGCATGGGCAACTGCTGGTCTTCCATACAACCTTGCCCAGGCCTGCGCCCTGGAGAGTGAAGACTTTCCAGGCGCAGATCCATGGTCTTGCAAGACTAATGGATGCCTTTTTAATTTTTAAATCAAATCAGCAAAGGTTGTGCTGGGGGCAGCCTGCAAGTGCCACCATGTTTCCAGCAGAAACATCTCATGCCCACGACTCACTCAGCATAACCCATTCATCTTTGGGATGTGGGAGGAAATCGGAGCACCCAGAGGAAACCCACGCAGTCACTTGGAGAAGGTACAAACTCTTTATAGACAGCAGTGTGAATTGAACCCCAATCTTACAGCGGACACTGTAATAGCGTTACGCTAACTGCTATGCTACCGTGCCACTGTAAAAAAGACAAGCAAGCCATATTCCTTCGTTACTGCTCTATCAACCTGTGTTGCCAGTTTCGGGGTGCTTGTCTCTACTAATCACTTTCCAGCATCTGTCGCTGCTTCACTCTCCATACCTAGCTCCATCTGCTCTTTTTTTTCCTCCCTCTTTATCTGATCTCCACGTATACTCACCTACTGCCATGTCCAATTCCATCCTCTCACCCCTTCTCTTCTCCTCACCTGCCCATCACATCCCTCTGGTTCCCCTCCTCCCTCCCTTTCTCCCCTAGTTCACAGGTCTCATCAATTAGATTTCTCCTACTTCAGCCCCTTACCTCTTCCACCTATTACCTCCTAGCTTCTCACTTCATTCCCTGTCCTCCACCCACCTTCCCCTTCACTTGGTCTCACTTGCTAGTTTGTACTCCTCCCCCTCACCCCCACCTTATTCTGGCTTCTGCCCTCTTCCTTTCCAGTCCTGATGAAGGGACTCAGCCCGAAACATTGACTGTTCATTCCCCTCTCTAGATGCTGCCTGACCTGCTCAGTTCCTCCAGCATTTTGTGTATGTTGCGCCTGGTCTGTACTTGATCTCACTAATGTAGAGGAGGCCGCTGAAAGCAGTTGATGAGGTTGGAGGAATCTTTGCCTCATCTGCAAGGGTTGTTTAAGACCCTGGATGGTGAAGGTGGTGTAGGGATAAGTGTTGCATTTCTAATGGATGCAGAGGAAAGTACCAAGGGATGGGGAGGGACAAGGGAAACCAGAGAGTCATGGAGGGAGTGGTCCCTGCATTACAGAGAGTTGAGGGGAAAATATGACTGATATGATCCTGTGTAGCTGGCGGAAATGATGGTGGATGATGTGCTGAGGCTGAGGCAGAGGCAGGTGGAGTGAACAGTGAGTGCCAAGGGAACGCTACCCCTCACCATATTCTCTGTCTGTCTCTCTCTCCGCAGGGATTCACTGTGGCAGATACATCACCTCTCATGGGTTAGCGCTCAACTGTAACACTAATCTCCTCTGGTTTTCACATATCACCCCCTGTGGTATAGAGGGGAAAGGGGTTACATCCCTGAGCAAAGTACTGAAGAGGGAAGTGACCATCTCCGAGGCGGTGGAGCCTTTCCTGGAAACATTCGCAGAGCAGTTTAACTGCATGCTGAGGCGCTAGACGCCATTCATCTCCAGGCCGACCATCTCTACAGATCTTCACCTGGCCTACAAGCTGTACTGTTTGAGGAGGCTTAAGATTTGTTGGTAGTCTTCAAGGAAGAGTGAAGCTTGGAACAGGACACAAAGACCAAGCATGTTATGTGTCCTGTTAACTGCTGAATCACACCTGCCCCCCCCCCCCCCGTCAACCACTACTTGGAACACTGTCAACGTGAGGATGGTGCTGGATGCTGATGGTTTTGATCCAAAGTTCTTCAGAAGTGAATCAGAATCAGGTTTATTATCACTGATATATGTTGTGAAATTTATTGTTTTGTAGCAGCAGTGCATTGCAATACGCTGCATTTGTTGGTTATTTATCATTTTTAATCTCCAAGGTTGAAATACTTGAACCAAATTAAACCATTTGAAGATATCTTGGTGTGCTGTTTTTTTAATAAATGAATTCTCAATGGGCCCCGCTCATGCATGTTTGGGGGACTTGTGGGTGGCATGGTAACTTAACAGTAAGAGCAGGGCTTTACAGTACCAGTACTTTGGGTTGAATTGCCACCACGGTCTGTAAGGAGTTTGTACGCTCTCTCCGTGACCACGTGGGTTTCAGAATGAGAAACGGTTAATATCACTGGCATATGTCATGAAATTCATTGTTTTACAGCTGCAGTACATTGTAATACATAATAATAAAAACTATAAATTACAATGAATATATGCTATCTATAAAATGAGTAGAACAAAAAAAGGATAGAAGAAAAAGGAAGCGGCGTAAAACCTGTTGCTTGCGATTTGTTGAGCATTACAAGAACGAAACAAGAGAAAAGAAATATGGGGGGGGTTGAGAGAGAGAGAGAGACGGGGAAGGGAGAGCGAGTGTGAGAGAGAGACTGACTGACTGACTGACTAACTACTGGCAGAAGAAAGAAAAAATGCCAATGTGTTTTGTTGCTCTTGTACCAGTTTGCTAAATCCACTGAATATCCATAGATAGCAGTTAACCAATCAGAGAGACTCCATTCACATAATGTAATACCTGCACTACAATCAAGTTGTTAGGTTGTTTAATTGTTATTCCAGATCTGATGCAGCACAAAGAACACACACACAAGATAAAGAACACAATAATGATTTAAAAATCACAATAAATGTAAACACATAAGTTAGCTTGTGTACACATATTGATTGTATGTCTATAAGGTGGTGCTAGGCTGTACGTAAGGTGGCTGGTGGGAAATAGTAAAGTAGTGGTGGAGTTATTGGGTGTAGGTGTTGATCAGCCTTACTGCTTGGGGAAAGTAACTATTTTGGAGTCTGGTGGTTCTGGCGTGGATGCTACATAGCCTCCTTACTGATGGGAGGGGACTAAAGGTCGATGAGCTGAGTGGGTGGGATCCTTCATGTTGTTACTGGTAACTGCAACCACTGGAAAACTCTTAGCAATTACATGTACACAGATACAGTACTGCACAAATATCTTGGACACATATATATAGCTAGGGTGCCCCAATAATTTTGCACTGTATTTGTCAACGTGCAGTGGAGAGCGATTTTATAAATCTGACAGGAGCAAAGGGCGGGTGGGGGGGGGTGCATGGCAGGGATGCAGAGACACCCAGCCCTGAGACACCAGACAAGGTTATTTGATTCAAAACAATTGGTTTATTGATCATCACAGAATGTCTCTTTTTTTTCTGTTCCTTCCCTTCTCCCTTTCCCTTTTCCCAACCATGTGATTCCTCTCTCCCTGCCCCTTTCCCACTCTCGGTCCACAATAGAGATCCATGTCAGAATCAGGTTTCCCATCACTCACATATGTCATGAAGTTTGCTTTTTGCAGCAGCAGTACAGTGCAGTACAAGAATACGTGTGCATAAGTCATGGGCAGCCTAGCTGTATATACGTGCCTGAGACTTTTGCACAATCCTGTAATTATATAAAAAGACAAACAAGCATAAGATATTTAAACTACAAGGAAAATAACAATTACACAGTCTAATCCAAAGGGGATGCAAGCAACTGCAGGTGTGGGAATCTGTAGCAAGAAGCAAGCTACTGGAGGAACTCTGCGGATCAAGCAGCATTTGTGGAGGTAATGAGAGTGTTGTCCCTGTAATAGGCCTCGGGTATGTTGAAACTCAGCAGTGGGAAGTTAAAGGAATGTCCTTAACTAAAATGGCACAGTGAACAACGCTGTACTAATAATGTTCTAAGTTCATTTACATGCACAAGATTTGGCGGGTGCTGGAAATCCAGAGCAACACAGGCACAAAATGCTGGAGGAACTCAGCAGGCCAGGCAGCATCTGTGGAGGGGAATAAACAGTTGACATTTTGGGCTGAGACCATTCACGAGCATTCTAGGTTCATTAGGAGGGCCATTAAAATCACTTAATGTATTGCTTGGGTTTTTTCATTTGTAGATGAATCATAATTAGGTGGGCATATAATGCCACATTCATAAACTGCTGATGTCTAAGTGAAAATATCCTTAATGTTCTGGGGTTTTTGATGAGGGATGCACTGAGTATTTACAGGTCGAGATTAGGCATTTCTCGACAGGAGCTGGTGGGCAGTTTTCTATCCTGGGCAGCAAGTTGTGTTCCCCTCGTATTAGCCATTTCCACCCTGGGAAAAAGTCTTTGCCTCTCCACTCGATCTACACCTCTTATCATCTTGTACACCTCGATCGTCTCCTCTCATTCATTTTCACTCCACAGAGAAAAGCCCAAGCTCACTGAACCTCCTCGTGGTTACTAGGATTGTGAAAAGTGGTGTCATATCGTACAAAGCTCTGAAAGAGCAGCTAACATCAGCACCATATCCCTGTCCACTCATTAAGCTGTTTTCATCCCTTTACAGGTTCTTTGCATCGTCCTGAGAGTTCAAACAATAGCCTCGGCGAGACCTCTACAGCCATGGAGATTCAGTGTGGAAATGGGTAAGGCCGACCAAAAGGGCTCTGGTGAAGTTGTGTAGGCCAATCTCTTGTACAGTTTAGTAGTAGTAGTAGTAGTCATACTTTATTGATCCCGGGGGAAATTGGTTTTTGTTACAGTTGCACCATAAATAATAAATAGTAATAAAATCAATAGTTAAATAGTAATATGTAAATTATGCCAGTAAATTATGAAATTGGCTCAGGGTGTCTGACCCTCCAAGGGAGGAGTTGTAAAGTTTGACAGCCACAGGCAGGAATGACTTCCTATGACGCTCTGTGTTACATCTCGGTGGAATGAGTCTCTGGCTGAATGTACTCCTGTGCCCAACCAGTACATTATGTAGTGGATGGGAGACATTGTCCAAGATGGCATGCAACTTGGACAGCATCCTCTTTTCAGACACCACCGTCAGAGAGTCCAGTTCCATCCCCACAACATCACTGGCCTTACGAATGAGTTTGTTGATTCTGTTGGTGTCTGCTACCCTCAGCCTGCTGCCCCAGCACACAACAGCAAACATGATAGCACTGGCCACCACAGACTCGTAGAACATCCTCAGCATCATCCGGCAGATGTTAAAGGACCTCAGTCTCCTCAGGAAATAGAGACGGCTCTGACCCTTCTTGTAGACAGCCTCAGTGTTCTTTGACCAGTCCAGTTTATTGTCAATTCGTATCCCCAGGTATTTGTAATCCTCCACCATGTCCACACTGACCCCCTTGATGGATTGCAGAAGCATTGATGAATTCCAACCATGGCATCAACTTCAGAGGACGACGGAGACGGGAGGTCATCGATGGTCTCTGCTGCACTGAGAGCCAAGGGCCCAAGTAAGTAAGTCCACTCGATCTATGCCTCTTATTACCCTCCCGCATCTCAAAGATACGAAGTTTGGTAGATTAATTAGCCAAACTGTAAATTGCTCCTAGTGTGTAGATGAATAGTGGAATCTGAGATGAGTAGGAAGAATAAAATGGGATTAATGTAAATGGAAGTTTCATTTGTTAGCACAGGCTATTTGAGATGCAGGCATTGGGACTTCAGCTGCTGGCCTTCACACATGGCTTAGCTACTAAGCCCGGCGGAACCATTTGTACTGACAGAAGAAGGGGCAACGATGGGTCACTGGTACCTTAAAACCAGTTGCTTCGGGCAGAAGGGACAATGGTCGGTTCCTGGTGCCTTAAAACCAGTCGCTTCAGGCAGCTCATCTAGGAGAAAGAAAACTCTGATTTCAAGCCTCCACTCCCTTGCAACTATACCCACTCATGGGGAAGGCTTCGGGAGTAAACCCTGAGGAAAAATCCGGAGCTGAACTCTCTAAGGCAGTCCTACATTGAGGTCAACACTGACTGGAAACTCCTGCAACATCACTGGTACCAAACTGTATCAGTCTCTGGTGTTCCTTTGGGTTCATCAGCTACATGGAGAGGGGGAACCTGTTGCATGGCAACGGCTTGTTCTCCATATTTTGCTGCCCTGGCTTGCTTATCAACTTGTGGTGCTGTACCAACAACATAGACAGATAGGATGCAACATCTACGATTGACCCTGACGAATAGAGGGCTTCTGTCTCCGCTCTGCTGGTATTTAGCATGAGCTGAAGGACTGGTTTCCATGCTCGGTTGTAACATATGCATGAACCATCACCCTTAAGAAGGAAATATATCAGAGGAATATGAATTTAAACTATGTAGATCCCACATACTGTACCTCTGGAATGGGCAAAACCTTGGACATGTTTACAGATGTTATGTGTGCATATTCCAGAGGATGGCAGTGTTTACTGTAAATGACTGCGTATCACTCTGAATTATATGGAATCCCAGAAGAGTAGAGAATGGACAGGGCCACTGGTCACGTGTTTATGTCGGCTCTTAGAGAGTTCTCACGCTCGATCCCATTTCCCCATTTTCATGGTGCCTTTCATAGATTGGCCAAAGTTTCAAAATACTTGATTAGCTCTAAGGTTTAGTCACAGTGACAATCATTATTACAAAGTTTAAACATTAGGGGGAATACGGTCTCTGGGCAAGTGTCACAGAGACCCAGAAAAGTACAGCATAGGAACTGGCTTTTTGACTTATCTAGTCTCGGTTAAAAGCTGCCTACTCCCATCGACCCGCATCTACATCGAGCCCACCATACCCTTACCATCCATATACCTATTCAAACTTCTCTTAAATCTGATATCAAGCTCACGTACACAACTTGTGTTGGCAGCTTGTTCCACTCTCTCATGACCCTCTTGAGTGAAGAAGTTTCCCCTCATGTTCCCCTTAAACATTCTTAACCCATGACCTCAAGTTGTAGTTCCGTACAACCTCAGTGGAAAAAGTCTGCTTGCATTTACCCTATCTATACCCCTCATAATTTTGTACACCTCTTATCAAATTTCCTCACAATCTTCTACATTCCAAGGAATAAAGTCTTATTTTATTCAATCTTTCCTTATAAGTTAGGTCCTCCAGACACAACAACATCCTTGTAAATTTTTTCTGTACTCTCTCAAACTTATTTACATTTGTTGTAGGTGGGCAACCAAAACTGCCCACAATACTCCAAACTAGGCCTCGTCAATGTCTTGTACAACTTCAGCATAACATCCCATCTCCTGTGCTCAATACTTTGATTTATGAAGGCCAATGTGTCAAAAGCTTTCTTTACGACCCTTTCAATCCGTGATGCCATTTTTAATGAATTATGGACCTGTATTCCCCAGTCCATTTGTTCTACCGCACTCCTCGGTGCCCGACCAATCACTCAGTAAGATCGACCCTGGTTGGTTGTACCGAAGTACAACACCTGGCACTGGTTTGCATTAAGTTCCACCTGCCAGTTTTCCATCTGGTCCAGATCCTGCTGCAAGCCACGATAGCCTTTCTCACTGTCCACTACACCCCCAATCTTGGTGTCATCTGCAAAATTGTCGATCCAGTTAACCACATTATCATCCAGATCATTGATACGGATAACAAACAACAACAGACCCAGTACTGATCCCCGTGGCACTCCACTAGTCACAGACCTCGTGTCAGAGAGGCAAACATCTGCTACCACATTCTGGCTTCCCCCACAAAGCCGAAGCCTTCCTCCAATTTTGAATCTCAACCCACGGACCAGACATATCCTTTGTTAATTAATGGCATTGTGACCGCTAGATACAACGTGTTTCCCTACGCAAACATCTGTCACCAGCCCTTTCTCATTCCCTAATAGCAAATCAAGTACCGTACACTCTCTCTTTGGATGTTCTGATAAGGAAAACTTCCCTGAACACATTTGACAAACTGGATTCCATTTCATCCATTTACAGACTGGGAGTCCCGATCAATATATGGAAAGTTAAAATCACCTACTATAACAACCTTATGTTTCTTGCGCCTGTCTGCGACTTCTCTACAAATTTGTTCCTCTAAATCCCTCGGACTGTTGGGTGGTCTGTAATATGACCCTATTAATGTGTTCATATCTTTTTCATTTCTCATTTCCATCCGTAATGCGAGTTCTGCATTCTGTCCTGACTGAGCACTGCCTTAACATTTTCCCTGACTAGTAACGCCACTCCTTGTCCTTTAATCCCTCCCATTCTGTGGCGCTAAAACAACGGAACGCCGGAATATTGAGCTGTCACTCCTGCCCCTCCTGCAACAAGTGTCACTAAAGGCTACAATATCATAATTGCAGATGTTGATCCATGCCCTGAGTTCATCTGCCGTTTTTATGATACTTCTTGCATTGAAATATGCACAGCTAGTACATTCGTTGCACCATGTTCAATCTTTTAACTCCTGACTTTTGTCTGAGGTCTTGCCAACCTCTATCTCCACTAACTGTTCTGGCATTCTAGTTCCCATTCCCCTGCAATGCTAGTTTAAACCCCCTCCTCCAAATGGAGCACTAAAGGCTGATTTATACTTGTGCGTACTAGCTTGCGCTGTAGCCTACGCAAGTGGGCTACGCCATTGTGAGCATTTATACTTGTGCGTTGGTGTCTCTGCGTCTCTCTGCAATTCACCGCCAAAACGCTAGTTGGTGGTGGGGTTTCTATGCCACTGTGTTGAAACTCAACACGAAGAAACTCAAACTTGAAACAATGGTGACTGAAACTGAAGGAGGGTGAATTTTAAAAAGGCAGATGCTGGAAATTCAAGCAACACACACAAAAAGTGCTGATGAATGCAGCAGGCCAGGCAGCATCTATAGGAAGAGATACAATCGACGTTTTGGACCGGGACCCTTTGTCAGGACTAACTGAAAGAAGAGATAGAGATTTGAAAGTGGGAGGGGGAGGAGGAGGAGGAGATCCAAAATGATAGAAGACAGGAGGGGAGGGATGGATCTGAAAGCTGGAGAAGGGAGAGGATCATGGGACGGGAAGCCTGGGAGAAAGAGAAGTGGGGAGGGGAGCCCAGATGGTGGAGAGCAGGCAAGGAGTTATAGTGAGAGGGACAGAGGGAGAAAAAAGAGAGGAAAAAAGGGGAAAAAAATATAAAAAATATATGAAGTAAATAAATAAGGGGTGGGGTGTGAAGGGGAGGAGGGGCATTAATGGAAGTTTGAGAAGTCAATATTCATGTCATCAGGTTGGAGGCTACCCAAACGGAATATAAGGTGTTGTTCCTCCAACCTGAGTGTGGCTTCATCTTGACAGTAGAGGAGGCCGTAGATAGACATATCAGAATGGGAATGGGACACAGAATTAAAATGTGTGGCCACTGGGAGATCCTGCTTTCTCTGGCGGACAGAGCGTAGGTGTTCAGCGAAACGGTCTCGCCAATATATAGAAGGCCGCACCGGGAGCACCGGACACAGTACATCACCCCAGCTGACCCAGATGGTGAATTTTCTGTGCTTGTCCGGCCACTGAGAGACATGGACAAGGAAATGCATTTCAAATATTTTTGGATGTCGGCGGGTAGATTTAACGATTTGGTTCATCATCTCCAACCATTTATTTTGCAGCAGTGTATGCACAGTATACTCAGAGACTGGCAATCACCATTCGAGTTTTAGCTTCAGGTGGAAGTCAACAGGCTGTAGCAGCTAGCTACAAACTGGCGTCAAGCACAGGGTCCTCCATAATTTCGGAGGTCTGTAAAGCTTTATGGAAAGCATTGCAGCCAGAGTTCCTTCCCTGCCCTTCAGTCGCCCAATGGGAAGCTATTGCAGTGTAGGAGGAAATGCGATGCTACCAAGCGGACCAATCACAGTTGTTTGGTCTGCGTCGCCGCGACGCATAGTTACATTTTGGGAGAGGTGTGCGTTAAGGCTACGGTGTAGGGTTGGCGTAGAGTACGTGGCTACGCCGCACCTGCGGCGTACATTTGACGCACAAGTATAAATCAGCCTTAAAGAACTAGCAAACATTCCTGCTAGGATATCAGTCCCCTTCCAGTTCAGGTGAAAAGCATTTCTTCTGTACAAGTCCCACCTTCCCTGGAAGAGAGCCCAATGATCCAAAAATCTTATGTCCCACCCCCCGATAACAACTCCTTAGCCATGTATTAAACTGAATATTTCTGGCCTCATTAGCACACAGGAAGCAATCCTGAGATCACAACCCTGGAGGGTCCTGCCCTTTAATTTAGCACCTAACTCACTGAACTTACCTTGCAGAACCTCGTCACTCTTCCTACCTATGACATTGGTACCCACGTGGACCGCACCCTCTGGCTTTTCACCCTCCCACTTAGAATGCCAAGGATTCAATCTAAGATGTCATGGACCTTGGCAACCAAAAGGCAATATACCATCTGGGAATCTCATTCTCATCCACAAAACCTCCTTTCTGTTTGCCTAACGAATGAATCCCCTATCACCATAGCTCACCATTTACCCCCCATTTCATTCTGAGTCACAGAGCCAGACTCAGTGCCAGAGACCTGACTGCTGTGACCTTCCTCAGCTCAGTCATTCCCTCCCCCGCCAACATTAGACAAAGTGATATACCTATTTTTGAGGGGGATGGCCACAGGGTACTCTTCACTGGCTGTTTAACCCTTTCCCCTTCCTGACTGTTACCCAGTTTCCTGTGTCCTGCACCTTGGGTGTAACTACCTCTCTACATGTCCTTCCTATCACCCCCTCAGCCTCCCGAATGATCCGAAGTTCTGTATTCCAGTTCCAACTTCTTAATGTGCAGTGTTAGAAGCTGCAGCTGGATGCACCTCCCAAGTGAATTTGTCAGGGACACTGGAAGTTTCCCTGCCTTCCCACATCCTGCAAGAGGAGCATTTCACTCTCCTGCCTGGCATTTCTACTGTTCCTGACTAAACAAATATGAAGAAAGAAAAACAATAAACTGTGGGGAGAAAAAAATCTGTACTTACAGCTCTTTAGCCTTCTCTCACTGAAGCCTCGAAGAGCTAAAGCTTCAAAACCCCACTGTATCTCTGACCACTCCAATGATGGTCGCTCCTCTTGCCCCTGCCTTACTTCAATTTATTTTTGTTAATCAGTCCTGAATGCTGATTGGTTGTTGCTCAAAGCACCAAACTGCTCCAAGTCGCTGCCATTTTGACTCAGTCGATGAACCTGAGTAAGCCATGATCAGACTTCAGATCTCAAAGTGTATCCTGAATTAAAACACTGGCTGTTTGAAGTGGAGTCTGTGCAAAGGTAGGTACAAGTTTGGGACTATCTTAGGCAGATGAGAATTGGTGGTTGATTATAGTAATTTTAAACTTGTTTTGATAGATATTTATTAATCAAGTGTGTTAAGAGATATGAAACACAATGTGTACATTCAACAACTAATCCTCTCTATTTTTTAAGGAGATACAAATTAAAACAAAAGTGCACCTTGGTTTGTTGGATTTAAAAATAATTGAATAGGATAAAATAGTAATAAGATATAAGGGATCTTTTATAAATCACACTGTGTGACTATGACACCGGGACCCTGGTTTCTGAGCTCCTTCATAGTTACTGTTGTGGTAGTCACTCAGACAGCCACTGCCACATGGGAGGAATTCACATACTGTCCAAGGAGAGTTGAGTTAAATATCCGGCAGGTTGCCATGCTGGTGTGCTCTGCACTCTCCCTCAATATCAAACACAACATGGTGTCAGAAGTAGTTGATCATCAATGAATTGGTGCTACAGATCAAGTGAGACCTCTGATGCTCCTTAATGGCCTCCAGTTCAAGGGGTAAGTAAGAGGAGGTGTGAGGTTGCCGTGTGGCCTCAACAAGGTAGAGGTCAGTCCACAAGAGGTGCTACGGCACCACACCTTATCTGTCGGTTTGATGGTGAGGTTGGGATTAGTGCGGACAGAGTGGAGAGCAGTGCGTTCAGAGGGAATGAGGTTAGAATTAGAGAGAGGAGTGTTAGAAGTCGGTAGTTGCCTCGTCAGCAGTTAGGGACTCCTTACCTTGTTAGCTCATGTTCTTGTTATTTATTGCAATTTATTTATCTTTGCATTTGTACCGTTTGTCTTCTTCACTCTGGTTAATCTTTTATTGATCCTGATATAGTTTCTATTCTATAGATTTGCAAAGTACGCCCATAGGAAAATGAATCTCGGGGTTGTATGTGGCTATATTTATGTACTTTGATAATAAAATTTACTTTGAATATTGAACCTCAATCATACAAACTTCTGCTAGTTCTCCCCTCAGCCTTCAGATGGGGGAGAGGGGGAGGGAGTCACTCCCGGTTCGGCTATGACTCAAGTACAGAGTGAGAGACACTGAAGCAGGTCGATAGTTCACAAACTTTAATGTGAACAGTGTTAAAGGGAAAATAAACCAATAAAACGCTAGGCCAAACAGGGCTGTTAACTAAAACTCTCAAATGGAAAACGAAGCCTACATTGTGGCTGAAAAGAACATCTAAATATTAAACGAATACCACTAGTCTTCAGAGTCAGTTGACTCGACAGTACAATTTCTCAGGCAAGGCCGAATGCAAACAGGCAGTGAAGCGTTGCTGTGCTGTGCCCAGGTCTCGACAAATGCGATGATGGAATGAATGGAGTTGAATACTATCACAATGAAATAATAACTAGCTGACACGTGCATATTCACGAGCACAATTGCCGTATCTGCTACGCTGCCGAATCTGTGGTTGTGACAGTGAGAGGGAAGGAGAGGGGGGAGGGTGGGAGAGAGGGGGGAGGGAGGGAGAGAGGGTGGGAGAGGTGGGGGAGAGAGGGAGGGAGACAGGGCGGGAGGGAGGGAGACAGGGTGGGAGGAAGAGAGGGAGAGAAATTGACTTTTTATTGTCAAACACAAGTATGTGTGTGACCAGGTCTAATGAAACACTTGCAGCAGCATCTCAGGCATCAGATAAACAGCATTCATAATCAAAATATAAACATAAATTATACACAAATTTCACATGTAAGCTATTCAAACATTAGCATGAGAGATTAAGCAGATGCTCAAATTGATGAGCAACACACATAAAACACGGGAGTGATTCAGCAGGTCAGGCAGCATCTATACAAGGAAATAAACAGTTGATGTTTCAGGCTGAGACCCTTCATTGGGACTGAAGAGGAAGGGGACAGAAGCCAAAGGGAGGGGGAGGAGTACAAGCTACCCGGTGATAGGCGAGACCTGGTGAGGGGGAAGGTGGGTGGGCTGAGTGGGGGAGCTGTGGTGTAAGAGGCTAGGAAAGGAAAATTGGAAGAAGTGAAGAGTTGAAGAAGGAATCTGATAGGAAAGATGAGTGGACCATGGAAGAAAGGGAAGAAGGAGGGGAACCAGAGAGAGGTGATAGGAAGATGAGAAGAGACGGGGCGAATGTGGAACCAGAATGGTGAATGGAAAAAAGGAAAGGGATGAGTGTCAAAACCACTTCTGGAATATGGTGTTATTTGTCCTCCATTGTGAAAGTAGAGGTCATGGACCAATATGTCGAAATGGGAAAAAGTCTGTTTTCCTGGGGCATGTTGTGAGCCTTTATGAAGGATTGTGGCAGATGGAATATAGTGTAGGGAAGTGTATGGTCATGTACTTTGTTGGAAGGAATAAAGGCGTGAACTATTTTCTAAATGGGGAGAAAATTCAAAAATCCGAGGTGTAAAGGGACTTGTGCAGGATTCCCTGAAAGTTAACTTGTGGATTGAGCTGGTGGTAAGGAAGGCAAATACAATGTTAGCATTCATTTTGAGGGGACTAGAATACAAATGCAAGGATGTAATGCTGAGACTTTATAAGACTTTGGTCAGATGACTGTTGAGTTTTGTGAGCAGCTTTGGGGCCTTTGACTAAGGAAAGATGTGGAGTTGGAGAGAGTTCACAAAAATGATTTCAGGAATGAAAGGGTTGATGTATGAGGAGTGTTTGGTCGCTCTGGGCATGTACTAGCTGGAGTTTAGAAGAAAGAGAGGAGTCGGGCGGGGGAGGATTTCATTGAAACCTATCGAATATTGAAAGGCCTAGATGGAGAGGTTGTGGAGAGGATGAAGGTCCTGCTGAGCCTGAGGAGACTGATGGAATGGGCAGTTGGTGTGTCCAGTTGGGATTTGAGGGGCTGATGGAATGGGAAATTTGTGAGGGTCCAATTGAGGTTTGGGGGGCTGAAGGAATGGGAAATCGGTGAGGATCCGATTAGAGTTTGAGGGGCTGATGGAATGGCCAATTGGTGATGGTCATTTGGGGTTTGAGGGGTGGATAGAATGGGCTGTCTGTGAGGGTCCATTTGGGATTTGAGGAGCTGATGGAATGGCCAATCAGTGAGGGTCCAATATGGGTTTCTGTGGCAGATGGATGGTTGTTTGTGAAGGTCCAGTTGGGTTTTGAGGGGCTGATGGAATGGCCAGTTTGTAAGGGTCCATTTGGGTTTTGAGGGGCTGATGGAATGGCCAGCTGATGAGGGTCCAATGGGGTTTGAGGGGCAGATGGAATAGCTAGTTGGTGAGGGTCCAATTTAGGTTTAAGGGGCAGTTGTTGATGGTTTGTTGGGGTTTGAGGGGCTGATGGAATGAGCATCTCTTCTGATGTATTGAAGTCAAATGCTCGTGCAGTGAGGACAGAATTGTTTTAAATATGTCACATGAACTTTAGCATTGAAATTAAATTGAGAGATTGTGAGGTCGTCTCTGTAGAACAATCTGGTTAAGTGAAAATAATCATTTGTTCTAATTGTAATACCCTGTTAAGAGCATGTTTCATTGTGTTACCACAGTTACGCTGTTGGGTATTTCATTTTCTGCAGGATTTCTGTAAAACACAGTCTGTTCTGTTAATCAAACTTTACAGTCCAGTATTTTGGTTTGTGTTAAGATAAAGTCACTTGATCTGCGTAGGAATGTTGTGTCAGCCAATCAGGTTTGTCTTGATAACATTCTGGCCAGTGAGATGCCATGGAAAATTTGAGAGAGATTGGCAGCGTCAGATTTCTAGGAGAACATGGATTGGTTTTGGGTTCTTTTGCGGGAGTTCGGGGAGGAGTGAGGAGTGGAGATAAGCACAATGGAAGACTCTCGCGGAAGGGCAGACACCGTTGTAAGAAGTTCTTTGCACAGACAGATGGTCCCATGGAAGAAGTGCCAACACTTCTGAGTTAGCCAATTAATTTGCAATGGACTCCGAGGAAAATTCAAATTATGGCTGGTGTCTTTCATGCCATGAGTAATTAAAGTGAAGCACCTGATGTTTGACTCCATTTTGCCTATGTACAGAGTGTTGTGTCTATCCCCCTAGTGAGATATGTCACCACCATTTACAAATGGATTGGAGGTCATGACATCACAAGATTCCTTTGAAAATTGTGTTATTTACGATGAGTTGGTAAATTTCAAAGTCATGAGGACATGACTATTTTTTAGAGAGGGGAGAGTGTAACGCCCTGGTTGAGATTTTACTGCTAATGTTGTAGGTTATTTCATTTAATGCCTTTCTGTAGAAACAATGTGTTGTGCTGGTAGTTTTTGGGTTACCATTAAAGATAACAGGTTGTCATGTTCATGTTTAGAATGTTGTGTCATGTAATCAGGATGGTGGAATTGGGAGAAGGTTCTAGAGAACGCTGGGTGAAGAGTTTTCATGATGGACACTGAGGTGGGTTGAGCTTTACCGGCAGGAGATGGTGAGACAAGAAGCTCAAGAGAACCGGCTACAGGATTTGTTCCAACGAGGATGTGTGATTCAATGGAGTCTTAAGAGGGCAAATCCTACTGGTGATCGGTGAATAGGAGTTGTCGCCATAACTACAATGGACACATCAGCTTTTGGAAGATCTGAGCTCCAACTTGTGCACATTTGACTGTTTTAATTATGATGGGCCCTTTTGTTTTCTTTCTTCTCTAACAATGGTTTGGTTAAGTTAGCATTTATAAATAAACTTTATAATTGTATGCAGTATACGATCTGTTATTTCTTGCCAATGGGCAATTGCATGAGGGTAGTATTTACAGTATTGACACAGATCGGGATTTGGGTGTGTTAGACATCAGAACTTCCTGGTTTTGGTGGGACCCAAGTTTTATTGATCCTAGACATATGGAGTCTGAGAAAGGTGGTGTTTTCACTGCTGAGTCCGTTGGCTGTTAGCGAGGGGCTGACAAGCCACATCTCTAGAGACATCCAATAAAAAGGAGTTTCAGTTACAAGAAACATAAGGTTGTGATAGGAGATTTTAAATTGCCATGTATTTACTGGAACTCCCAGACAGTAAAAGGGCTGGATGGGAAAGAGTTTGTCAAATGTGTTCAAGGAAGTTTCCTTACTCAGTACATAAATGTCCCAACGAGAGACAGTGTGATGCTAGATCCCCTATTATGGGTTGAGACGGCAGTTGACAGAGGTTTGTGTAGGGGAACACTTAGCATGTAGTGATGATAATGACATTAGTTTCAAGGTAATTATCGAAAAGGGTTGATTTGCTCCTCAGGTTGAGGTTCTAAATTGGAGAAAGGCTGACTATCAAAAAGGTTCTAGTTCTTTCCCAACGTATATGACAAATAAACTCTTTGCGGGCTTCCAGCCGTGTACAGGTATTCATTTTAACCAATGTTTCGATGATAAACTCTGCCATCTTCTTCATCCCTGAAGAAGATGGCAGAGTTTGGCACTGAAATGTCAGTTAGGATCAATACCTGTACCTGGCTAGAAGTCTGAGAAGAGTTTATTTGATGATATCAGTAAGGATTTGACAAATGTGGATTGGGACAGGTTGTTTTCTGGCAAAGGTGTATTAGGTTCATGGGAGGCCTTTAAAGGTGAAATTTTGAGAGTACAGCATTGTACTCTTGTGAGAATAAAAGGCAAGGATAACAAATTCAGAGAACATTGGTTTTTGGGAGATGCATAGCATGTATAGGCAGGCAAGAAGAATTTCATGTAACCTGTGTAACACCCTGGCTAAGATCTTTATTGCTGTTGCTGTAGGTATTTCATTTAATAGCTGTATAATTTCATGACTCAATGAGTAAAGTTTAAAGCAAACACCAGAGATTGCCGATGCTGGAAACTTGAGTACTGTACAGTTTGTTGGAGGAACTCTGCGTGTTGAGCAGTGTCTGGGGAAATGTAACAGAAACATAGAAAATCTACAGCACATTACAGGCCCTTCGGCCCACAATGTTGTGCCAACCATGTAACCCACTCTAGAAGTAATGGAAAATAGAAAAGGTGAGTCAAAAGGGCAATTTTATGATAGTCATGGGAGATTTCAACAAACGTGTCGATTGGGAAAATCAGTTTGGTAATGGATCTTAAGAGAATTAGTTTATTGAAATGCCTACAAGATGGTTCTTGCTTAGTCAGGCCATGAAAGGATGTGTGGAGAAGGGAGGAGATTGGGACTGAGAGGGAAAATGGATGAGCCATGATAAAATGTCGGCAGACTCGATGGGCCAAATGGCCTAATTCTGTTCCTATATCTTATGGTCTTTCTGTAGAAGCAGTATGTTCTGCTGGTAGTGTTTGTGATACTGTTAAAGGGCTGTGATGTTCAACTTAGGAATGTTGGGTCAGCCAATCAGGATAGTAGAATTGGGAGAAGGTTCTAGAGAAAGTTGGGCAGAGAGGTTTGTGACAGACACTGGTAGGAGTGGTGGTCTTTTCAGGGGAGATGGAGAGAAAAGATCAAAAGAATTAGCTGTAGGATTTGATCCAGCTGGAATGTGCGATTCAGTGGAGTCCAAGATGGGAAGTTCGACCAGCGATTGGTGAATAGGAGTCGGCACCATGAGTAAGAGACACATTCAGCTTTCGAAAGGTATGAGCTCCAGCCTTGTGCACATTTCCCCTTTAATTTTTTTCTTCAATAACTGTTTGATTAAGTGGACATTTATAAATACTCCTTCTTTATAATTGTGTTACATAACCTCATGGGTATCTTGTGACTGTCTTATGACCATGATGTAATTGAGTATCTTGTGAGCATGATGTCTTGTGATGGTGGGGTGATGTAATTTCCCGCCAGTGTGAGGTCACGTAATGTAATTTTCCTGCCAATGTGAGGTCACGTGATGACATGTTCACAACAGGTATAAAAGGGAGACCCCTGTTGTGACACAGTTAGTTTTCAGTTGAGTTATTGTTCGGTTCGTCAGTTACTCCGTTATGCTGTGTACTTGTCAGACAGCCTCGCACTGCTGAGGGACACCATCGCCTACGTGTAGGACAGGGGGGTGATCGCCTGCCTAGTCAGCTTGGACCAGGAGAAAGCCTTCGACTGGATATCGCACACGTACATGGCAGACGTGCTCTGCAAAATGGTATTTGGGGAGGGAATCCGGAATTGGATCAGACTGCTCTACACAGACATCCATAGTGCAGTCCAGGTCAACGGGTGGGAAACAGACAGCTTCCCCATCAGGTCTGGAGTCAGGCAGGGCTGTCCCCTCTCCCCTGTCTTGTTTGTCTGCTGCATTGAACCCTTTGCGGAAGCCATCAGGAGGGATGAGGGCATAAAAGGGGTGACGCTGCCAGGCAGTGGAGGGACCCAAGTGGAAACCTCCCTGTACATGGACGATGTCACCGTCTTCTGCTCTGATCCAAGGTCAGTTCGCAGGCTGATTGGCATCTGCAAACAGTTTGAGCTAGAGTAGGGAGCCAGGGTCAACTGCACGAAGAGTGAAGCCATGCTCTTCGGCAACTGGCCCGAACGATCCAGCGTCCCCTTCACCATCAGGTCTGACCACGTGAAGGTGTTGGGGATCTGGTTCGGAGGGGCTGAGGCGTGCAACAAGAACTGGCAGGAGCGGACTGCCAAGGTGAAACAGAAACTGGGACTGTGGGGAGGGTGCTCCCTGTCGATAACGGGCAAGAACCTGGTCATCAGGTGTGAGGTGCTCTCAGGGCTGCTGTACTTGGCACAGGTGTGGCCCGTCCCCCGCTCCTACAGTTCGGAAATCACCCGAGCTGGCTTCAGATTCGTCTGGGGATCCAAGATGGAGCGGGTGAGACGGACCGTCATGCACAAGTCCCTGGACAACGGGGGAAGAAACGTCCCCAATGTCGCCCTCACCCTGATGGCCAGCTTCGTGTGTGGTTGCATCAGGCTGTGCGTGGGTATCAGATACGTGGGTACAAAGTACTACTATGTGCCCAGGTTCTACCTGTCGCCCTGGCTACGAAGGATGGGTCTGGCCCCTTTCCCACACAACACCCCTGTCAGCTGGTCGTTGCCTCCATACCTGTCTTTTGTAGAAAAATTCTTCAAGGCCAACGCATTTGATCACAAAGCCATCAGACAGTGGTCGGCACGTAATGTCCTGCAGGCACTGCAGGAGAAGGACGAGATGGACACAGTGGGGTGGTTCCCTGAGCAGACCGTCCAGTTCATCTGACAAAATGCCTCATCGCCAGATCTCACCAACAGGCACAAAGACCTCACCTGGCTGGCGGTGAGAGGGGCCCTCCCAGTCAGATCCCTCCTGTATGCCCAGAACGTCGTCTCCGCACCCCGCTGCCCACGGGAGGACTGTAATGGGGTGGAGGCAGTGGCTCACCTCTTTGCACACAGTGGGTTCGCAAAGAAGGTGTGGAGGAGAATGGAAGGGACAGTGCTAAGATTCATGCCCAGCAGCTGCGTTACCGAGGACTCCGTGATCTACGGGCTGTTCCTGGGGACGCACATGGAGACAAACATCCGGTGCTGCTGGCAGATCATCAACTCGGTGAAAGACGCGCTTTGGTCTGCCCGAAACTTGGTGGTCTACCAGCACATGGAGATGTCGGTGACTGAATGCTGCCGATGGGCTCACTCTGGCCTGCAGGAGTACGTGCTGAGGGATGCACTCAAGCTTGGTGCGGCCACCGCGAAGGCCCGGTGGGGAAGAGCACAGTTTAAGGTTCATCACCCGTGGGAGTGGGAGGGGTCGGCTGAGGAGGAGACCTACCCTCATCAGCGGTGTGGACAGATAATCAACATGGTGCCCAAGGAGTGGGTGGAATTGCTAATTTGGGATAGTATTAGAGCCATTGCCTGCCTTTATTGTTGATAATTTTATTGTTAATAAGTCTTAACTCTTGACCAAGGGTTGAGAGTAAATGAATGGTTTATTGTTAAAATCTTTCATTTGTATATGAACAGAGAGTCAACGCATAATCTTATTGTAAATAACTTTATTGAATAAGGACTCAGAGTCAACACATGTTTTTTTCTTATATGTAAATAACTATTTTGTAATAATTCTGAATAAAGTATTTTTGGAGAAAAAAAAATTGTCTCATGGTGCAGTTTCGTTTTAAAGTAGAGTTTTACTTTCTATTGCAAGGTAAAATGGTTGGGCCGGCAGTTTCGCCAATCGCTGCCAGTTTTGTTTCATGCATCTTTGATTTACCCTTTTCTGTCTACTATTGAAGAGTGAAGACCTTACTAAAGTACGGGAACCTGAAGGATCAAATAAAGTTGGAGTCGTTCATCGGTTTCATAAAGGATCGACCTTATTGAGTCTTTGTTCAGAAATAGTGGCCTGCATCTGAGATAATTCGTGCAAGATCAGGAAGGTTTTGTGTAGCGTTCACAAGCCAGGAAAAGGTCAGTTCCTTTAAGTCGTTTTATTTCCTTCGTTATGAATCCTTTGGATGGGATCAGCAGTAACGTCACGTCTTCGAAGAAATCCGTTTCCAGCGAAGTCTCCCCTTAACGACTGTGCAAATCACTTGGACTTTCAAAGTTACCATTTTAAGACTGTGTTTGAATTTACCACTTTAAGAACCGTTCCAGAGTTGCTGTATAGCAGTTAACTTCCGGTTAAGTTAGTCATTTGAATACTTTTCACTATTCTTGAGCAGAGTTTAGTAAATGTTTATGTTTGTTTATAAAACTTGACTCAATTCTATATTCATTGTTACCGGTCACATGACAATTGTATGTGGTGTATGATCTGTTATTTCTTGCCTACAGATAATTGCACATGGGCAGTATTTACACAGTATTTGCTCAGATCAGTGTTCAGGCAGTTGAGACATCCCAACTTTCCGGTTTGGTGGGACCCAAGTAATACAGACCCTAGATGTACGGAGTTCAAGTAAGGTGGCTGCTTCATCCCTGAGTCCGGTGGCTGTTAGCAAGTGGCTTCTAGAGAAGCACGGGAAATGGGAGTTTCCCGTTCTCAGCTACCATGTCGTCTCACAGCCTGTCCTCCTTTCCAATCCCCCGCCCCACCCACACCGTCAGTTTCCCCCTCTTCCACTTACCCCATTACCCACACATTCTTCATAACAGGCCCCAATCTCTCCCCACTGCAATATCTCCCCTCCCACCACTGTTTCCATCTCCCCATTGTCCCTTCATTATCTGGTTCTACTCTTGACTTTCCTGTTTCTTTAATCCAACAGGCTGAAGTGTCAGTAGAGAAATGTTTCACTGACAGTGAAAATCACTTTGTATGTGTGAGGGCAGTTACCAAGGAGAGGGTAGAGCTGAAATTAAAGTAATAATTTTGGGGGAAGGCCCATCTAATGTATTGATACCAACACCATGATGTTAAGAGTTCAGTTTTCACAGGGTAATATGCACAGGCTGATATAGAAACAGGCAATTAGAGATTGGCTTGTGCAGGAGGCAAGATATTGAATGACACAAGATGAAGCGAGCAGTTCAATACTGACTGCTTTCAAAGAGGCGTGTGTTAGTCATGTTAGACAGGCTGAATTTAGGCAGGCTGAAAAGGATGGGAGGCAGGAAATTATCAGTGATATCAACAGGCTACTATTGATTGTCCAACATAGAAAGGACAGTCTGCCATCTTAGACCCGAATAAATAAGTCAGTCTATTACTGATAGACTGACTTATTAATTCAGGTCTAAGATGGCAGGCTGTTATAAATAGAATGATATAAACAAGGTGAGTTAGTAGGCTGAGGTAGACAGGCTGATATTGACGGCCTGTTGCAGACAGATGGATGTGGAGTGCCTGGTACAGATGGGCTGGCACAGGCGGAGAGGTGAAGAGAGA
This sequence comes from Mobula hypostoma, assembly GCF_963921235.1. Lineage (NCBI taxonomy): Eukaryota > Metazoa > Chordata > Chondrichthyes > Myliobatiformes > Myliobatidae > Mobula > Mobula hypostoma. Next base: position 185,643,205 of record NC_086103.1, read on the forward strand.
TGTATCAATACATAAAGGCTGATGTAGACTGACAGGTAGTGTCGACAGACAGGCAGACAGAGGATAAATAGGGAATTTAGACATATGTTGCAGAGACAAATCGATGTAAACAGGTGGGAGTTGTCAGGCCAATATGGAAATGCCATGAACAACAAAGTTTTCCCTCAAGTTCCCTTTAAACTTCTCATCTTTTACTCTTAATGCATGAGCACTGTTGTAGTCCCACCTGCGGTAAGTGAGGAAACAGATTGGGTAGGTGTCAAAGGCAAGGACTCTGGGCACACAGTCTTGGTAGTAAAGGATTTTATTTACAGAAGGCAAACGTGGGAAAAGGGCAACTGAAGCAACACACACACTCGCACAAAATCACACACACACACACACACACACACACACACACACACACACACACAAAACCAGAACCACAACCAAAGGAAAAGTCAATACGATACCCTCCACCCCTTGACTCTGTGCAGGCATGGCTGTATGCTATTAGGGACAATAATCATTGCTCCCAACCCTATTCAATGCACAGCTCAAACAGTTTCTCCAGCGCCGTTCCATGGTTCTCAGCCTGGAGTGAAGCAGGGTGGTCCCTCGGAGATGGCAAAGAGAGAGAGAGCCCAGCACATGTGGCACCCTTTTAGTGCAGGAGGGCTGGAGGGTCCAGCTCAGGTAATTCACAGGATGCCAGCAGAGATAAACTGATTACAAAGGCCAATTGCCCGAGGCCAAGTACAAGGCTAATTAAAGGGGCCAATGGTTAGGTGTGCACTGATGGGCGAGGAGGGGTCAAACCTTGATTGGCAGGTGGTGTGCCTTCCGTCCAGGTAGTGGGCAGTGCTGTCCCGTGACAGTCACGACCCCTCCAATACACCACTCAACCTCAGCGGAAAAAGCTTCCTTGCATTTACCTTATCTATACCACTATAATATTGTATACCTCTATCAAATCTCCTCTCAATCTTCTACATTCTAAGGAATAAAGTCCTAAGCTATTCGATCTTTCCTTTTCAGTCAGGTCCTGCAGACCTGGCAATCACTTTAGCTGGCAGCTCGTCCCATACTTTTATCCATAAACTTTAGTTCTTGTCTCACCCACCCTCAGTGGAAAAAGTTTATATCTTGCATGGACCTGCTGCCCCAATATTAAAGGGAAAATAAACCAGGTTCTAATTCTGAGTTTGAAAACTACTATGTGCTTCCAATATGTCTATGCCCTCATGATTTTATATACCTCTGTGAGGTCACACTTCAATCTCTTACGTTCCAGGAAGAAATTGTCAGTCTCTGCGATCTCCCCTTGTAATTCAGGCAACTTGTATTTCACTTCGGGCAATTACTGCTGGGAGGTTGACAACACACCTCTTGCAGGTGGGAGTGGCCAAAGGTTGTGTCCCCCACAGGAGTGTTTCCCCCTTCCATTGGCAGGAGAGCTGGAACTTCTTCCAAGCAGAAACCTAGGCTGGTGTCTGGGCATTGGCCCTGCATGGCAGAGCCTACACAGCCCTGACATTCCCTCATGTTGAAGTGAGTCTGAGGGGAAGGCTGTGGAAACTGGAAGTTTATTTGCAGTATCCTGCTGATCAGGGGTCTTCTTAAAATGCTGACCACTTGTCCCATCTCTGCAATTTCACAGACAAGTCAGTGCCTTCAGAGATTGCTCTCCTCAGTGAAAAATGTTTAGATGGGGCAGAATTTGCTAGGTGTGTCCAGGATGGATGCCTGACCCAATGAGGTGACGTTGAGGTGGACAGGCTGACTAGAGCAGAGGCCATACTGGTTATACTACTGGGCAATGAAGTCACTTTCAAGAGGTTGAACATAAAGGGAGATCTCTTGAAAGGATGACAATCAAATAACTGCAGGTGCTTGAAATCTGCAATAAAAATAGAAAACGTTGGAAACACTCTCCAGGTCAGGCGGCATCCAATGAGAAGTCTCAAGTCTGAGACTCTTCGTCAGAACTGATTCTTTTCTACAACAGCTGTCCAACCTATTGAATATTTCCAGAATTGTCTGTTTTTATTTTGGATTTCCAGCATCTGCAACTTTCATTTCATCTCAAGACGACCACACTAGAACACAAAATGAACAAACTCCTGCCCTGGATGTGCAAAGATGGGTACTGCCCCAGCTTGGAGTGTTCAGTAGTGAACAAGGGGAGAGATGAAACAGCAGCTTTGGATAGGGCATGAATTCATCAGAATGATTAGGGATTGCGTCCCTGGACAGTTTATATAGTCCATTTCTAATTTACTATGTTGAGAACAGAAGGTGGAGAAGTCATTATGAAGTAACCTTTAAGACAATTGAAAGACTGATGCCGAGAATTGAGGATCTGAGTGATAAGGAAAGGTTGAATAGTTTTGGACCTTATTCCATGGCATAGGAGAATGAGGGGAGATCTGACAGAGCTATACAAAATTATGAAGAGTGTTAGATAGGCTTCCAATCCCACTCCTGGTGGCCCAATATCACAATGTTCGACCTCTCCCTGAATAATTAATAGTATTTGCATTAGGCAGGACGGCGGCATCTGGTCATCAAAATGGTCCTAAGCAAAGCTTTTATTCAATGTTTATAACTCCAATAAGGGACATCAATTCACTACAAACAACATTCATAAATATTTGTTTTCATATTGTTACGTACCCCGTAACTGGGTTGCCAAACCAGCAGAAATGGATCACTCAGTTGGAGTCTGGATTACTAGAACTAAGAAAGTTTTATTAAAGAAACAAGCAACATAGTACTCTAATCAAAAGGATAATGAATGCAACAGTTCAGCAATGATAAATATACATGTACACAGAATTAAGATAACAGGATCAATCAAGCTCTATCGTTGTCTCGGGGTAAATGACCAGTTTCAAAGTGACGCAAAGTTCAGTTCAATTTAGTTCAGTTCAGTTCGCAGTAATCGCTGCCGTGGCGATGGACAGTGTGGGGGAAGGAGAGAGAGAGCAAAACGAATGAATATTCAAGGCTTCCACACAGACCTTCGCAGTCAGCTTCCGGGCGAGTCCTTTGTGATGTCATCTGAGGTCACCGACCGTGACCCCTCCGTTTCCAGATACGACCGTTTCTCTGCGGTGAACCTGGCACCCAAGCGAGGGTGGACACATACCGGGTTCCCACCGATCGTGCCTTTCCACCCTGTGCGTCTATGGCCTGATACTTCCCACCGACTTGTGAGAGACGCACCGCTTCCAGAGTCTTGTTACCTCGGGTGTCGTGTGTGTCCTGCCTTAGTGAACCTGTCCCTTTTTATCCCCCTGCTGGGGTATCGCCTGTCCATCACTTCAAACAGTTCAGGGTTCAAAGGGGGAGCCACTCTTGACAGCTCTCTCTCCCGTCCCTTCATTACACATCTCCAAATCGCCTGTCCATCACTTCAAACAGTTCAGGGTTCAAAGGGGGAGCCGATCTTGACAGCTCTTCTTCCTTCATTAACATCTCCAAATGCTGCTCCATTGTTTGCCTTATCTCTCTCTCTCCTGAAGACAGGTGGCAGACCAACTGCTGATCCCACTGGTGCCAGCACAGGACAGCTACATCTTCATCTATGTGTATTCTTGTCACAATATGCAGACTCCTTCAATTAGTTTTTACAGCTACGTGGACCAACCATTGCTCTGAGCAGGAAATTTTTACGTGGCCTGAAAACTGCACAGCACTTTAAATGTCTTTTTGTAATATACATACTATAAGTACTCAGAAAGAAATTTGAAAATTCACATACTTCTGATTTTTTTTATTTATTGAATGGTATAATCAAATATAGTAGACAAAGACAATATTTCACGTTTCATGATCTCTCTCTGGCTGCGTGTTAACTATGGTCACAGAAACATTTCAGTTATTGTGTGGCTTGCGCTTGCACAGCTGAGAGGGAACACTGCAAGGCATTGTTCAAATTTGAAAAGTCGTGTTTCTTGATTGTAACCTCTAGTGAATTTGTATATCTCTCCCAGGACAAGTTATCTTCCCCAGAAAATGATCTAAGTTTGCACACATAATGCATCTATAATATATAATTCAAGATTTCTAAGCTTCAAAGTACATTTATTATCAAAGTATGTATACAGTATAAAACCCTGAGATTCATCTTTCCACAGACAGCCACAAAACAAAGAAAACCATTGAACCCGTTCAAAGTAAAACATCAACCCCCCCACCATGCACAAAAAAAGATCAAATCGCATAAGCAGCAAAGAAACGAACAAGTACTTTCTTCAGATACATAAAGGAAAGGCGAGAGTGGATATTGGATCATTGGAAAACGATGCTGGAGAAGTAGTAATAGGGACAACGAAATGGCGGACAAACTGAATAAGTCTTCACTGTCGAAGACACTATCAGTATGGTAGAAGTTTCAGGTGTCAGGGGTCATGAAGTGTGTGAAGTTACCATAACTAGAGAGAAGGTTCTTGGGAAACTGAAAGGTCTGAAGGTGGAAAAGTCACCTGGATCAAATGGTACACACCCCAGAGTTCTGAAAGAGGTGGCTGAAGAGATCCTGTAGGTATTAGTAATCACTAGTTTCTGGAATGGTTCCGGAAGACTGGACAATTGCACATGTCACTCCACTCTTTAAGAAGGGAGAGAAGCAGAAGAAAAGAAACTCTAGGCCAGTTAGTCTGACCTTGGTAGTTGGGGAGATGTTGGAGTGGATTATTAAGAATGAGGTCTCAGGGTATTTGGAGGCACAGGATAAAATGGGCCACAGTCAGCCTTGTTTTCTCAAGGGAAAAATTTGCCTGACGTCTGTTGGAATTCTTTGAAGAAATAACAAGTGTAGACAAAGGAGAATCGGTTGATGTTGTCTACTTAGATTTTCAGAAGGTCTTTTACAAGGTGCCACCCTTGAGATGCCAGCTATGAGCTTGTGGAATTACAGAAAAGATTCTAGCATGGATAAAGCAGTGGCTGATTGGCAGGAGGCAAAGAGCAGGAATAAAGGAACCCTTTTGTGGTTGGCTGCCAGTTACTAGTGGTGTTCCACAGGGGTCTGTGTTGGGACCAATTTTTTAAATGTAATATGTCTATGATTTGGATGGTGGAATTGATGGCTTTGTTGCAAAGTTTTCAGGAGGGTCAGGTAGTTTTGAGGAAGTAGGCTAGAGAAGGACTTAGGTAATGCAGGGAGTGTGAAGCGCAGAACCAAATATCGCTATGATGATTGTACGTTCTAGTACCAATTGTTTGGCGACAATAAAGTATAAAATATAAGAATGGGCAAAGAAATGACAGATGGAATATAGTGTTAGGAAGTGTATGTCATGCACTTTGGGAGAAGAAGTGAAAGGGCTGACTTCTAAATGAAGAAAAATACAAAATACTGAGGTGCAAAAGGACTTGGGATTTCAAGAGGACTAGATTATAAAAGTAAGGATATAATATTAAGACTTTATAAAGCACTAGTGAGGCCTCACTTGGAGGATTGTGAGCAAATTTGGGCCCATTAGAAAGTATGTGCTGAAACTGGAGAGGTTTTAAAGGAGGTTTGGGAAAATGATTCCAGGATTGAATGGATTGTCATATGAAGAGCATTTGATGGCTCTGGTCTTGTATGCACTAAAATTTAGAAGAGTGACCAGTGATCTCATTGAAACTTATTGAATGATGAAAGGCCTTGATAACTGGATGTGGAGAGGATGTTTCCTGTGGTGGGAGAGTCTAAGACCAGAGGACACAGCCTCAGAATAGAAGGGCGTCCTTTTAGAACAGAGATGAGGAGGAATTTTTTTGAGCTAGAGACGGGAGAATCTGTGTAATTCTTTGTCACAGGTGGCTGTGGAAGCCATGTTTATGTATACTTTAGGCAGAGGTTGATAGATTCTTGATTCTTCAGGACTTGAAGGGATATGGGGAGAAGGCAGGAGATTGGGCTGAGAGGAAAATTGGATCCACCATGATGAAATGGCAGAGCAGACATGATGGGCCAAATGGCCTAATTCTGCTCCTGAATCTTATGGTCTTATATAAAACACAAAACTGAAAGAGTCCAAGCATATTCAGTTCAGTTCAATCTAGCACTCTGTCACTTACTATCTGCAGGCCGCCCTGGTCAAAAATGCCCAAAATAGCAGCAAAAAGAGTGAGCAGAAACCAGAAATTTTCAAATTTGCTACTTCAGTAAGTGCAATATTTTTAACAATACAATGTCTGTCAGGTTTACATGATTTACCATGCAGTATAACAAAGTAATTTCATCAGAAGAATGGTCCCATGGTTAGTTGTAGAAAATGACAGAATGGATAACGTTTAGTTCAGGTGATGTATTACAGTGCTCGTACTGTTGGGATGGAGATCTGGAGGACTGGTTAAAGAGGTAGAAGATGGGCAGAGGACGGGTAGCAGGGATAAACCAGTCTTATCTCAGTAGCTGGTATGCTATGGTGGGGGAGGGGTGCTAACGAATAGGTCATTTACATTTGCGTAGTCAGTAATTAGTTTCAGATTGTCAGAGAAACATGTTGAGAGGAGATCTCCCTTGACCAATTTGATTGAATGTTTTGAAGGGGTAACAAATGTACTGATGTGATAGGCCACATGAGGGAAAGAACTGAAAAGATGATAGCCTGTGGGATCCAGAGCAAAGCAAATTGGTTCCAAAATTAATTTGTTAAGAGAAGGGAAAGTGTGATGTTGTGAGAGTGTGTTTCTGATTAGAAGTCTGTGAACAACTGATGGAGAGCAGGTCAGTCTTTGGTATTATTGATAATATTGAACAGTTGGAGAGATGGACAGAGGGAGGTCAGGTGGAATTTGCTACAGATAAGAGCGAGTTGATGTATTTTGGGATTACGAATAAATCAATAATGTACACAATGAATGTAGCATGCAAGGCATTGTTGAGAAACGGTAAGACCTTGGTGTTGGACATTGAGCATCGAAGGGGAATGACTGAATCACTCAGATAGACTTGGAGGCACCAACGTTCTCCAGTGTGAATAGAATCTCCCTGCAACAAGCTCAGAGTCCTTGGTGATGTCTCTGAAGTCAATAATAAATCTGGTGAGAACAGTTCCTTCCTTCAAGCACAGGTTGTCATGCCACAGCTAGGATTGAGAAATAGATGGGACTGAATGGAGATGTTCTGTCCAGTCGATAGTTTCAGGTGTAAACCCACCATTCCCAGGGATTTCCCACATTTATTAATATTCATAGCTTCCCTGAGCACAAAGGCTGTTGGTCAATGTCCAGTTACCCTGTTGCATTAGTGGGAGCTGCAGGAACAGAGCTTTCCTTGGAGTGCATCTCTGAGTACTGCCCTCCTCACTGCTTAATCTTGCATCTCCTGTGGCTGATCATCTTTCTGGTGTGAATTGTTTCAATGTCTCTTTGTTTCAGACTCTCAGCATCTGCAGGTTTTTGTGTCAAGGTTTATTCTGAGCCTTCAGTGAAATTGGATCTATCGGTTCCAGTTTCTGAACCATCTATACCCAAATGCTTGTGCTCCTAAACCTCTTTTAGATTCATGTCCTTCAGACTGTATTGCAGGTCAGGAGGTTAATTGGTTACTGTAAATTTTCCTCCCCCCCCCCCCAACCCAGTGTAGGTATTTGAAGGAAGAACTAACGTCAATACAGGAAGTGCAGGAAGAACTCAGCTGGTCAGGCAGCATCTGTGAAGGAACCATCTGTGTTTCATTTGCTCTAATGTTGAGATACTCCAAACAAATGCTCTGAAGTTTCACATAAAGATCACGGATCTGAAACATTAACTGTTTTGCTCTCACCAGATGTCACCTGACCCACTGAGTGGGTCGAACATTTTCTGCTTTAATTTTCCATTTTCAGCATCTGCAGTTTTACTCACTTTCCATAACAAGAGACTGAGTGGGAGGGTTGGCATTTGACTGGGAGTAAATGTCAGGGAATATCAGGGAAATGGGTTGATTTGAAAGTCAGCATTGTGTCAGTGAGCTAAGCAGCTCAGACCTTTAACAAGAGATGGAAAATATTGCTCTTTCTTTCCCAATTATGTCTTTTTTTTGCTTTAAATTTCATGGAGCCCATCCACCCCTCCCACCATCCCATGGGCCGGATTCTGTCGGGCCAGGACAAAACAATGAGCTGAGAGGAAGTTTCACTTCATCCAGCACGGTGGAGTAATGTGTCATCCAACAGGACAGAGAGAGTGGGGACTGAGGAATAAGGTGGGGCCATGGAGTTGGGGACAGTCTGAGACAAAGGAAATGACCTCTGTGTTTCCGATTGGTTTCGAAGGGAAGGGACGCAGATGGAGAAAAGGTTGTGATGGCAATAGTTTCTCTGGGCTAGGATTGGGATGAGGAGCCATTGGTGATGACTGAATGTGAGTGCCCCACCCGTCTGTTAAAGGAGGTCAGCACTGAGGATGAAAGATGTTCTGTCAAACACTGAGGGCAAATGGGGGAGGGGAATGGAGGTGAATTAGAATCAGTAGTTGGTTCATTGGCTGGATGAAACTTTGGCTCCCCAAATTGGGAAAAGCTGAACTGATTGCCACTTATTTATCAGCAGACCCCTGATCAAAAATTGGAGAAAATTTGTTTTTGAAGAATGATTGAACATCTTTCTTTTCTATCACTGGTTTTTGCTTCTTATCCCCTGATAACTGCTTACTGTTGATGAACTCTTCCAATAACACCACCTGGTTCTTGACCATCATCAGAGATTGAATTCGGTCCAGGTACCCTGGTTTTCCTTCGTCTTTCTCAGACTGAATCAGGAGGTCAATGTAACCTGGCGTGGATAACGGGTTTGATCTCAGAGCTATTGCTTCAAGTCTTCTAATGCTTTTGGATAATTGGATAATCAACTCCAGCACTGAATTCTGAACCCCCTCAAACTCCTGCTGAAGCTTCTCCATCATCGTCTCCTGTGTCATCTTCCCACCATAGGCTTCCTCATATTTTTCTTTTACATCACCCAGTGTCCTCTTCTCCTTTGTTGTTACATGGACATACTTGTACTTTTCCCTTGAATGATGACGCATGGCACATTTACCAGGACAGACTTTGCAATTTCCCCAGTAATCCATTGCTACACAGCAATATTTTAAAATATACACAGCGTAAATACAGGGATCATGGCAAGTAAATTTACATTTCATACAGATGTTTACCTTCGAAGCATTAGATCCAAGATCCTCCTTTTTTGTATGTGTGACATCAACTTCAAACTCAAAGTCTTTATTTTCATCCAGCTTGTTCTGATGCTTCTCCAGAACCTGTTTCGTTTTCTTGAGTTCCTCCAATTTGGTCAGCCCGACTTGGATCTGATCCTGCAATCCCTTCATTGCAGCTTCCAGCTGCTTACGTTCCCTCAAAACCTCTTCGGTCAAAACTAAACTTCTTGGTTCCATTGTGTTGAGAGCTCTAAAGAATTTCTTCATACTGTTAGTTCCCATCTTCCAGAACATCGCATCAAAGTTATCATCATCTTCCTCTTCCCCGCTGTCATCAGATCTCTTGTTGGTAGCATTTCCAGGGGCTGGACACTGGGCAAATATGACAGAATTGTTAAACTTGAAGTGAACTGGCACCCCATTTTTATCTTTGGGACATGGTACCTCAGCTACTTTCAAAGTCTCCAGAACAGGGGGGCGCTTTCCATCTGCAAAAGTCACCAGAATCTGAATGTTCTCTGCAATATCTTTGCCAAAAATAGAAAGAATTGAATCAAAGACATATTTCTGTGTCTGAGTCAGGCGAGCCAAAGATGCTTGAGCAACAAAACACATGGCATCGATCTGATCAATCCCCTGTGGGGAAGTGAAAAACTCTCGAATGTTGTCAGTAATCTCTTTATCTCGGCTTATTCCCCTGGTATCTCCGAATCCTGGTGTATCAATGATAGTCAGTGAGTAATCGATGTTAAATCCCACCTGATGGTGTAGTTTGTAGGCAGTGATGGTGGATGTCTGACTTTCAGCCTGCGACCTTCCAGTCTCTTCCTGTATTAACATGTATCTGAAGTTGTCACCCCATTCCACACCCAATATGTAATTGATCATCCCATTGATAAGGGTCGTCTTTCCTGACCCTGTTGCTCCCAAAACCATAATTGTCTTCATGATATGGTTTATGCTGGGTTTTCCAAAGGAACAATTCACAAGATGTTTGGACTTTCCAAATATCTCCTTCTGCAGGTTCAGCGTGTAAATGGAAGGGTTTCCTGAAGATTTTAATTGGGATTTTGTAACAAGTTTCTGCAATATTCTCTTTGCTACTTCTCCAATTTTTATTAAAACCTCTTCACTTGCTACACTCGAACCTGCTTCTCCACAGTCAGCAGACACTCGGACTCTGTAATCTGTCTGAGGTTTCAATCCTGTTAAGTTATAGTGACATTCACTGTCTGTTGTCTTTACTTCCGTCCACGATGGAGCCTCTGTGTTGGACGTAACTGATGTTTCTTCTCTGTATTCGATCCTGTACTGAACTATTTCAACACCAGCTCCAATATGACTTGGGCTGTCCCAGGATAGTGTTGCAATTGGTGAACAATCCCGGAAGATCGGTTTACCAGGTGAACTTGTAGGAAGTGTGATCTGCCTAGAGCTATCACTGGCCTTACTAACCCCTGCCTTGGTCACAGCTCGGTATTGGAAATGATATTCCTGATGTGGCTGTAACCCAGATATTGTTAAAGACTCAGATTTACCTTGTGTATCCAGAATTGTCCATTCTTCCTGCTGGGTACCTTTGTACTCTATCTTGTAACCCACAATCTCACCCATACCATATCGAGGAGGGTGTAACTGCAGTGTCGTACTGTCATGTGTTGTTCCACCAGTCACAGGACTTGGGGGCTGTGATGGGGGTTCAAAGCATCGGCTCTTTATACACGCACCCTCGTACAGGTAAATAGATGTTCCTATGTGGCTGTCATCTTTCACAGAAGCAACAAGGAATTTTACGTTCTTATCTGATTTGTTGGCCTTGGCAAACTCCAGGAATAACTGGGATTGTTCCTTCATCTTTCGTTTTACAATCTCTGAGTGAAACCACTGCTCACTGTGTTGTGTTACACAGTCTCCATCAGCAGGAGTTGGTGCCTGTATCTTCAGAGTTGTGTGAGATTGGAGGTAATTGATGGTCTCTGACAGATAGACATCCTCCTGATGCAATGTTGTAAAGGTGAAGCAAACCACATAGTCCATTTCATGATCCATCAATTCATCCTCCAACTCACTCACTACTTTCACAGAAGGTACATCATCGAATATCCTGAGATAATGTCCCACTAACTTCATCTCCCTTTCCTTGTCATCCAGCCATGTGATCAGTGACTGGTGTCTGAATGGTGAATCTTCCTTGTTTTTCAGTATATCCACGAGTAACTCTTCCTCACCCATACCTCCCTGGATGATTGGAAGATCTCTCGCTAAATTCCGCTGGAAAACGAGTTTGTATTCCTGACACAACTCTCGGAATTTCACTATCCTGTCCCTGAGCTTGGGAAACTGAATGGCAGCTCTGTGTTTCTCCATATCATTGCATCTCATCACTGCCTCGCCGAACTGTTCCAGGACACGCTGGCAGCGACTGACGAATCCCACATTTACCTCTCTCACCAGCTGAGCAGCTTTTGGGTCTAGTTTACTGAGAGGGTAAAGCCAGACTGTCATGGGCACCGCATGCTCCCCACCTGGTCCCAGTAAGCTTGGGAGAGTTGCATAGGTACTGATGGCATCTTGGAATGTGGTGGGGTTGCTCTTCAGTGAGAAATCCCCATAAAAGGTGCAGTTAAATTTCTCCACATTTGATTTTTGTTCTTCTGTCATTTTTATGGAGCCCTCACCTTCAATTGCAATCTTTGGGAGATGTTTAATGGTCAACTCCATATTACCCTGGACATCCTGCAATTTCTCTGCTGAGGAAACCACTTGATCAAACACAAAGAAAGCCTGGGCTCCATACAGTACTGCTGTAATGACATGGGTCGCTGAGCCCTCATCAAACACACTCGGATAGGTGATATTCTGTCTCCCTAAGTGGCTCATGGTCAGTTGTTCAAACCGGGTTGTTGTTTTGTACTGAAGGGTAACTCGTGCTTGTTGCTTTGATCCCTTTGTGTCACTGAGATATTTTGCAGACCCTTTCACTTCCACGAGCCCACACAAGAGACTTGCTTTCATCGAACCCGACACATTAAGTGCAGAGCATTTCTCATCCATGGTGTCTGATGCAATGATGTGAAACTCAGTGCTGGACTGATCGTGAGTGCTGACGTTGCTTTGGAGTGTCTGTAAATCCCACAATGTGATGCCTAAGGAATAAAACAGCAATAAAGATCATTAAATTGAGGTAAAGTGTTAAGTTGATAGTGTGGATAATGTTAAGTTAGTGGATCAGCACACCAGCATCTGCAGAGTCTCTTGTGTTTGTATTTAGCCAATCATCTATCTGCTCTGGATGTACTTTGTACTGAGTGTACAATGCTTTGCATCTACTGAACTAAATATTTCACTGGTTTACAACAGGTTACTTCTCATGCCAGAACATTCCCCCCTCACCCCTGAGACAACTGATCACAATTCCTCCCCACCTGGTCCAAAACAGGATTCCAGATCCACACTTCTGTGGCGGGAATGTCATTGACAACATCAGCTTGTGCCTGAACGTTGTCCAGGTCTTGCTGTATGTAGACATGGTCTGTCTGTCTGCTGTGCAGTTGCAATGCATATTATCAGTGATATCCCCACTGCTAGCCTTATGGGAGAAAGAATATCATTTCACAGCAATTGAAGCCGGTTGTTCTCAGGGAAAAGTCTCTGTGGAATTGCTATCCGCTGTTGATGAGGTTCAACTGCATGGAGCACATGGACCTCATGAGTGACACGTCACACAAGGCCACAAGCTGTCTAACTGGCACGTTAAACCATTGCCTGTTCCCTGTCTGACACGTTCCCTTTCTCATTTACATCACTCCTCACCTCCTTGCTCAGTGGAGACTTACCTGCAAGTGGCTGTTACCAATCTGATTTTGTCAAGTGGTTCTGTATGATGTTGAAATTGGCCATGCCACAATTCAAGACATTTTCCCCAGACTACCCATATTCCTTTACATAACCAGAGAGTCTGGTGACTATCCTGAGACTGGTAACCTGAATCAACTGCCCTGTATTGACCTCTACTGATTGATATGATTGTATTCCAGTACCTGGGATCAGAGTGTCTGACCGGCAGTCGTACAGCATTCCCAACTGGAAAGGACGGCCCACAGCAGCTAGTTGCATGACCTCATTCATGACTGCAGCAGGAACTGGAGACTCGGCAACAACAGTGACCTGAAATCCAAGATATAGTTACATATAAAATGCTGAATTCAGCTGGCACACATGGGGTAATGTTTTACATATAAGATGCTGAATTCAGCTGGCACACATGGGGTAATGTTTTACATATAAGATGCTGAATTCAGCTGGCACACATGGGGTAATGTTTTACAGAATCCCCCATTTTGATATATAGTGTCAGTGTCAGAATCAGGTTTAATATCACTGGCATATGTCATGGAAATTGTTGTTCTGTGGTAGCAGGACATTGAAATACAGAATAAGAAAATCTGTAAATCACAGTGAGCATACATAGAAAAAAAAGTTAAATTGGTAAAATAAGTAGGCAAAAAGAGACAGAATAAGCAGTGAGGTATTGTTCATGTGTTTAATGTCCATTCAGAAATCTGATGGTGGAGGGGAAGAAGCTGTTCCTGAATAGCTGAGTGTGTCTTTCAGACTCCCGTACCTCCTCCCTGATGGTAGCAATGAGAAGAGGGCACGTCCTGGGTGATGGGGGTCCTTAATGATGTTTGCCGCCTTTTTGAGGTATTGTTCCTTGAGGATGTCCTGGATGTTGGGAAGGTTAGTCCTCATGATGGAGCTGACTGCGTTTATAACTTTCTGAAGCTTATTTTGATCCTGTTAGTGCACCCCCCCCCCATACCAGATGGTGATGCAGCCAGTTTGAATGCTCTCCGTGGTACATTTGTAGAAATTTGTGAGTGTTTTTAATGAGATACCAAATCTCCTCAAACTCCTACTGAAATATCACAGCTGTCTTGCCTTCTTTGTAACAACATCTTGTCACACATGTAGACCATTTATCTGTGCAGAGACAGGACAGGGTCTGGAATGTACAGGATGAAACAGAACAGGATTTTGTTCCCCACTCTCTTTAAGCTTACTGAGTTTACTGGAACATCATTCACACTACTTGTACATAGAATAAAGATTTTGGTTGTAAATGAGAGAAACAAAATCTGTTCATCCAGCACCACAAACATGCAAGGATGCCGGATTATCACAACTTGATATGAACATGAATTGCTGAAAATTATGATGAAAATAGTAAATTGGCTAATCCCAGCTTTAGAGAAATTGTAGGTGACAATGTCCGAGCAACATTTTCATTCTGATCCGTGTGATTCACACTCTTTATTACAACAGGTTCGATGTTCAGACATATTACAATTGACATCTCTGATGCTACTTCAGAAGAGTGGTGTTAAATATTGGAATGAGAGTCCCTGCATCACAGAATGATTACAGTATGAATGGAGTTTGAACTGTTTCTGTGTGACAACAGAGTTCAACTCCCCTTCTATCTTTTGAAGTATTTAAACACCTCTATACTGAACACTAGCTTGGAGTCTGTCTCTCCTACCACCCATGAGAGTGTATTCCTCATACCAACCACTCGCTGTGAAGAACACCATTGCTTCTTTGATCTATATGGCCAGTTGTTCTATATGATCTTTTTTTCTATTTGGCCTATTTTCTATATGGCTAGGTTGTGCTACTCCACCAGCGAGGATGCTTCCTCTCTCTATTTTTTATGGTTTTAATTATACGTCATATTTGCTTGCAGTCTGTTGTATTCCAAGGAGAACATCCCAGCTTCAATATATATCATTGACCTTCATTCCTAGAAACATTCAGGTAAATTTCTTCTGTGCCTTCTCTGCAGCCGTCACATGTTTCTTAAAGTGTCTCCCCCAGAACAGGAAGCAATTGTAGACAAACTAACATTTTATGAAGGTTCACTGTTATACCCTATTATCAGCAACACACATAAAAGTTGCTGGTGAACGCAGCAGGCCAGTCAGGATCTCTAGGAAGAGATACAGTTGACGTTTCGGGCCGAGACCCTTCGTCAGGACTGAAACGTCGACTGTACCTCTTCCTAGAGATGCTGCCTGGCCTGCTGCGTTCACCAGCAACTTTGATGTGTGTTGCTTGAAATTCCAGCATCTGCAGATTTCCTCGTGTTTGCATATACCCTATTATCGCTATGTTTACAGAGCACAGCATCTTAGAAGTTTGGTAACAGGTCAAATCTACCATTGTTTTAGAAATTCTGCATAGTTCTATATTCCTTCTGGTAGAAGGTGATGCACCAGTTGGTTATCTCCTGATTGGTTGCTTTGGAGTCACATGACAGTGGCACAGGCAATAAACAGAATGAATGAATTTCTCATACAAGTAGAAAGTGCAATAGTTCAATTTAAAACCAGTGTATTATGTCTAAACAATGGGATGAGGGAGGAATTAGACAATAGACAATAGATGCAGGAGTAGGCCATTCGGCCCTTCAAGGCAGCACCGCCATTCACTGTGATCATGGCTGATCATCCACAATCAGTATCCAGTTCCTGCCTTATCCCCATAACCTTTGATTCCACTATCTTTAAGAGCTCTATCCATCTCTTTCTTGAAAGCATCCAGAGACTTGGCCTCCACAGCCTTCTGGGGCAGAGCATTCTATATGTCCACCACTCTCTGGGTGAAAAAGTTTTTCCTCAACTCCGTTCTAAATGGCCTACCCCTTATTCTTAAACTGTGGCCTCTGGTTCTGGACTCACCCATCAGCGGGAACATGCTTCCTGCCTGCAGCGTGTCCAATCCCTTAATAATCTTATATGTTTCAATAAGGTCCCCTCTCAGCCTTCTAAATTCCAGAGTATACAAGCCCAGTCGCTCCAATCTTTCGACATATGACAGTCCCGCCATCCCGGGACTTAACCTTGTGAACCTACGCTGCACTCCCTCAATAGCAAGAATGCCCTTCCTCAAATTTGGAGACCAAAACTGCACACAGTACTCCAGGTGTGGTCTTACCAGGGCCCTGTACAGCTGCAGAAGGACCTCTTTGCTCTCATACTCAATTCCCCTTGTTATGAAGGCCAGCATGCCATTAGCTTTCTTCACTGCCTGCTGTACTTGCATGCTTGTTTTCAGTGACTGATGTACAAGAACACCTAGATCTCGTTGGATAAGGTAGACTGGGAACACAGGCTATATAGTGGGATGGATGAGGAACAATGGAAGACTTTCAAAGAGATTTTTGACGATGCTCAACAAAAGTATATTCCAGTTAAAAGCAAGGACAGGAAGGGTGGGGAGAGCCAGCCTTGGATAACTAAGGAAATAAAGGAAGGCATCAAACTAAAAGCTCACGCGCACAAAGTCACCAAGAGTAGTGGGAAACTGGAAGACTGAGAAAACTTTAAAGAGCAGCAAAGAACCACTAAGCAAGAAGTAAAGAAAGGGAAACTAGATTATGTAAAATAAAGTAGCACAATATAAAAATGGATAGTAAAAGTTTTTGTAATTATTTAAAGTGGAAAGGGGTGGTGAAAGTGAACGTATGTTCACTTCGAGGATGAGAAGGGGGAACTGATATTGGGTTTGAATGATAAAGAATGGAAAATCTGCAGATGCTAGAAATCCGAGCAACACACACAAAATGCTGGAGGAACTCAGCAGGCCAGGCAGCATCTATGGGAAAAAGTACAGTGGACGTTTCGGGCCGAAACCCTTTGGCAGGACTGAAGAAAATAAGCTGAGGTGTAGACTTAAAAGCTAAGGGGAGGGGAGAGAGAACCACCAGGTGATAGGTAAAACCTGGAGGGGGAGGGATGAAGTAAAGAGCCGGGAAGTTGTTTGGTGAAAGAGACAGAAGGCATGGAAGAAAGAAAAAGGGGAAAGGAGCACTAGAGGGAGGCTATGAGCGGGCAAGGAGATGAGGTGAGAGGGGGAAAAGGGGATGGGAAATGGAGAGGGAGGGGTTGGTGGGGCATTACCAGAGGTTTGAGACATCGATGTTCATGCCATCAGGTTGGAGGCTACCCAAACGGAATATAAGGTGTTGTTCCTTCAACCTATCAGTGGACTCGTCACGACAGTGGAGGAGGCCACGGATGGGTATATGGAATTGGAATTAAAATGTGTGGCCACTGGGAGATTCTGCTTCTTCTGGCGGACGGAGCATAGATGCTCGTCGAAGCAGTCTCCCAATCTACGTCAGGTCTGACCAATGTACAGGAGGCCACACTGGGAGCACCGAACACAGTAAAGGACCCCAACAGACTCACTTTTTTGATAGATGCTGCCTGGCCTGCTGAGTTCTTCCAGCATTTTGTATGTGTTGCAAGGCTTTGAATGACTATTTTGTGTCAGTCTTCATGGTGGAGGACACGTCTAACATGCCAAAGAGAGATGTATGTATGCGATGGGAGGTGAATATCTCAATACAATAGCTATCACTAAAGAGGTAGTGCTGAGCAAACTTGAGGGCCTGAAGATAGACAAGTCCCCTGGTCCTTATGGAATGCATCCCAGGGAAAGAAATAGCAGAAGCTATACTAGAATCTTTGGAGATCAAAATCCTCTGGACTCTGGGGAGGTCCCGGTGGATTGGAAGACAGCGAATGCCACGCTACTGTTCAAAAAAGGATGTAGGCAAAAGGCAGGTGACTATAGGCCAGTTGTTTAACACCTGTAGCTGGGAAAATGCTTGAAGCTATCATTAAAGAAGAAATAAGGTGCTGCATAAAAGACTTATCCACAAGGATGGTTAGAGTTGGGAGTGATGTATTAGCATGGATAGAGGATTGGTTAACTAATAGAAAACAGAGAGTTGGGTGAAGCACCTTCAATAACTCCAAAAGACTGAGGTTTGGTAAAATACTGAAAGGCTTTTATTCGCTGTACAATACGACCTCCACAGTGAGTGTCTGCCCCCGGACTGAGGGGGAGGGGCAAGGCGAAACACCTTTATACAGGAACTGTGGGAGGAGCCACAGGGGCAGTCAGCAGAGGGGCGTGTCCAGACAGTAACCCAGTTACAACACATATACATGGTTTACCACATTGGGATACATGGGCGTTACTCTGGTTGGCAATCAGTGGTGAGTGGTGTACCGCAGGGGTTGGTGTTGGGCCTGCAGCTGTTCACAATATACATTAACGATCTGGAAGAGGGGACCGAGTGTAGTGTATCTAAGTTTGCTGATGACACTACATTGAGTAGAAAAGCAAATTGTGCAGAAGATACGGAGAGTCTGCAGAGAGATATAGATAGGTTAACTGAGTGGGCAAGGGTCTGGCAGATGGAGTACAATGTTGGTAAATGTGAGGTCATCCACTTTGAAAGGAAAAATGAAAGAGCAGACTATTATTTAAATAGTAAAAAATTGCAGCACGCTGCTGTGCAGAGGGACTTGGGAGTGCTTGTGCATGAACCACAAAAGGTCGGTTTGCAGATGCAGCAGGCTATCAAGAGGGTAAATGGAATGTTGGCCTTCATTGCTAGAGAGATTGAATTTAAGAGCAGGGAGATTATGCTGTAACTATACAGGGTACTGGTGAGGCTGCACCTGGAGTACTGTGTGCAGTTCTGGTCTCCTTATTTGAGGAGGGATATACTGGCTTTGGAGGCAGTGCAGAGGAGGTTCACCAGGTTGATTCCAGAGATGAGGGAATTAGACTATGAGGAGAGATTGAGTCACCTGTGACTATACTCACTGGAATTCAGAAGAATGAGGGGAGATATTATAGAAAGAAATAAAATTATGAAAGGGACAGAAAAGATGGAGGCAGGAAAGTTGTTCCCACTGGTAAGTGAGGCTAGAACTAGGGGACATTGTCTCAAGATTCAGGGGAGTAGATTTAGGACAGAGATGAGGAGGAACTACTTTTCCCACAGAGTGGTGAATCTGTGGAATTCTCTGCCCAAAGAGGTAGTGGAGGCTACCTCAGTAAATATACTTAAGACAAGGCTGGATAGATTTTTGCATAGTAGGGGAATGGGGGAAAAGGCAGGTAGATGGAGATGAGTCCATGGCCAGATCAGCCATGATCTTATTGAATGGTGGGGCAGGCTCGATGGGTCAGATGGCTGACTCCTGCTCCTATTTCTTAGGTTCTTATGTTCTTATAGTCTTTCGTGCTGTCCACTACGACTCTAGTTGATGTGTCATCTGTAAATTTGCTAATCAAGATGACAACATTATCATCAAGTTTATTGATAGATTCAAAACAACAACACAGCCAGCACCGAACCCTGTAGCACACCACTAGTTACAGGTCTCCAGCGAGTCAACCATTTCTTGGCTTCACCCGCAAAGCCATTGCCGAATCCAAATTACTGCTTCATCGTGAATGCCAAGTAACTAAAATGTCTTGATCAACTTGCCATGTTGGACCTTGTCAAAAGCTTTCGTGCTGTCCATGTAGGCCATATCCATTGCCTCTCCTACATCAGCGCTCCTGGTAACTTCCTTGAAAGACTCTATGTAAGATTGGTTGTACACAACCTATCATGCACGGACAAAAGAGATTATATCTGGCCCTTTAGAACACTTTCCAATAACTTACACACTACTGATTTCCCTTGAATTCCTGCTATTCCTTATATTCCTCAAGTAACTTGCTTGTTCCTTGCTGTCTATACCTATTATGCACCACCTTCTCCTCCTTAATCCAATCAATATCTTCCAAAAAACAAGCTTTGCTGAACCTGTTATCCTTGCCTTTTATTCTGACAGGAATACAAACTCCAGACTAACAAATTTGCATTTCAATTTAGCAAGCACGCCTTTGACAGAAAACAACCTGTCCCAATCTACCCCTGCTTGATCTTTCTGAGGACACCAAAACTGGCCTTTATCCAATTTAGAATCTCAAGCCTCGGACCAGACCTATCCTTTCCCATAATTAACAGAAACCAATGATCACTTGCTCCAATGTGTCACCTACACAAATTTCTCTCATCTGCCCTCTTATTCCCTGATAGGAGATCCAGTATCTCACTCTGTAGTGGGGACCTATTAAGGAAACTTTCCTGAACACATTTGAGGACCTCTATTCTGTCAGGCTACCCAGACAGAATATAAGGTGCAGTTCCTCCAACGTGAGTGTGGCCTCATCGAGACAGTGGAGGAGGCCATGAATATTCCACCTGGGTCGCCTCCTACCTAATGGCATGAACATTGATTTCTCGAACTTCCAGTAATGTCACCCTTCAGCAGGGATGCAGTGCTGCTGGAGCTCACCGGAGCACCGCTCCAGCACCTATATAAAAAAAAAGTTAAAATAAACAGCGGCTGCATATTAAATAGAGGGAATTTTACTGAGGTGGGAGTTGGGGAGAGGGGGTGGTGGCTGCTGGGGAAAATACCACTAATAACATTAGGATACTTGATCGCTTTTGGTGAAATCCTGGAGCTGTGACTGTTTTTTATTTAGGTATTTGTGAAATTCCTCCTCGCTCGACCCGTGATATCGTATCTGTTAAATAGGGGCTGTGGACAATTCTGATTTGATGGGGGACAGCTGTGAGAGCACGGAGAAACATCTGGAGTAACTTCTGAAATGCCGGTTCGCTGCCGCTGCTACTGTGCGATCAAGAATCTCCGGAGGGAAGGCCCCAAAATCCTCAGCTTTGCCTGCTGCTGGCGACTGGGGCTGGGGTCGAAGCGTTTGGATAGAGATGGTGCTCAGTGCTCGGTGTCAGAGGGCTGGTCGGAGCTTGAAGTTTTGGGACGACTCAGAGTCGGACTGTGATCGGGTATGGCAGGGGGAGTTTCCTTCCTTCTCCCGTCTGTGTAGGATGTGGGACTTTCAAGACTTGAACTTTTTACCATGCTCACGGCCTCTTCATCAAGTTACGGTATTGCTTGCACTGTTGTAACTATATAGTCATAGTCATAGTCATAGTCATACTTTATTGATCCCAGGGGAAATTGGTTTTTGTTACAGTTGCACCATAAATAATTAAGTAGTAATAAAACCATAAATAGTTAAATAGTAATATGTAAATTATGCCAGGAAATAAGTCCAGGACCAGCCTATTGGCTCAGGGTGTCTGACCCTCCAAGGGAGGAGTTGTAAAGTTTGATGGCCACAGGCAGGAATGACTTCCTATGACGCTCTGTGTTGCATCTCGGTGGAATGAGTCTCTGGCTGAATGTATTCCTGTGCCCACCCAGTACATTATGTAGTGGATGGGAGACATTGTCCAAGATGGCATGCAACTTGGACAGCATCCTCTTTTCAGACACCACCGTCAGAGAGTCCAGTTCCATCCCCACAACATCACTAGCCTTACGAATGAGTTTGTTGATTCTGTCGGTGTCTGCTACCCTCAGCCTGCTGCCCCAGCACACAACAGCAAACATGATCGCACTGGCCACCACAGACTTGCAGAACATCCTCAGCATCGTCCGGCAGATGTTAAAGGACCTCAGTCTTCTCAGGAAATAGAGACGGCTCTGACCCTTCTTGTAGACAGCCTCAGTGTTCTTTGACCAGTCCAGTTTATTGTCAATTCGTATCCCCAGGTATTTGTAATCCTCCACCATGTCCGCACTGACCCCCTGGATGGAAGCAGGGGTCACTGGTACCTTAGCTCTCCTCAGATCTACCACCAGCTCCTTAGTCTTTTTCACATTAAGCTGCAGATAATTCTGCTCACACCATGTGACAAAGTTTCCTACCGTAGCCCTGTACTCAACCTCATCTCCCTTGCTGATGCATCCAACTATGGCAGAGTCATCTGAAAACTTCTGAAGATGACAAGACTCTGTGCAGTAGTTGAAGTCTGAGGTGTAAATGGTGAAGAGAAAGGGAGACAAGACAGTCCCCTGTGGAGCCCCAGTGCTGCTGATCACTCTGTCGGACACACAGTGTTGCAAGCACACGTACTGTGGTCTGCCAGTCAGGTAATCAAGAATCCATGACACCAGGGAAGCATCCACCTGCATCGCTGTCAGCTTCTCCCCCAGCAGAGCAGGGCAGATGGTGTTGAACGCACTGGAGAAGTCAAAAAACATGACCCTCACAGTGCTTGCTGGCTTGTCCAGGTGGACGGAGACACAGTTCAGCAGGTAGACGATGGCATCCTCAACTCCTAGTCGGGGCTGGTAGGCGAACTGGAGGGGATCTATGTTATAATTATGTGGTTTTTGTCAGTTTTTCAGTCTTGCTCTGTCCTGTGTTTCTGTGATATCACGCTGGAGGAATAGGGGTCACAGTTTGAGGATAAAGGGGAAGCCTTTAAGGACTGAGATTAGGAAAAACTTCTTCACACAGAGAGTGGTGAATCTGTGGAATTCTCTGCCACAGGGAACAGATGAGGCCAGTTCATTGGCTATATTTAAGAGGGAGTTAGAAATGGCCCTTGTGGCTACAGGGATCAGGGGGTATGGAGGGAAGGCTGGTGCAGGGTTCTGAGTTGGATGATCAGCCATGATCATAATAAGTGGCGGTGCAGGCTCGAAGGGCCGAATGGCCTACTCCTGCACCTATTTTCTATGTTTCTATGTTTCTTAATGCATGCATTACTAAATGACAATAAAAGGGAACTGTGTGTCCTCATAATCTAATAATCTAATCTAATTTTCTGTTCTCATTGATGAACCAACAAGCCTGAGCATTAAGATCGCCCTAATAGTTTATTTGAAATGTGGAAGTGATAAGGAAGGGGATCCCCATTTTAAGTTTTTAGATTTAATTGAACTGCCTGATCAGAAAGCTGCAACTATTGCTAAGCATCTATCGAACTGTCTCAATAACCATGGGTTTGATGAATCTTACTTGAAACAGAACCTTGTAGCATTTGCTACTGATGGGGTGAGTGTAATGCTTGGTGTCAAATCTGGTGCTGCTATGATTCTCAAGGAGCATTACCCTGATGTGATAATTAGGTACTGTCTTAATCACAGATTAGAACTTGCAATAGGTGATTAGGTGAGGGAAGTTCATGGAATAAATCATTTTCAATCATTTATGGACAAATTGTACTCTGTTTACAGTAGATCACCTCTAAATCAGAAGGAACTGTCTGAATGTGCCTCTCAACTAGAACAACAAATTTGCAAAATAGGCTGTGTTCTGGGCACTAGATGGGTAGCTAGCTCGTTTTGAACAGTTTCAGCAGTGTGGCAAAATTATGAAGCACTGTGTTTTCATTTTGAAAAACCAATGAAGGATGAAACAAGATCTGGGAGTGACAGAAGAAGCTATGAAGGTCTGTTGAAAAGACTCTTCAGAACAGTTTCTGTTGGACTTAGCTCTAACGTATGAGACGTTACATGAACTTGGTTTACTGTCAGAGTGTTTACAGAAATGCACTACTACGATTGTTTATACAGACAAACTGATTCAACGGAGCATAAGATCACTGCATGGACTGAAAGAGCAACCTGGTACAAAAAACTCTAGAAGTTCAAGAGGCAGTTGAAAAGGGGAAGTTTGGAGAAATTACTTTAACAAGCAACAACAGAATTGTCTCCATTAATTATCTACAGTTTCTTTCGAGTCTTATGAACAAGTTGCAGCACAGTATACACAAAATAATCTGCAGATGCTGGGATCAAAGCAACACTCACAACACGCTGGAGGAACTCAGCAGGTCAGGCAGCATCCGTGGAAACGAGTCGACGTTTCGGGCCGGAACCCTTCGTCAGGACTGAAGAGGGAAAGGGCAGAGGCCCTATAAAGAAGGTGGGGGGAGGGTTGGAAGGAGAAGGCTGGTAGGTTCAGTTGAAAAACCAGTAATTTGAAAGACAAAGGGGTGGGGGAGGGAAAGCAGGGAGGTGATAGGCAGGAAAACAATGGGTAGTAGAAGGAGGCGGAACCATG
This sequence comes from Mobula hypostoma, assembly GCF_963921235.1. Classification (NCBI taxonomy): domain Eukaryota; kingdom Metazoa; phylum Chordata; class Chondrichthyes; order Myliobatiformes; family Myliobatidae; genus Mobula; species Mobula hypostoma. The sequence goes on from NC_086103.1 coordinate 185,667,127, forward strand.
AGGGAGATGATAGGCAGCTGGGGGAGGGGGCAGAGTGAAATAGGGAGCGAGGAAGGGAGGGGAGGAAATTACCGGAAGCTGGAGAATTCTATGTTCATACCAAGGGGCTGGAGACTACCTAGACGGTATATGAGGTGTTGCTCCTCCAACCTGAGTTTAGCCTCATCATGGCAGTAGAGGAGGCCATGTATGGACATATCTGAATGGGAATGGGAAGCAGAGTTAAGTGTGTGGTTACCTCTGCTCTGTCCGCCAAAACAGACAGGATCTCCCGGTAGCCACCCACTTCAACTCTGCTTCCCATTCCCATTCAGATATTCCCTCTCTCCCTCTCTCTCTGCATCACTACCCAACTCAATACCACAAACTGAACTGAACTTTACTCATAATGGTAAGACTATCTATTTACCCCTAGACTTGAAGAAGTTTGGTTTTCATATATTTCCACACTTACTTATATATAATCATTGCTAACCTGTTTGATTTATCTTCATTTATATTACTGTATTGCGTAGTTACTAATAAATACCATTAGGTAATAGCAATACCGGACTCCAGAGTGTTTTCTATTTCTGCTGGTTCTTTAACCCGTCATGGGGTATGTGACATATGTCACACCTAATTTGGGTACCTGCTCATTACATGAATGGGGCAAGGAAGTTGCCCAGTACATGAAATGAGCAGGTACACAAATTGGGTGTCTCACACACACACACACACACACACACACATATATAGAGAGAGAGAGGATATAGGAAATGGCAAGCATTTTGTCAGCTCTGGCACCTAAAAAATTAGCACTGCACCCCTGACCCTCACCATTCCCCATCCCCTTTTCCCTCTCTCACCTTATCTTCTTGCCTGCCCATTGCCTCCCTCTGGTGCTCCTTCCCTTTTCTTCTATGGTCCTCTATCCTCCCCTTCTCCAGTCCTGTGTCTCTTTCACCAATCAACTTCCCAGCTCTTTACTTCATCCTCCCCCTGCCAGTTTCACCTATCACCTTGTGTATCTCTCTCCCCCTCCCACCTTTTAAATCTACTCCTCATCTTTTTTTCTCCAGTCCTACCGAAGGGTCTCAGCCTAAACTGTTGACTATTTACTCTCTTCCATAGATTCTGCCTGGCGTGCTAAGTTCTTCCAGCATTTTGTGTGTGTTGCTCTAGATTTCCAGCATCTGCAAATTTTCTCTTGTTTGTGATTGGATAACTGTCTATACAGGTCACATCTTCTCTGAAAGAGAGCCCAATGATCCAACACCCTGAAACCCTTCCTCCTGCTCGGTCTCCTTAGCCAAGTGTTAAAATGTATTATCATCATATTTCTGCCCTCAATACCATGTGTTACAGGTAGCAATCTGAGATCCCAACACTGGAGGTCCTGTTCTTTTACCCATCACCAAACTCCCGGAAGTCACTCTGTAGGATCTCTTCACTCTTCCTACTAATGTCGTTGGTACCGTCATGGACCTCAACATCTGGCTGCTCACCCTCCCACTTAAGATGCTATGGACGTGATCCCAGATTTCCCTGATCCCTGCCCTCAGGAGGCAACATAAATTCAGGGAATCCTGTTTGTGTCCACAGAACCTCCTGCCTCTTCTCCTAACCAATGAATCCCCTCACATTACTGTTGCTCTTTCTCCCCGTATCCCCCGCTGAGCCACAGAGACAGACTCAGTGCCAAAGACGTGACTGCTGTAACTTTCCTCTGCGAGGTCACCCTCTCCCCTCCTTCAGCTGTATTCAAAGGGGTACACAGTATCCCTCCAATGTTCACTCAGTAGAAGAGAAGCTGTCATGTGTTCGATTGCAGACTGCTGCACATACAACCTGTGGTTCACTTTCAAGAACCCTTCATCTCATGTGCTCGATATTCATAGCTTATTTATTCATTCATCATCATTATTATTATATTTACTCTTTTCCCTTTTGAATTTCCACAGATTGCTGTCTATTGCACATTGCTTGTCATCCCATCAGGTATGGTCTTGCATTCTGGTCTCTCAAGGTTGTATATGGAGACATCGATGTACTTTGGTAATACATTTACTTTGACATTGAAGCACCTTCAATAACTCCAAAAGACTGAGGTTTGGTAAAATACTGAAAGGCTTTTATTCGCTGTACAATACGACCTCCACGACCTCCACAGTGAGTGTCTGCCCCCGGACTGAGGGGGAGGGGCAAGGTGAATCACCTTTATACAGGGTTCTGTGGGAGGAGCCACAGGGGCAGTCAGCAGAGGGGTGTGTCCAGACAGGTAACCCAGTTACAACATATATACATGGTTTACCACAGACATCGTTATACGTTGCAGTAGAACAAAATGAAACAATAAATACCACAAGAAACGCTGCAGAGGCTGGAAATCCAGAGCATCACACACAAAACGCAGAAGGAAAAATGGGCGGGGGGGGGGAGGAGAGAGAGAGAGGAAAGGAATTTAAATTTAAATTTAGCTCTCAAATATCAGAATCCACATTCATTTTTTTTGGCAAATACAATGTGGGGATTAGCTGCCACTTAGTGTACAGGACTGCAGTACTGAACAGACAATAGTGTAGAAATGACTAGGGCATTCCACACATCCACCACTCTCTGTGTAAAAACCTACCTCTGATACCCCCCCCCCATACTTCCCTCCAATCATCTTAAAATTAATCCCCTCGTATTAGCAATTGCCACCCTGAGAAAAAGAGTGCTCTCTCTGTGCATCTTATTCACTTTTATCAATTCACCCCTCAATCCCCTTCATTCCAAAAATAAAAGCCCCAGCTCGCTCAGCTTTTCAAAACAATTTTTTTCATTATCCCTTGTACGTTACTCATTTTCAGTCTATATGTAACAGCATTTACCTATTTAATTTACACAAAAATGCAAAGTGGTGATAGTGTTGCTATACAGCAATAGTGATATGGATTGTGACGGTTGGTTCAAGAACCAGATGGTTGAAGGACAGTCTCTGTCCCTGAACCTGTGGTGTGAGGCTTCAGGCTTCTGTACCTCCTGCCTGATGGTAGCTGCAAGAAGCTGACATGGCCCTGTTGGTGGGGATCTCTGATGATAAATGTTGCCTTCGTGAGACAGAGGATTGCAGGTCAATACTGCTTTCAACCACTTTTACACATCAATGCTTTGCAGAAGATGCCACAGGAATATAACACGTTTGTGGTGTTAGATTGTGACTACGTCTGAAGTCAATGCAGAGCAATTTGTTCAGTAACTATATGATCAGTGGGTGGATGGGAAGGAGAAAAGGGGTTTGTTTTCTGTTGTTCTGCCACTGCATGTTTCGATGTACGTGTGATAATATTAATAATAATAACAACCCGTGAGGGGTTTTCTGTCCCCCATCGGGCACGTCCCCAGGTGGCGGTCTGGGGAAAGCTCTGCAGATATACAGGGCAGGGGGGAAATAAAATACCACTGGTGGACCAAATCAGAAACAGACCCAGGCACGTCTGTACCCAGGTAGGACGGAGCTCTGATCAGCATCTGTTCTCCATGTTAGGGGCAGTTGAAACCAGAAACCTGGCTGTAGGTAGAAACAGAAATACCCTTTCACTTTAGAAATGGAGACTTGTCTAGGGAACAGAGTGATACAGCCACTGCCCAGGGATTGCTAGGGCCTCCCTGGAAGTAACGCTGGGCATGACTGTAAGCAGGTTGCTGGTGGTGCCCTGCTGAATCAATGTTACAGCACAATATCGCTCCATGCTATACAAGAAAATAATGAAGATGCCAACTGAAGAAAATAGAATCTCTTCGACAACTGCTCCACAACCTGCCAGTAATAGCAACAACACAGGTGCAGAGTCTCCACCGAATGCTAAGGACAAAACTGAGCTTACAGACAAAAACAGTCCTGACGAAGGGTCTCGGCCTGAAACGTCGACTGCGCCTCTTCCTATAGATGCTACTTGGCCTGCAGCGTTCACCAGCAACTTTGATGTATGTTGCTTGAATTTCCAGCATCTGCAGAATTCCTGTTGTTTGCGACAAAATTATCTTAATACTTAACAACATGCAAAGAAAATATATGAGCACTGACCCAACAAAAAGACCCTACCAAACAAAACAAGACATCAACATTTGCAAAAATTATTAATACTCTCAATAATATTATATTATCACAATATTTAGGAAAACTCGAAACATTTGAAGAACTACACACAATAACATACTGCAGAACATTAACAGCAGTACAGTGCATTGATTCCAAAATAGAGACATTCATTAATAGAAACCCAAAACTGAGTAATGAAATGAGAACACTGAAATGGCAGAAAAGATTAAGAAACAAAATTGAAACTTTAGGAGCAGAAATAACCTCCCTAATAGATTATATAATGGATAACCTGAGCAAAAAAGGTATGATAAAGACTAAGGAAACATACAATCAACTGATAGCTACATGAAAACAAATACTTGGTGCATACAAAGCCAGACTAAATAGATGCATGAAATGCGCCAGATGAGGAAAACAGAATTATCAGTTCAGGAACACGGAGAAAGGTTTACACAGAAAATTGAAACTAAATTCGACACACCAAAATGCCACCAACCCTGGCACAGGATTACTAACAAACATAGAGGTAATGAACTTTTGGTCTAATATCTAGTCATCAGCATAATGCACAACCAAGAAGCAAACTGGATTAGGGAGGGAAAAGGACTGAAGAAATGCAATTACTTGAAGTTACAATGGATATGCTAAATGTGGTTATAAATAATACCACACCTCTGGAAAAGTACTGGCAATGTTAATTTTCAAATTCTAGCATCACACATCCTGCAACTAATTGTCATTCACTGAGATAGTCACAATATACTTACAGAAGAGCACAACAGATGCCATAAAGGATGTAAAGTACAACTGATAATAGATTCTGTAGTTCTAAGTCAAGCCCGGTGGAAAAGCAGAAATCTTGCATGTTGTTATATTGACCACCAAAAAGCATTTGATTCTGTCTCACGGTTAATAAAAGTTCTTAATAAATGTATGGGGTCTTTCTTTTTTGTTAAATTTAAAATGGCTTCTTTTGTTATGTTATACTGGGGAATGCTTCTTTGTGATGTTAAATGCTGAGAAAGTTTCTAACTAGACATTTGCTTGGGTTAGTACAGACAACAGGGTGCTATTAGCCAATGGGTGGTCATGTATCGTTCTGTTTTCGGATACAATGCTGGATGATATGACTGTGGACGGGGTTTTTGACGGGGAGTCAGAGGAGAGACGGGGAGTCGGGGGAGAGACGAGGAGTCGGAGGAGAGACCAGGAGTCGGAGGAGAGACGAGGAGGATGGTGGAGAGACGGGGAGGACGGTAGACGGGGTTTTTGGGGGGGAGTCGGAGGAGAGACGGGGAGGACGGTAGACGGGGTTTTTGGGGGGGAGTCGGAGAAGAGACGGGGAGGACGGAGGAGAGACGGGGAGTCGGAGGAGAGACGGGGAGGACGGAGGTGAGACGGGGAGTCAGAGGAGAGACGGGGAGTCGGAGGAGAGACGGGGAGTCAGAGGAGAGACGAGGAGGACGGAGGAGAGACGGGGAGTTGGAGGAGAGACGGGGAGGACGGTGGACGGGGTTTTTGGGGGGGAGTCGGAAGAGAGACGGGGAGTCGGGGAGGACGGTGGAGAGATGGCGAGTCGGAGGAGAGACGGGGAGTCGGAGGAGAGACGAGGAGGATGGTGGAGAGATGAGGAGTCGAAGGAGAGACGGGGAGTCGGAGGAGAGACAGGGAGGACGGAGAGACGAGGAGGACGGAGGAGAGACGGGGAGGACGGAGGAGAGACGGGGAGTCAGAGGAGAGACGGGGAGTCAGAGGAGAGACGAGGAGGACGGAGGAGAGACGGGGAGTTGGAGGAGAGACAGGGAGGACGGTGGACAGGGTTTTTGGGGGGGAGTCGGAGGAGAGACAGGGAGGACGGAGAGACGAGGATGACGGAGGAGAGACGGGGAGGACGGAGGAGAGACGGGGAGTCGGAGGAGAGACGGGGAGGACGGAGGTGAGAGGGGGAGTCAGAGGAGAGACGGGGAGTCGGAGGAGAGACGGGGAGTCAGAGGAGAGACGAGGAGGACGGAGGAGAGACGGGGAGTTGGAGGAGAGACGGGGAGTTGGAGGAGAGACGGGGAGGACGGTGGACAGGGTTTTTGGGGGGGAGTCGGAGGAGAGACAGGGAGGACGGAGAGACGAGGATGACGGAGGAGAGACGGGGAGGACGGAGGAGAGACGGGGAGTCGGAGGAGAGACGGGGAGGACGGAGGTGAGAGGGGGAGTCAGAGGAGAGACGGGGAGTCGGAGGAGAGACGGGGAGTCAGAGGAGAGACGAGGAGGACGGAGGAGAGACGGGGAGTTGGAGGAGAGACGGGGAGTTGGAGGAGAGACGGGGAGGACGGTGGACGGGGTTTTTGGGGGGGAGTCGGAAGAGAGACGGGGAGTCGGGGAGGACGGTGGAGAGATGGCGAGTCGGCGGAGAGACGGGGAGTCGGAGGAGAGACGAGGAGGATGGTGGAGAGATGAGGAGTCGAAGGAGAGACGGGGAGTCGGAGGAGAGACAGGGAGGACGGAGAGACGAGGAGGACGGAGGAGAGACGGGGAGGACGGAGGAGAGACGGGGAGTCAGAGGAGAGACGGGGAGTCAGAGGAGAGACGAGGAGGACGGAGGAGAGACGGGGAGTTGGAGGAGAGACAGGGAGGACGGTGGACAGGGTTTTTGGGGGGGAGTCGGAGGAGAGACAGGGAGGACGGAGAGACGAGGATGACGGAGGAGAGACGGGGAGTCGGAGGAGAGACGGGGAGGACGGAGGAGAGACGGGGAGTCAGAGGAGAGACGGGGAGTCGGAGGAGAGACGGGGAGTCAGAGGAGAGACGAGGAGGACGGAGGAGAGACGGGGAGTTGGAGGAGAGACGGGGAGGACGGTGGGCGGGGTTTTTGGGGGGGGAGTCGGAGAAGAGACGGGGAGGACGGTGGAGAGATGGGGAGTCGGAGGAGAGACGGGGAGTCGGAGAAGAGACGGGGAGTCGGAGGAGAGACAGGGAGGACGGTGGAGAGACGGGGAGTCGGAGGAGAGACAGGGAGGACGGAGAGACGAGGAGGACGGTGGACGGGGTTTTTGGGGGGAGTCGGAGGAGAGACGGGGAGGACGGTGGATGGGGTTTTTGGGGCGCAGTCGGAGGAGAGACGGGGAGTCGGAGGAGAGACGAGGAGGACGGAGGAGAGACAGGGAGTCAGAGGAGAGACGGGGAGGACGGTGGAGAGATGGCGAGTCAGAGGAGAGACGGGGAGGACGGTGGAGAGATGGCGAGTCGGAGGAGAGACGGGGAGTTGGAGGAGAAACGAGGAGTTGGAGGAGAGACGGAGAGGATGGTGGACGTGCGGGGGTTTTGACGGGGAGACGGGGGAGAGACGAGGAGTCGGAGGAGAGACGGGGAGTTGGAGGAGAGACGGGGAGTCAGAGGAGAGACAAGGAGGACGGTGGAGAGACGGGGATTCGGTGGAGAGATGGGGAGTCGGAGGAGAGACGGGGAGGACGGAGGAGAGACGGGGAGTCGGAGGAGAGACGGGGAGGAGGGTGGAGAGACGGGGAGTCGGAGGAGAGACGGGGAGGAGGGTGGAGAGACGGGGAGGACGGAAGAGAGTCGGCGATTCGGTGGAGAGACGGGGAGTCGGAGGAGAGACGGGGAGGACGGAGGAGAGACGGGGAGTCGGAGGAGAGACGGGGAGTCGGTGAAGAGACGAGTAGACAGAGGAGAGACGGGGAGTCAGAGGAGAGACGGGGAGGACGGTGGAGAGATGGCGAGTCGGAGGAGAGACGGGGAGTTGGAGGAGAAACGAGGAGTTGGAGGAGAGACGGAGAGGATGGTGGACGTGCGGGGGTTTTGACGGGGAGACGGGGGAGAGACGAGGAGTCGGAGGAGAGACGGGGAGTTGGAGGAGAGACGGGGAGTCAGAGGAGAGACAAGGAGGACGGTGGAGAGACGGGGATTCGGTGGAGAGATGGGGAGTCGGAGGAGAGACGGGGAGGACGGAGGAGAGACGGGGAGTCGGAGGAGAGACGGGGAGGAGGGTGGAGAGACGGGGAGTCGGAGGAGAGACGGGGAGGAGGGTGGAGAGACGGGGAGGACGGTGGAGAGACGGGGATTCGGTGGAGAGACGGGGAGTCGGAGGAGAGACGGGGAGGACGGAGGAGAGACGGGGAGTCGGAGGAGAGACGGGGAGGACGGAAGAGAGTCGGCGATTCGGTGGAGAGACGGGGAGTCGGAGGAGAGACGGGGAGTCGGTGGAGAGACGGGGAGTCGGTGAAGAGACGAGTAGACAGAGGAGAGACGGGGAGTCAGAGGAGAGACGGGGAGGACGGAGGAGAGACGGGGAGTCGGAGGAGAGACGGGGAGGACGGTGGAGAGACGGGAGACGGAGGAGAGACGGGGAGACGGAGGAGAGACGGGGAGTCGGTGGAGAGACGGGGAGTCGGAGGAGAGACGGGGAGTTGGAGGAGAGACGGGGAGGATGGTGGACAGACGGGGAGATGGAGGAGAGACGGGGAGTTGGAGGAGAGACGGGGAGGACGGTGGACAGACGGGGAGATGGAGGAGAGACGGGGAGTTGGTGGAGAGACGGGGAGGACGGAGGAGAGACGGGGAGTCGGGGGAGAGACGGGGAGTTGGAGGAGAGACGGGGAGGACGGTGGAGAGACGGGGAGGACGGTGGAGAGACGGGGAGGACGGAGGAGAGACGGGGAGTCAGGGGAGAGACGGGGAGTCGGCAGGGAGACGGGGAGGACGGTGGAGAGACGGGGGTCGGAGGAGAGACGAGGAGGTCGGAGGAGAGACAGGGAGGATGGCGGAGAGACGGAGAGTCGGAGGAGAGTCGGTGAGGACGGTGGACGTGCGGAGAGGCTCCGGTCGATCACTTCGGGTGGTCCCGAGCCGTGAGTCGATAGGATCCGGGTGGTCGTCAGGAATCGATTGAGCTCCAACGGTAGCGTGCGAGGAACTTGGACTTTGATAAGTGTTGGCGCCTTATTTTTTTATTACTTCCCTTTCTGTATCAAATTTATATTAATGTCATAGATTTAGTAATATCTATAAAGTGTATTTGTTAAAATTTACTGGGTGTGCTGGCTGATGATTGATGTTTGATTCGGGTGGCGACTGACACTGTGGGGAGTGCTGAGACAGGTGCTGGGTGGGATTTCCCCTAGACATATACAAGCCAATATAACTGAACGTTACATAAGTATAAACTGCACCCTGTACATGTGATGATACAACATATGATGAACCATTGGTGTACTATACTCACCCTATCTATCAACCAAAAATGAATAACCACCATTATCAAAATAAGCAAAGGGATTTTTCAGGGTGACTCTCTGAGCCCACTATGGTTTTGACTAGCTTTAAACCATCTCTCTAATTTACTGAATCAGATGAAAATAGGGTATTAAATCAGAAACAACCAAACAATTTACACCTTCTATACATGGACACTTTGAAATTATACGCTCCTTCATCGGTAAAGCTAAAGCAATTAATTCAAATAATAGAACTATCCTTGAAAGATATAAACATGAACTTCAGACTAGATAATTGCAAAACATTAAACATAAAGAAAGGGACAATAGAGATAGTACAACATAAAAAAGGAGCAGCAGGGTACAATACAACCGATGGATGAATAGAAAACAAATAAGTATTTGGAATATCAACAAGCAAAGAAAATAGATCGTAGCGTGATAAAGGAAAAACTTTTGGCAGAATTTGCTCTGAGGCTTAAAAACATCTGCCAAACAGAGCTCAACAGTGAAAATATAACAAAGGCAATATTGTCACGTACCCCGTGACCGGTTTAAGAATCAGCAGAAATAGAAAGCACTTTGGAGTCCAGTATTACTATTAACTAATATTATTTATTAGTAACTACGCAATATATTTATTTATTATTTATTAATATCCACCGTGATGCAACACAGAGCATCATGGGAAGTCATTCCTGCCTGTGGCCGTCAAACTTTACAACTCCTCCCTTGGAGGGTCAGACACCCTGAGCCAATAGGCTGGTCCTGGACTTATTTCATAATTTACTGGCATAATTTACATGTTACTATTTAACTATTTATGGTTTTATTACTATTTATTATTTATGGTGCAACTGTAATGAAAACCAATTTCCCCCGGGATCAACTATGACTATGACTATGATGTAGTAATATAAATGCATATATATTAAACAGGTTAGCAATGATTATATATATATGCGTGTGGAAATATATGAAAACCAAGCTTCTTCACGTCTAGGGGTAAATGGATAGTCTTAGGATGATGAGTAAAGTTCAGTTCAGTTCGTGGTATTGAGTTGAGTAGTGCTGGAGAGAGAAAGAGGGAGAGATTTGAGTCTTCAGGTGAGCTGACGCCGTTGATCTTCCCGTTGTCCTCCGAAATCCTTCAGAAGTCACCGACTGTGACCACAACAAAGGGGACCATTCTTCTGTGGTGGAACTATCAACCCAGGCGAGGGTTGGACACGAATAATTCCCCACCGGTCACACCTTTTTCACACTGCAAGAGCTACTGATCGATCCTCCAAAACCCACCTTTTCTGTGGGTACAACAAAGGTCATTCAGTGACCAAAACCATGTGTCTGTAGGTCTATCATCTGACCTTCTATTTATCTCACTGTGCTGAACACCAACTGTCTATCAAGCATTTCCTCTCTTCTCTCTCTGTAAGAACTTGGAAGCTGCCAGTGTCCTTGTATATTCAAAACAAGCTTTAGAGTTTATATAAACACCATCTCAAGGCAGTTCTTTGCCTCTCTATCTCTCCGTAACCACTCAAACAGTGTCCAAAAGTCAGTTGCCTTTTCCCGACGTTTCAAAGTGACAGTCCACAGCAAAAAGCAACCCCAGGGGTACATAACAATATAATACCCTGGTTTTGATCTCTACTGCTATGCTGCAGATATTTCACTTTGGTAGTTTTTTTGCAAAAGTAATGTGCCCTGATGGTAGAATGTTTTGGTTTTGACTAAAGATAAGCAGCCCTTCTGTTCAGCTTAAGAATGTTGTGTCAGCCAATCAGGGTGGTGGGTATGGAGAAAGTTCTAGTGAGAGCGGAGGGGGGAGTTTTGTGAAGGACAATAGTTTGGGGTCTTTTGGTGGGAGCTGCGGAGCGGGACATAAGGGAAGATGCTACAGAATGCATTGGGAAGGAGAGTCCCCGTTGCAAGAAGTGCTTTCTACAGATGAATGGCTCCAAGGAGGAAGGACCAATACCAAGAACAGGAGGAGGAAGAGGAATAACAGACATAAAAAATTTAAACAACACTCAGATAAAACTTCAAAGGATATATTTTCACCAATGAAAACTTGATTCAGCAGTGCACACGATCATATGCAATTCTGATGAGAATTCTGATAAGAACTCTCTCAAACTTAAATGAAAGCACAACCCAGAAAAATGAAGAAATTATGACTATGGAGGTAAAATTTAACCTGAGCAGACTGGATGTCAACAGGCAAGCGTCGATCGCCTGGCTCTGAGGTGAAGTCCTCTTCCCAGAAACAGAAGGGTTCCTCGTGGCAATTCAGGAGCAGGTGGCTAGCACAAAAAATGATCAAAAATACATAATTAAAGACCAACAAATTCAAGATGATAAATGCATAAAAAGAAAATAGAAACCAGAAACAACTGAACATGTTACAGGATTCTGCAGTAGTTTAACTCAGTTTGATTACTTACATAGACACAATTAAGTGGCAAACATTCACTAAAATTTTACTTTAAAATACAAACTTAACTAATTTGCTCTGCGTGTATTTTCCGTATCCACTTCTGCTGTGCCTGTTCAAACACCTCAGCGCCTGCTTTTTAATCTTTGCTATGGTATTTGCTTCCGGCCTCTTCAATCTTGATTGATGACTGTGTGCACAGAGAGTGGCTGTTCTCCCACACCTGTACAGCAGCCTGCTTCCTGCATCTGCTGCACGTTATTGAGTTCTGTGTCAATATTTCCCAGAAAAGCCCTTCATTTAGAAGAACGAAACTGATAAACAAAGACGAGAGCTAATCGCCACACCTCCATCCCATTCTGTGGAGAAGCAACCTACAGCAGTCCTGGCATAGGTTGAGGACCTCCTTTCGTGATTGAGTCTTGATTAAGGGTTTTGACCTGAAATGTCGACTTTTAACTCTTTTTCCATCGATACTGTCTGACCTGCTGAGTTCCTCCAGCATTTTGTGTGTGTTACTTTGATTTTCAGCACCTGCAGATTTTCTCTCAGAACATAGAACATGGAATAGTACAGCACAGTACAGGCCCTTCGGCCCACAATGTTGTGCCGACCCTCAAACCCTGCCTCCCATGTAAGCCCCCACCTTAAATTCCTCCATATACCTGTCTAGTGGTCTCTTAAACTTCACAAGTGTATCTGCCTCCACCACTGACTCAGGCAGTGCATTCCACGCACCAACCACTCTCTGAGTAAAAAACCTTCCTCTAATATCCCCCTTGAACTTCCCACCCCTTACCTTAAAGCCAAGCCCTGGGGAAGAGGCGCTGGCTATCCACGCTATCTATTCCTCTTATTATCTTGTACACCTCTATCATGTCTCCTCTCATCCTCCTTCTCTCCAAAGAGTAAAGCCCTAGCTTCCTTAATCTCTGATCATAATGCATACTCTCTAAACCAGGCAGCATCCTGGTAGATCTCCTCTGTACCCTTTCCAATGCTTCCACATCCCTCCTATAGTGAGGTGGCCAGAACTGGACACAGTACTCCAAGTGTGGCCGAACCAGGGTTTTATAGAGCTGCATCATTACATCGCGACTCTTAAACTCTATCCCTTGACTTATGAAAGCTAACACCCCATAAGCTTTCTTAACTACCCTATCCACCTGTGAGGCAACTTTCAGGGATCTGTGGAGATGTACCCCCAGATCCCTCTGCTCCTCCACACTACCAAGTATCCTGCCATTTACTTTGTACTCTGCCTTGGAGTTTGTCCTTCCAAAGTGTAACACCTCTTGCTTGTTATTCTCCCTCTGTTGCCACAGTTCTGGGTATCTCCACTGGATATCTGTAGTGTTCTTATTTACTGCTAGTTTCCTTACTATTCAATTCAGATTAAACTTGAACATATTGTACGGTACGAAGGAGATGGGCTCATTATTTTCATTATAGCATTAACATCAATGGTACTGTAATTGAGTGATAACCAGAGATTAATACAGCATGGAAACTGGCCCTTTAGGCCAACTCACCCATGAGCTACACTCAGCCACTTTATTGGGTAAACCTGAACACCTGCTTGTTAATGCAAATATCTAACAGTCATGCATGTCGCAACAACTCAATGAATAAAAGCACACAGACGTGGTCAAGAGGTTCAGTTGTTGTTCAGACCAAACATCAGGAGGGGGAAGAAATTTGATCTAAGTGACTTTGATCATGGAATGATTGTTGGTGCCAGACAGGGTGGTTTGAGTTTCTTAGAAACAGCTGATCTCCTGGGATTTTCACACACAAGTCTCCAAAGTTTACAGACAATGGTGCAAAAAAAAAACAAAAAAAAGTTCCAGTTCATGGTAGTTTTGTTTGTGAAGATGCCGTGTTAATGAGGGAGGTCAGAAAATAACGGGCAGACTGATTCAAGTTGACAGGAAGGTGTCAGTAACACAAATAACAGCATGTTACAACAGTGGTGTGCAGAATAACATCTCTGAATGCACAACACATTAAACTTTGGGCTATAACAGCAGAAGACCACAAATATTTAGGAAGTCTCACAAAACATGATCAAAAATACCAAGAAAAATTAAAGACCAACAAATTCAAGATGATAAAAGGAAATAGAAACTAGAAACAATTGAGCATGTTATGGGTTTCCGCAGTAGTTTAACTCAGTCTGTTTACTTACATAGGCACAGTTAAGTGGCAAACATTCACTAAAATCTTGCTTTAAGATGCAAACTTAACTAATTTGCTCTGGTGTTATTTCCGTATCTCTTTCTGCTGTGCCTGTTCAAACACCTCAGTGCCTGCTTTTTAATCTTTGCTACATACATCAAAGTTGCTGGTGAACGCAGCAGGCCAAGCAGCATCTATAGGAAGAGGTGCAGTCGACGTTTCAGGCCGAGACCCTTCGTCAGGACTATCTGAAGGAAGAGTGAGTAAGGGATTTGAAAGCTGGAGGGGGAGGGGGAGATGCAAAATGATAGGAGAAGACAGGAGGGGGAGGGATAGAGCCGAGAGCTGGACAGGTGATAGGCAAAAGGGGATACGAGAGGATCATGGGACAGGAGGTCCGGGAAGAAAGACAAGGGGGGGGGTGACCCAGAGGATGGGCAAGAGGTATATTCAGAGGGACAGAGGGAGAAAAAGGAGAGTGAGAGAAAGGAGAGTGAGAGAAAGAATGTGTGCATAAAAATGAGTAACAGATGGGGTACGAGGGGGAGGTGGGGCCTAGCGGAAGTTAGAGAAGTCAATGTTCATGCCATCAGGTTGGAGGCTACCCAGACGGAATATAAGGTGTTGTTCCTCCAACCTGAGTGTGGCTTCATCTTTATAGTAGAGGAGGCCGTGGATAGACATGTCAGAATGGGAATGGGATGCGGAATTAAAATATGTGGCCACTGGGAGATCCTGCTTTCTCTGGCGGACAGAGCGTAGATGTTCAGCAAAGCGGTCTCCCAGTCTGCGTCGGGTCTCACCAATATATAAAAGGCCACATCGGGAGCACCGGACGCAGTATATCACCCCAGTCGACTCACAGGTGAAGTGATGCCTCACCTGGAAGGACTGTTTGGGGCCCTGAATGGTGGTAAGGGAGGAAGTGTAAGGGCATGTGTAGCACTTGTTCCGCTTACACGGATAAGTGCCAGGAGGGAGATCAGTGGGGAGGGATGGGGGGGACGAATGGACAAGGGAGTTGTGTAGGGAGCGATCCCTGCAGAATGCAGAGAGAGTGGGGGAGGGAAAGATGTGCTTAGTGGTGGGATCCCGTTGGAGGTGGCAGAAGTTACGGAGAATAATATGTTGGACCCGGAGGCTGGTGGGGTGGTAGGTGAGGACCAGGGGAACCCTATTCCTAGTGGGGTGGTGGGAGGATGGAGTGAGACCAGATGTACGTGAAATGGGGGAGATGCGTTTAAGAGCAGAGTTGATAGTGGAGGAAGGGAAGCCCCTTTCTTTAAAAAATGAAGACATCTCCCTCGTCCTAGAATGAAAAGCCTCATCCTGAGAGCAGATGCGGCGGAGACGGAGGAATTGCGAGAAGAGGATGGCGTTTTTGCAAGAGACAGGGTGAGAAGAGGAATAGTCCAGATAGCTGTGAGAGTCAGTAGGCTTATAGTAGACATCCGTGGATAAGCTGTCTCCAGAGACAGAGACAGAAAGATCTAGAAAGGGGAGGGAGGTGTCGGAAATGGACCAGGTAAACTTGAGGGCAGGGTGAAAGTTGGAGGCAAAGTTAATAAAGTCAACGAGCTCTGCATGTGTGCAGGAAGCAGCACCAATGCAGTCGTCGATGTAGTGAAGGGAAAGTGGGGGACAGATACCAGAATAGGCACGGAACATAGATTGTTCCACAAAGCCAACAAAAAGGCAGGCATAGCTAGGACCCATACGGGTGCCCATAGCTACACCTTTAGTTTGGAGGAAATGGGAGGAGCCAAAGGAGAAATTATTAAGTGTAAGGACTAATTCCGCTAGACGGAGCAGAGTGGTGGTAGAGGGGAACTGATTAGGTGTTGTTTGTGTTTTAATCTTTGTTATTGTGTTTGTTTCCGGCCTCATGACTGATGACTGTGTGTACAGAGAGTGGCTGTTCTCCACAACTCTACACCAGCCTTTTTACTGCATCTGCTGCATGTTAATTCAGTTCTGTGTCGGTTTCCCGGAAAGACCCTTCATGTGGAAAAACGAAACTGATCAAGGCAAAAGCTACTCTCCACAGCTCCATCCCATTCTGTGGAGAAGACATGTCCTTTAATCGGTGACACAGCAGAGCAGCGGATAGATCTGCCGTCTCACAGTGTACATGATCTGGGTTCAATCCTGACCTGAACCTCTGTCCTCTCTTTCTCATTAACACCATCAGGGAGGAGGCGCAGGAGCCTGATAAAACCGCTCAATGATTCAGAAACAGCTTCTTCTCTGCCATCAGATTTCTGAACAGACCATGAACATCCCCTTACTCTTCACCCCTTCCCATCAGGCAGAAACCCTCACTCTTCACCTCCCTCCCATCAGGCAGAAACCCCTCACTCTTCATCCCCTCCCATCAGACAGAAACCCCTCACTCTTCACCCCTCCCATCGACAGAAACCCCTCACTCTTCACCCCCCCATCAGACAGAAACCCCTCACTCTTCACCCCTCCCATCGACAGAAACCCCTCACTCTTCACCCCTCCCATCAGACAGAAACCCCTCACTCTTCACCCCTCCCTTCAGACAGAGACCGCTCACTCTTCACCCACATCCATCAGGCAGAAACCCCTCACTCTTCACCCGCCCCATCAGACAGAAACCCCTCACTCTTCACCCCCCTCCCATCAGGTAGAAACCCCTCACTCTTCAAGCCCCCTCCCATCAGGCAGAAACCTCTCACTCTTCAAGCCCCCTTGTATCAGGTAGAAACCCCTCACTCTTCATCCCCTCCCATCAGACAGAAACCCCTCACTCTTCATCCCCTCCCATCAGGCAGAATCCCCTCACTCTTCACCCCCCCTCCCATCAGGCAGAAACCCCTCACTCTTCACCCCCTCTCCCATCAGGCAGAAACCCCGCACTCTTCACCCCCTCCCATGAGGCAGAGACTCCTCACTCTTCACCCCCTCCCATCAGGCACAAACCCCTCACTCTTCATCCCCTCCCATCAGGCAGAAACCCCTCAGACTTCACCCCCCTCCCATCAGGCAGGAACCCCTCACTCTTCACCCCCTCCCATCAGGCAGAAACCCCGCACTCTTCACCCCCTCCCATGAGGCAGAGACTCCTCACTCTTCACCCCCTCCCATCAGGCAGAAACCCCGCACTCTTCACCCCCTCCCATCAGGCAGAAACCCCTCAGACTTCACCCCCCTCCCATCAGGCAGAAACCCCTCAGACTTCACCCCCCTCCCATCAGGCAGAAACCTCTCACTCTTCACCACCTCACATCAGGCAGAAACCCCGCACTCTTCACCCCCTCACATCAGGCAGAAACCCCTCACTTTTCACCCTCCACCCATCAGGCAGAAACCCTTCACTCTTCACCCCCCTCCCATCAGACAGAGACCCCTCACTCTTCACCCCCTCACATCAACCAGAAACCCCTCACTCTTCACCCCCTCCCATCAGAAAGAGAACCCTCACCATTTACTCCCCTCCCATCAGGCAGAAACCCCTCACTCTTCACCGCCTCCCATCAGGCAGAAACCCCTCACTCTTCACACCACTCCCATCAGGTAGAAACCCCTCACTCTTCACACCACTCCCATCAGGTAGAAACCTCTCACTCTTCACCCCCTCCCATCAGACAGAGACTGCTCACTCTTCACCCCCCTCCCATCAGGCAGAAACCTCTCACTCTTCATCCCCTCCCTTCAGGCAGAAACTCCTCAGACTTCACCCCCCTCCCATCAGGCAGAAACCTCTCACTCTTCACCCCCTCCCATCAGGTAGAAACCCCTCAGACTTCACCACCCCCCATCAGACAGATACCCCTCACTATTCAGCTTCCCTCCCATCAGGCAGAGACACCTCACTCTTCACCCACCCACACCCATCAGGCAGAAACCCCTCACTCTTCACCCCCCTTCCATCAGACAGAGACCCCTCACTCTTCACACCCTCCCATCAGGCAGAAACCCCTCACTCTTCACCCCCCCTCCCATCAGAAAGAGACCCCTCACCATTTACTCCCCTCCCATCAGGCAGAAACCCCTCACTCTTCACCCCCCTCCCATCAGGCAGAAACTCCTCACTCTTCACCCGCCCCCCCCCCATCAGACAGAAATCCCTCACTATTCAACCCCTCCCATCAGGCAGAAATCCCTCACTCTTCACACCCCTCCCATCAGGCAGAAACCCCTCACTCTTCACGCTCTCCCATCAGGCAGAAACCCCTCACTCTTCACCCCCCTCCCATCAGGCAGAAACTCCTCACTCTTCAACCTCCTCCCATCAGGCAGACACCCCTCACTCTTCACCCCCCCATCAGACAGAAATCCCTCACTATTCAACCCCTCTCATCAGGCAGAAATCCCTCACTCTTCACACCCCTCCCATCAGGCAGAAACCCCTCACTCTTCACGCTCTCCCATCAGGCAGAAACCCCTCACTCTTCACCCCCCTCCCATCAGGCAGAAACTCCTCACTCTTCAACCTCCTCCCATCAGGCAGACACCCCTCACTCTTCACCCCCCTATCAGACAGAAATCCCTCACTATTCAACCCCTCCCATCGGGCAGAAATCCCTCACTCTTCACACCCCTCCCGTCAGACAGAAACCCCTCACTCTTCACCCCCCCTCCCATCAGGCAAAAACCCCTCACTCTTCACGCTCTCCCATCAGGCAGAAACTCCCCATTCTTCACCCTCCTCCCATCAGACAGAAACTCCTCACTCTTCACCCTCCTCCGATCAGGCAGAAAACTCTCACTCTTCACCCCCTCCCTTCAGACAGAAACCCCTCACTCTTCACACCTCTCCCATCAGACAGAGACCCCTCACTCTTCACCCCCCTCCCATCAGGCAGAAGCTCCTCACTCTTCACCCTCCTCCGATCAGGCAGAAAACTCTCACTCTTCACCCCCTCCGTTCAGGCAGAAACCCCTAACTCTTCACCCCCCCCATCAGACAGAAACCCCTCACTATTCACCCCCTCCCATCAGGCAGAAACCCCTCACTCTTCACCTCCTCCCATCAGACAGAGACTGCTCACTCTTCACCCACTCCCATCAGGCAGAAACCCCTCACTCTTCAAGCCCCCTCCGATCACGCAGAGACCCCTTACTCTTCACACCCTCCGATCACGCAGAAACCCCTCACTCTTCACCCCCCCCATCAGACAGAAACCCCTCACTATTCACCCCCTCCCATCAGGCAGAAACCCCTCACTCTTCACCTCCTCCCATCAGACAGAGACTGCTCACTCTTCACCCACTCCCATCAGGCAGAAACCCCTCACTCTTCAAGCCCCCTCCGATCACGCAGAGACCCCTCACTCTTCACACCCTCCCATCAGGCAGAAACCCCTCACTCTTCACCCTCTGTCGATCAGGCAGAAACCCCTCACTCTTCACCCCCTCCCATCAGGCAGAAACCCCTCACTCTTCACCCACTCCCATCAAGCAGAAACCCCTCACTCTTCACCCACTCCCATCAGGCAGAATCCCTTCACTCTTCACCCCCCCCCTCCCCATCAGGCAGAAACCCCTCACTCTTCACCCCCTCCTATCAGGCAGAAACCTCTCACTCTTCACCCCTTCCGATCAGGCAGAAAACTCTCACTCTTCACCCCCTCCCTTCAGACAGAAACCCCTCACTCTTCACACCCCTCCCATCAGACAGAGACCCCTCACTCTTCACCCTCCTCCCATCAGACAGAAACCCCTCACTCTTCATCCCCCTCTCATCAGGCAGAAAACTCTCACTCTTCACCCCCTCCTTCAGACAGAAACACCTCACTCTTCACACCCCTCCCACCCTCCCATCAGACAGAGACCCCTCACTCTTCACCCCCCTCCCATCAGGCAGAAACTCCTCACTCTTCACCCTCCTCCGATCAGGCAGAAACCCCCCATTCTTCACCCCCCTCACATCACACAGAAACTCCTCACTCTTCACCCTCCTCCGATCAGGCAGAAACCCCTAACTCTTCACCCCCCCCCATCAGACAGAAACCCCTCACTATTCAGCTTCCCTCCCATCAGGCAGAAACCCCTCACTCTTCACACCCCTCCCATCAGACAAAGACTGCTCACTCTTCACCCACTCCCATCAGGCAGAAACCCCTCACTCTTCAAGCCCCCTCCGATCACGCAGAGACTCCTTACTCTTCACACCCTCCCATCAGGCAGAAACCCCTCACTCTTCACCCTCTGCCGATCAGGCAGAAACCCCTCACTCTTCACCACCTCCCATCAGGCAGAAACCCTTCACTCTTCACCCCCCCTCCCCATCAGGCAGAAACCCCTCACTCTTCACCCCCTCCTATCAGGCAGAAACCTCTCACTCTTCACCCCCTCCGATCAGGCAGAAAACTCTCACTCTTCACCCCCTCCCTTCAGACAGAAACCCCTCACTCTTCACACCCCTCCCATCAGACAGAAACCCCTCACTCTTCACCCCCCTCCCATCAGGCAGAAGCTCCTCACTCTTCACCCTCCTCCGATCAGGCAGAAACCCCTCACTCTTCACCCTCCTCCGATCAGGCAGAAAACTCTCACTCTTCACCCCCTCCGTTCAGGCAGAAACCCCTAACTCTTCACCCCCCCCATCAGGCAGAAACCCCTCACTCTTCACCCCCCTCCCATCAGGCAGAATCCCCTAACTCTTCACCCCCCCCCATCAGACAGAAACCCCTCACTCTTCACCCCCCTCCCATCAGGCAGAATCCCCTAACTCTTCACCCCCCCCCCCATCAGACAGAAACCACTCACTCTTCACCCTCCTCCCATCAGGCAGAATCCCTTCACTCTTCACCCCCCCCCCCATCAGGCAGAAACCCCTCACTCTTCACCCCCTCCCATCAGGCAGAAAGCTCTCACTCTTCACCCCCTCCCTTCAGGCAGAAAGCTCTCACTGTTCACCCCCTCCCATCAGGCAGAAACCCCTCATTCTTCACTCCCTCCCATCAGGCAGCAACCCCTCACTCTTCACACCCTCCCATCAGGCAGATACCCCTCACTCTTCACCCCCCTCCCATCAGGCAGAAACTCCTCACTCTTCAACCTCCTCCCATCAGGCAGAAACCCCTCACACTTCACCCACTCCCATCAGGCAGAAACTCCTCATTCTTCACCCCCCCCATCAGACAGAAATCCGTCACTATTCAACCCCTCCCATCAGGCAGAAATCCCTCACTCTTCACACCCCTCCCATCAGGCAGAAACCCCTCACTCTTCACGCTCTCCCATCAGGCAGAAACCCCTCACTCTTCACCCCCCTCCCATCAGGCAGAAACTCCTCACTCTTCAACCTCCTCCCATCAGGCAGACACCCCTCACTCTTCACCCCCCTATCAGACAGAAATCCCTCACTATTCAACCCCTCCCATCGGGCAGAAATCCCTCACTCTTCACACCCCTCCCATCAGACAGAAACCCCTCACGCTTCACCCCCCCTCCCATCAGGCAAAAACCCCTCACTCTTCATGCTCTCCCATCAGGCAGAAACTCCTCACTCTTCACCCTCCTCCGATCAGGCAGAAAACTTTCACTCTTCACCCCCTCCGTTCAGGCAGAAACCCCTAACTCTTCACCCCCCCCATCAGACAGAAACCCCTCACTATTCAGCTTTCCTCCCATCAGGCAGAAACCCCTCACTCTTCACACCCCTCCCATCAGACAGAGACTGCTCACTCTTCACCCACTCCCATCAGGCAGAAACCCCTCACTCTTCAAGCCCCCTCCGATCACGCAGAGACCCCTTACTCTTCACACCCTCCCATCAGGCAGAAACCCCTCACTCTTCACCGTCTGCCGATCAGGCAGAAACCCCTCACTCTTCACCCCCTCCCATCAGGCAGAAACCCCTCACTCTTCACCCACTCCCATCAGGCAGAATCCCTTCACTCTTCACCCCCCCTCCCCATCAGGCAGAAACCCCTCACTCTTCACCCCCTCCTATCAGGCAGAAACCTCTCACTCTTCACCCCCTCCGATCAGGCAGAAAACTCTCACTCTTCACCCCCTCCCTTCAGACAGAAACCCCTCACTCTTCACACCCCTCCCATCAGACAGAAACCCCTCACTCTTCACCCCCCTCCCATCAGGCAGAAGCTCCTCACTCTTCACCCTCCTCCGATCAGGCAGAAACCCCTCACTCTTCACCCTCCTCCGATCAGGCAGAAAACTCTCACTCTTCACCCCCTCCGTTCAGGCAGAAACCCCTAACTATTCACCCCCCCCCATCAGACAGAAACCCCTCACTCTTCACCCTCCTCCCATCAGGCAGAATCCCTTCACTCTTCACCCCCCCCCCCCATCAGGCAGAAACCCCTCACTCTTCACCCCCTCCTATCAGGCAGAAAGCTCTCACTCTTCACCCCCTCCCATCAGGCAGAAAGCTCTCACTCTTCACCCCCTCCCATCGGGCAGAAACCCCTCATTCTTCACTCCCTCCCATCAGGCAGCAACCCCTCACTCTTCACACCCTCCCATCAGGCAGAAACTCCTCACTCTTCAACCTCCTCCCATCAGGCAGAAACCCCTCACTCTTCAACCTCCTCCCATCAGGCAGAAACTCCTCATTCTTCACCCCCCCCCATCAGACAGAAATCCCTCACTATTCAACCCCTCCCATCAGGCAGAAATCCCTCACTCTTCACACCCCTCCCATCAGGCAGAAACCCCTCACTCTTCACGCTCTCCCATCAGGCAGAAACCCCTCACTCTTCACCCCCCTCCCATCAGGCAGAAACTCCTCACTCTTCAACCTCCTCCCATCAGGCAGACACCCCTCACTCTTCACCCCCCTATCAGACAGAAATCCCTCACTATTCAACCCCTCCCATCGGGCAGAAATCCCTCACTCTTCACCCCCCCTCCCATCAGGCAAAAACCCCTAACTCTTCACCCCCCCCCATCAGACAGAAACCCCTCACTCTTCACCCTCCTCCCATCAGGCAGAATCCCTTCACTCTTCACCCCCCCCCCATCAGGCAGAAACCCCTCACTCTTCACCCCCTCCTATCAGGCAGAAAGCTCTCACTCTTCACCCCCTCCCATCAGGCAGAAAGCTCTCACTCTTCACCCCCTCCCATCAGGCAGAAACCCCTCATTCTTCACTCCCTCCCATCAGGCAGCAACCCCTCACTCTTCACACCCTCCCATCAGGCAGAAACTCCTCACTCTTCAACCTCCTCCCATCAGGCAGAAACCCCTCACTCTTCAACCTCCTCCCATCAGGCAGAAACTCCTCATTCTTCACCCCCCCCCCATCAGACAGAAATCCCTCACTATTCAACCCCTCCCATCAGGCAGAAATCCCTCACTCTTCACACCCCTCCCATCAGGCAGAAACCCCTCACTCTTCACGCTCTCCCATCAGGCAGAAACCCCTCACTCTTCACCCCCCTCCCATCAGGCAGAAACTCCTCACTCTTCAACCTCCTCCCATCAGGCAGACACCCCTCACTCTTCACCCCCCTATCAGACAGAAATCCCTCACTATTCAACCCCTCCCATCGGGCAGAAATCCCTCACTCTTCACCCCCCCTCCCATCAGGCAAAAACCCCTCACTCTTCACCCCCCTCCCATCAGGCAGAAACTCCTCACTCTTCAACCTCCTCCCATCAGGCAGACACCCCTCACTCTTCACCCCCCTATCAGATAGAAATCCCTCACTATTCAACCCCTCCCATCAGACAGAAACCCCTCACTCTTCACCCCCCCTCCCATCAGGCAAAAACCCCTCACTCTTCACCCCCTCCCTTCAGACAGAAACCCCTCACTCTTCACACCCCTCCCATCAGACAGAGACCCCTCACTCTTCACCCCCCTCCCATCAGGCAGAAGCTCCTCACTCTTCACCCTCCTCCGATCAGGCAGAAAACTCTCACTCTTCACCCCCTCCCTTCAGACAGAAACCCCTCACTCTTCACACCCCTCCCATCAGACAGAGACCCCTCACTCTTCACCCCCCTCCCATCAGGCAGAAGCTCCTCACTCTTCACCCTCCTCCGATCAGGCAGAAAACTCTCACTCTTCTCCCCCTCCGTTCAGGCAGAAACCCCTAACTCTTCACCCCCCCCATCAGACAGAAACCCCTCACGATTCAGCTTCCCTCCCATCAGGCAGAAACCCCTCACTCTTCACCCCCTCCCATCAGGCAGAAACCCCTCACTCTTCACCTCCTCCCATCAGACAGAGACTGCTCACTCTTCACCCACTCCCATCAGGCAGAAACCCCTCACTCTTCAAGCCCCCTCTGATCACGCAGAGACCCCTCACTCTTCACCCTCCTCCGATCAGGCAGAAACCCCTAACTCTTCACCCCCCCCCCCATCAGACAGAAACCCCTCACTATTCAGCTTCCCTCCCATCAGGCAGAAACCCCTCACTCTTCACACCACTCCCATCAGGTAGAAACCTCTCACTCTTCACCCCCTCCCATCAGACAGAGACTGCTCACTCTTCACCCCCCTCCCATCAGGCAGAAACCTCTCACTCTTCATCCCCTCCCTTCAGGCAGAAACTCCTCAGACTTCACCCCCCTCCCATCAGGCAGAAACCTCTCACTCTTCACCCCCTCCCATCAGGTAGAAACCCCTCAGACTTCACCACCCCCCATCAGACAGATACCCCTCACTATTCAGCTTCCCTCCCATCAGGCAGAGACACCTCACTCTTCACCCACCCACACCCATCAGGCAGAAACCCCTCACTCTTCACCCCCCTTCCATCAGACAGAGACCCCTCACTCTTCACACCCTCCCATCAGGCAGAAACCCCTCACTCTTCACCCCCCCTCCCATCAGAAAGAGACCCCTCACCATTTACTCCCCTCCCATCAGGCAGAAACCCCTCACTCTTCACGCTCTCCCATCAGGCAGAAATCCCTCACTCTTCACACCCCTCCCATCAGGCAGAAATCCCTCACTCTTCACGCTCTCCCATCAGGCAGAAACCCCTCACTCTTCACCCCCCTCCCATCAGGCAGAAACTCCTCACTCTTCAACCCTCTCCCATCAGGCAGACACCCCTCACTCTTCACCCCCCCATCAGACAGAAATCCCTCACTATTCAACCCCTCTCATCAGGCAGAAATCCCTCACTCTTCACACCCCTCCCATCAGGCAGAAACCCCTCACTCTTCACGCTCTCCCGTCAGGCAGAAACCCCTCACTCTTCACCCCCCTCCCATCAGGCAGAAACTCCTCACTCTTCAACCTCCTCCCATCAGGCAGACACCCCTCACTCTTCACCCCCCTATCAGACAGAAATCCCTCACTATTCAACCCCTCCCATCGGGCAGAAATCCCTCACTCTTCACACCCCTCCCGTCAGACAGAAACCCCTCACTCTTCACCCCCCCTCCCATCAGGCAAAAACCCCTCACTCTTCACGCTCTCCCATCAGGCAGAAACTCCCCATTCTTCACCCTCCTCCCATCAGACAGAAACTCCTCACTCTTCACCCTCCTCCGATCAGGCAGAAAACTCTCACTCTTCACCCCCTCCCTTCAGACAGAAACCCCTCACTCTTCACACCTCTCCCATCAGACAGAGACCCCTCACTCTTCACCCCCCTCCCATCAGGCAGAAGCTCCTCACTCTTCACCCTCCTCCGATCAGGCAGAAAACTCTCACTCTTCACCCCCTCCGTTCAGGCAGAAACCCCTAACTCTTCACCCCCCCCATCAGACAGAAACCCCTCACTATTCACCCCCTCCCATCAGGCAGAAACCCCTCACTCTTCACCCCCCCCATCAGACAGAAACCCCTCACTATTCACCCCCTCCGATCACGCAGAGACCCCTTACTCTTCACACCCTCCCATCAGGCAGAAACCCCTCACTCTTCACCCTCTGTCGATCAGGCAGAAACCCCTCTCTCTTCACCCCCTCCCATCAAGCAGAAACCCCTCACTCTTCACCCACTCCCATCAGGCAGAATCCCTTCACTCTTCACCCCCCCCCCTCCCCATCAGGCAGAAACCCCTCACTCTTCACCCCCTCCTATCAGGCAGAAACCTCTCACTCTTCACCCCTTCCGATCAGGCAGAAAACTCTCACTCTTCACCCCCTCCCTTCAGACAGAAACCCCTCACTCTTCACACCCCTCCCATCAGACAGAGACCCCTCACTCTTCACCCTCCTCCCATCAGACAGAAACCCCTCACTCTTCATCCCCCTCTCATCAGGCAGAAAACTCTCACTCTTCACCCCCTCCTTCAGACAGAAACACCTCACTCTTCACACCCCTCCCACCCTCCCATCAGACAGAGACCCCTCACTCTTCACCCCCCTCCCATCAGGCAGAAACTCCTCACTCTTCACCCTCCTCCGATCAGGCAGAAACCCCCCATTCTTCACCCCCCTCACATCACACAGAAACTCCTCACTCTTCACCCTCCTCCGATCAGGCAGAAACCCCTAACTCTTCACCCCCCCCCCATCAGACAGAAACCCCTCACTATTCAGCTTCCCTCCCATCAGGCAGAAACCCCTCACTCTTCACACCCCTCCCATCAGACAGAGACTGCTCACTCTTCACCCACTCCCATCAGGCAGAAACCCCTCACTCTTCAAGCCCCCTCCGATCACGCAGAGACTCCTTACTCTTCACACCCTCCCATCAGGCAGAAACCCCTCACTCTTCACCCCCTCCCATCAGGCAGAAACCCTTCACTCTTCACCCCCCCTCCCCATCAGGCAGAAACCCCTCACTCTTCACCCCCTCCTATCAGGCAGAAACCTCTCACTCTTCATCCCCTCCGATGAGGCAGAAAACTCTCACTCTTCACCCCCTCCCTTCAGACAGAAACCCCTCACTCTTCACACCCCTCCCATCAGACAGAAACCCCTCACTCTTCACCCCCCTCCCATCAGGCAGAGACTGCTCACTCTTCACCCACTCCCATCAGGCAGAAACCCCTCACTCTTCACCCCCTCCCATCAGGCAGAAACCCCTCACTCTTCACCCCCTCCCATCAGGCAGAAACCCTTCACTCTTCACCCCCCCTCCCCATCAGGCAGAAACCCCTCACTCTTCACCCCCTCCTATCAGGCAGAAACCTCTCACTCTTCACCCCCTCCGATCAGGCAGAAAACTCTCACTCTTCACCCCCTCCCTTCAGACAGAAACCCCTCACTCTTCACACCCCTCCCATCAGACAGAAACCCCTCACTCTTCACCCCCCTCCCATCAGGCAGAAGCTCCTCACTCTTCACCCTCCTCCGATCAGGCAGAAACCCCTCACTCTTCACCCTCCTCCGATCAGGCAGAAAACTCTCACTCTTCACCCCCTCCGTTCAGGCAGAATCCCCTAACTCTTCACCCCCCCCCCCATCAGACAGAAACCACTCACTCTTCACCCTCCTCCCATCAGGCAGAATCCCTTCACTCTTCACCCCCCCCCCCATCAGGCAGAAACCCCTCACTCTTCACCCCCTCCTATCAGGCAGAAAGCTCTCACTCTTCAACCCCTCCCATCAGGCAGAAAGCTCTCACTGTTCACCCCCCTCCCATCAGGCAGAAACCCCTCATTCTTCACTCCCTCCCATCAGGCAGCAACCCCTCACTCTTCACACCCTCCCATCAGGCAGATACCCCTCACTCTTCACCCCCCTCCCATCAGGCGGAAACTCCTCACTCTTCAACCTCCTCCCATCAGGCAGAAACCCCTCACACTTCACCCACTCCCATCAGGCAGAAACTCCTCATTCTTCACCCCCCCCATCAGACAGAAATCCCTCACTATTCAACCCCTCCCATCAGGCAGAAATCCCTCACTCTTCACACCCCTCCCATCAGGCAGAAACCCCTCACTCTTCACGCTCTCCCATCAGGCAGAAACCCCTCACTCTTCACCCCCCTCCCATCAGGCAGAAACTCCTCACTCTTCAACCTCCTCCCATCAGGCAGACACCCCTCACTCTTCACCCCCCTATCAGACAGAAATCCCTCACTATTCAACCCCTCCCATCGGGCAGAAATCCCTCACTCTTCACACCCCTCCCATCAGACAGAAACCCCTCACGCTTCACCCCCCCTCCCATCAGGCAAAAACCCCTCACTCTTCATGCTCTCCCATCAGGCAGAAACTCCTCACTCTTCACCCTCCTCCGATCAGGCAGAAAACTTTCACTCTTCACCCCCTCCGTTCAGGCAGAAACCCCTAACTCTTCACCCCCCCATCAGACAGAAACCCCTCACTATTCAGCTTTCCTCCCATCAGGCAGAAACCCCTCACTCTTCACACCCCTCCCATCAGACAGAGACTGCTCACTCTTCACCCACTCCCATCAGGCAGAAACCCCTCACTCTTCAAGCCCCCTCCGATCACGCAGAGACCCCTTACTCTTCACACCCTCCCATCAGGCAGAAACCCCTCACTCTTCACCGTCTGCCGATCAGGCAGAAACCCCTCACTCTTCACCCCCTCCCATCAGGCAGAAACCCCTCACTCTTCACCCCCTCCTATCAGGCAGAAACCCCTCACTCTTCACCGTCTGCCGATCAGGCAGAAACCCCTCACTCTTCACCCCCTCCC
The DNA here is from genome assembly GCF_963921235.1 of Mobula hypostoma. NCBI lineage: Eukaryota > Metazoa > Chordata > Chondrichthyes > Myliobatiformes > Myliobatidae > Mobula > Mobula hypostoma. The sequence goes on from NC_086103.1 coordinate 185,695,551, forward strand.
ATCAGGCAGAAACCCCTCACTCTTCACCCACTCCCATCAGGCAGAATCCCTTCACTCTTCACCCCCCCTCCCCATCAGGCAGATACCCCTCACTCTTCACCCCCCTCCCATCAGGCAGAAACTCCTCACTCTTCAACCTCCTCCCATCAGGCAGAAACCCCTCACTCTTCACCCACTCCCATCAGGCAGAAACTCCTCATTCTTCACCCCCCCCATCAGACAGAAATCCCTCACTATTCAACCCCTCCCATCAGGCAGAAATCCCTCACTCTTCACACCCCTCCCATCAGGCAGAAACCCCTCACTCTTCACGCTCTCCCATCAGGCAGAAACCCCTCACTCTTCACCCCCCTCCCATCAGGCAGAAACTCCTCACTCTTCAACCTCCTCCCATCAGGCAGACACCCCTCACTCTTCACACCCCTCCCATCAGACAGAAATCCCTCACTATTCAACCCCTCCCATCGGGCAGAAATCCCTCACTCTTCACACCCCTCCCATCAGACAGAAACCCCTCACTCTTCACCCCCCCTCCCATCAGGCAAAAACCCCTCACTCTTCACGCTCTCCCATCAGGCAGAAACTCCTCACTCTTCACCCTCCTTCGATCAGGCAGAAAACTTTCACTCTTCACCCCCTCCGTTCAGGCAGAAACCCCTAACTCTTCACCCCCCCATCAGACAGAAACCCCTCACTATTCAGCTTTCCTCCCATCAGGCAGAAACCCCTCACTCTTCACACCCCTCCCATCAGACAGAGACTGCTCACTCTTCACCCACTCCCATCAGGCAGAAACCCCTCACTCTTCAAGCCCCCTCCGATCACGCAGAGACCCCTTACTCTTCACACCCTCCCATCAGGCAGAAACCCCTCACTCTTCACCCTCTGCCGATCAGGCAGAAACCCCTCACTCTTCACCCCCTCCCATCAGGCAGAAACCCCTCACTCTTCACCCACTCCCATCAGGCAGAATCCCTTCACTCTTCACCTCCCCTCCCCATCAGGCAGAAACCCCTCACTCTTCACCCCCTCCGATCAGGCAGAAACCTCTCACTCTTCACCCCCTCCGATCAGGCAGAAAACTCTCACTCTTCACCCCCTCCCTTCAGACAGAAACCCCTCACTCTTCACACCCCTCCCATCAGACAGAAACCCCTCACTCTTCACCCCCCTCCCATCAGGCAGAAGCTCCTCACTCTTCACCCTCCTCCGATCAGGCAGAAACCCCTCACTCTTCACCCTCCTCCGATCAGGCAGAAAACTCTCACTCTTCACCCCCTCCGTTCAGGCAGAAACCCCTAACTCTTCACCCCCCCCCCCATCAGACAGAAACCCCTCACTCTTCACCCTCCTCCCATCAGGCAGAATCCCTTCACTCTTCACCCCCCCCCCATCAGGCAGAAACCCCTCACTCTTCACCCCCTCCTATCAGGCAGAAAGCTCTCAGTCTTCACCCCCTCCCATCAGGCAGAAAGCTCTCACTCTTCACCCCCTCCCATCAGGCAGAAACCCCTCATTCTTCACTCCCTCCCATCAGGCAGCAACCCCTCACTCTTCACACCCTCCCATCAGGCAGAAACTCCTCACTCTTCAACCTCCTCCCATCAGGCAGAAACCCCTCACTCTTCAACCTCCTCCCATCAGGCAGAAACTCCTCATTCTTCACCCCCCCCCATCAGACAGAAATCCCTCACTATTCAACCCCTCCCATCAGGCAGAAATCCCTCACTCTTCACACCCCTCCCATCAGGCAGAAACCCCTCACTCTTCACGCTCTCCCATCAGGCAGAAACCCCTCACTCTTCACCCCCCCTCCCCATCAGCCAGAAACCCCTCACTCTTCACCCCCTCCTATCAGGCAGAAACCTCTCACTCTTCACCCCCTCCGATCAGGCAGAAAACTCTCACTCTTCACCCCCTCCCTTCAGACAGAAACCCCTCACTCTTCACACCCCTCCCATCAGACAGAAACCCCTCACTCTTCACCCCCCTCCCATCAGGCAGAAGCTCCTCACTCTTCACCCTCCTCCGATCAGGCAGAAACCCCTCACTCTTCACCCTCCTCCGATCAGGCAGAAAACTCTCACTCTTCACCCCCTCCGTTCAGGCAGAAACCCCTAACTCTTCACCCCCCCCCCCATCAGGCAGAAACCCCTCACTCTTCACCCCCTCCTATCAGGCAGAAAGCTCTCACTCTTCACCCCCTCCCATCAGGCAGAAAGCTCTCACTCTTCACCCCCTCCCATCAGGCAGAAACCCCTCATTCTTCACTCCCTCCCATCAGGCAGCAACCCCTCACTCTTCACACCCTCCCATCAGGCAGAAACTCCTCACTCTTCAACCTCCTCCCATCAGGCAGAAACCCCTCACTCTTCAACCTCCTCCCATCAGGCAGAAACTCCTCATTCTTCACCCCCCCCCCCATCAGACAGAAATCCCTCACTATTCAACCCCTCCCATCAGGCAGAAATCCCTCACTCTTCACACCCCTCCCATCAGGCAGAAACCCCTCACTCTTCACGCTCTCCCATCAGGCAGAAACCCCTCACTCTTCACCCCCCTCCCATCAGGCAGAAACTCCTTACTCTTCAACCTCCTCCCATCAGGCAGACACCCCTCACTCTTCACCCCCCTATCAGACAGAAATCCCTCACTATTCAACCCCTCCCATCGGGCAGAAATCCCTCACTCTTCACACCCCTCCCATCAGACAGAAACCCCTCACTCTTCACCCCCCCTCCCATCAGGCAAAAACCCCTCACTCTTCACCCCCTCCCTTCAGACAGAAACCCCTCACTCTTCACACCCCTCCCATCAGACAGAGACCCCTCACTCTTCACCCCCCTCCCATCAGGCAGAAGCTCCTCACTCTTCACCCTCCTCCGATCAGGCAGAAAACTCTCACTCTTCACCCCCTCCCTTCAGACAGAAACCCCTCACTCTTCACACCCCTCCCATCAGACAGAAACCCCTCACTCTTCACCCCCCTCCCATCAGGCAGAAGCTCCTCACTCTTCACCCTCCTCCGATCAGGCAGAAAACTCTCACTCTTCTCCCCCTCCGTTCAGGCAGAAACCCCTAACTCTTCACCCCCCCCATCAGACAGAAACCCCTCACTATTCAGCTTCCCTCCCATCAGGCAGAAACCCCTCACTCTTCACCCCCTCCCATCAGGCAGAAACCCCTCACTCTTCACCTCCTCCCATCAGACAGAGACTGCTCACTCTTCACCCACTCCCATCAGGCAGAAACCCCTCACTCTTCAAGCCCCCTCTGATCACGCAGAGACCCCTCACTCTTCACCCTCCTCCGATCAGGCAGAAACCCCTAACTCTTCACCCCCTCCCATCAGGCAGAAACCCTTCACTCTTCACCCCCCCTCCCCATCAGGCAGAAACCCCTCACTCTTCACCCACTTCCATCAGGCAGAATCCCTTCACTCTTCACCCCCCCTCCCCATCAGGCAGAAACCCCTCACTCTTCACCCCCTCCTATCAGGCAGAAACCTCTCACTCTTCATCCCCTCCGATCAGGCAGAAAACTCTCACTCTTCACCCCCTCCCTTCAGACAGAAACCCCTCACTCTTCACACCCCTCCCATCAGACAGAAACCCCTCACTCTTCACACCCCTCCCATCAGGCAGAAGCTCCTCACTCTTCACCCTCCTCCGATCAGGCAGAAACCCCTCACTCTTCACCCTCCTCCGATCAGGCAGAAAACTCTCACTCTTCACCCCCTCCGTTCAGGCAGAATCCCCTAACTCTTCACCCCCCCCCCCATCAGACAGAAACCACTCACTCTTCACCCTCCTCCCATCAGGCAGAATCCCTTCACTCTTCACCCCCCCCCCATCAGGCAGATACCCCTCACTCTTCACCCCCTCCTATCAGGCAGAAAGCTCTCACTCTTCACCCCCTCCCATCAGGCAGAAAGCTCTCACTGTTCACCCCCTCCCATCAGGCAGCAACCCCTCACTCTTCACACCCTCCCATCAGGCAGATACCCCTCACTCTTCACCCCCCTCCCATCAGGCAGAAACTCCTCACTCTTCAACCTCCTCCCATCAGGCAGAAACCCCTCACTCTTCACCCACTCCCATCAGGCAGAAACTCCTCATTCTTCACCCCCCCCCCCATCAGACAGAAATCCCTCACTATTCAACCCCTCCCATCAGGCAGAAATCCCTCACTCTTCACACCCCTCCCATCAGGCAGAAACCCCTCACTCTTCACGCTCTCCCATCAGGCAGAAACCCCTCACTCTTCACCCCCCTCCCATCAGGCAGAAACTCCTCACTCTTCAACCTCCTCCCATCAGGCAGACACCCCTCACTCTTCACCCCCCTATCAGACAGAAATCCCTCACTATTCAACCCCTCCCATCGGGCAGAAATCCCTCACTCTTCACACCCCTCCCATCAGACAGAAACCCCTCACTCTTCACCCCCCCTCCCATCAGGCAAAAACCCCTCACTCTTCACGCTCTCCCATCAGGCAGAAACTCCTCACTCTTCACCCTCCTTCGATCAGGCAGAAAACTTTCACTCTTCACCCCCTCCGTTCAGGCAGAAACCCCTAACTCTTCACCCCCCCATCAGACAGAAACCCCTCACTATTCAGCTTTCCTCCCATCAGGCAGAAACCCCTCACTCTTCACACCCCTCCCATCAGACAGAGACTGCTCACTCTTCACCCACTCCCATCAGGCAGAAACCCCTCACTCTTCAAGCCCCCTCCGATCACGCAGAGACCCCTTACTCTTCACACCCTCCCATCAGGCAGAAACCCCTCACTCTTCACCCTCTGCCGATCAGGCAGAAACCCCTCACTCTTCACCCCCTCCCATCAGGCAGAAACCCCTCACTCTTCACCCACTCCCATCAGGCAGAATCCCTTCACTCTTCACCTCCCCTCCCCATCAGGCAGAAACCCCTCACTCTTCACCCCCTCCTATCAGGCAGAAACCTCTCACTCTTCACCCCCTCCGATCAGGCAGAAAACTCTCACTCTTCACCCCCTCCCTTCAGACAGAAACCCCTCACTCTTCACACCCCTCCCATCAGACAGAAACCCCTCACTCTTCACCCCCCTCCCATCAGGCAGAAGCTCCTCACTCTTCACCCTCCTCCGATCAGGCAGAAACCCCTCACTCTTCACCTTCCTCCGATCAGGCAGAAAACTCTCACTCTTCACCCCCTCCGTTCAGGCAGAAACCCCTAACTCTTCACCCCCCCCTATCAGACAGAAACCCCTCACTCTTCACCCTCCTCCCATCAGGCAGAATCCCTTCACTCTTCACCCCCCCCCCATCAGGCAGAAACCCCTCACTCTTCACCCCCTCCTATCAGGCAGAAAGCTCTCAGTCTTCACCCCCTCCCATCAGGCAGAAAGCTCTCACTCTTCACCCCCTCCCATCAGGCAGAAACCCCTCATTCTTCACTCCCTCCCATCAGGCAGCAACCCCTCACTCTTCACACCCTCCCATCAGGCAGAAACTCCTCATTCTTAACCCCCCCCCATCAGACAGAAATCCCTCACTATTCAACCCCTCCCATCAGGCAGAAATCCCTCACTCTTCACACCCCTCCCATCAGGCAGAAACCCCTCACTCTTCACGCTCTCCCATCAGGCAGAAACCCCTCACTCTTCACCCCCCTCCCATCAGGCAGAAACTCCTCACTCTTCAACCCTCTCCCATCAGGCAGACACCCCTCACTCTTCACCCCCCTATCAGACAGAAATCCCTCACTATTCAACCCCTCCCATCGGGCAGAAATCCCTCACTCTTCACACCCCTCCCATCAGACAGAAACCCCTCACTCTTCACCCCCCCTCCCATCAGGCAAAAACCCCTCACTCTTCACGCTCTCCCATCAGGCAGAAACTCCCCATTCTTCACCCTCCTCCCATCAGACAGAAACTCCTCACTCTTCACCCTCCTCCGATCAGGCAGAAAACTCTCACTCTTCACCCCCTCCCTTCAGACAGAAACCCCTCACTCTTCACACCCCTCCCATCAGACAGAGACCCCTCACTCTTCACCCCCCTCCCATCAGGCAGAAGCTCCTCACTCTTCACCCTCCTCCGATCAGGCAGAAAACTCTCACTCTTCACCCCCTCCCTTCAGACAGAAACCCCTCACTCTTCACACCCCTCCCATCAGACAGAGACCCCTCACTCTTCACCCCCCTCCCATCAGGCAGAAGCTCCTCACTCTTCACCCTCCTCCGATCAGGCAGAAAACTCTCACTCTTCACCCCCTCCGTTCAGGCAGAAACCCCTAACTCTTCACCCCCCCCCATCAGACAGAAACCCCTCACTATTCAGCTTCCCTCCCATCAGGCAGAAACCCCTCACTCTTCACCCCCTCCCATCAGGCAGAAACCCCTCACTCTTCACCTCCTCCCATCAAACAGAGACTGCTCACTCTTCACCCACTCCCATCAGGCAGAAACCCCTCACTCTTCAAGCCCCCTCCGATCACGCAGAGACCCCTTACTCTTCACACCCTCCCATCAGGCAGAAACCCCTCACTCTTCACCCCCTCCCATCAGGCAGAAACCCCTCACTCTTCACCCACTCCCAGCAGGCAGAATCCCTTCACTCTTCACCCCCCCCTCCCCATCAGGCAGAAACCCCTCACTCTTCACCCCCTCCCATCAGACAGAAACCCCTCACTCTTTACCCCCTCCCATCAGACAGAAACCCCTCACTCTTCACCCCCTCCCATCAGGCAGAATGAAGCACCTTCAATAACTCCAAAAGACTGAGGTTTGTTAAAATACTGAAAGGCTTTTATTCGCTGTACAATACGACCTCCACGACCTCCACAGTGAGTGTCTGCCCCCGGACTGAGGGGGAGGGGCAAGGCGAACACCTTTATACAGGACTCTGTGGGAGGAGCCACAGGGGCAGTCAGCAGAGGGGTGTGTCCAGACAGGTAACCGAGTTACAATATATATATGGTTTACCACATTCACCCCACCTTTTTTTTAAAAAAGAGTCCCGTGGGGTGAAGTGACTTACAATATTTACAAGAAGTATATTTACAGGTTAAGTCTATCAGGCGGTCGAGTCCGTCGCTGTGATCTACGTAGCACCGGCGATGGCGGTTGTGCTGGCTCCGGCCTGACTTCAGGTGCCAGCACATTAGGCGTCGGTAATCCCTCGTGCGTGTGCGTCGCGCCCGGTATGGGAGCGTCGTGTGGTGTCTGTATAGGGTTTGGGGTGCATGGTGTCTCGTAGGTACATACATCGGTGGGTACGGGGTCAATGGTCACCACGGAGTGTTCAGGGTGGGGGCCCGGTGCTCCTGCGGGCGCCAGGTCGCGGATGCAGACCGTGTCCTCCCGCCCATCAGGTAAAACCACATAGGCATACTGGGGGTTCACATGAAGTAAGTGAACCCTCTCGACTATCGGGGAGTATTTATTGCTCCTCGCATGTTTCCGGAGCAGCACTGGCCCCGGGGACGTCAGCCAAGCTGGTAGGGTGGTTCCAGTGGTCGATTTTCTGGGAAAAGAAAAGAGCCGCTCATGAGGGGTGGCATTGGTGGCTGTGCATAACAGGGAGCGGATGGAGTGGAGTGCCTCGGGAAGGACCTCCTGCCAGCGAGAGACTGGCAGTCCCTTTGACCTGAGGGCTAAGAGTGTGGCTTTCCACACAGTGCCATTCTCCTTCTCTACCTGTCCATTCCCCCGGGGATTATAGCTCGTGGTCCTACTAGTTGCAATTCCCCTAACCAGTAGGTATTGGCGCAGCTCGTCACTCATAAAGGAGGACCCTCTGTCACTGTGGATATAGCATGGGTATCCGAACAGAGTGACGAGCTTGCGCAGGGCTTTTATAACTGACGTGGTAGTGGTGTCGGGGCAGGGGATGGCGAAGGGGAACCGCGAGTACTCGTCAATTACGGGGTTAAGAAAGTACACATTGCGGTCGGTGGAGGGAAGGGGGCCCTTAAAGTCAACACTCAGTCGCTCAAAGGGGCGGGTGGCCTTGATGAGTGGTGCCTTTTCGGGTCGGTAGAAGTGCGGTTTGCACTCTGCGCAGACTTGGCAGTCCCTGGTCATCGTCCTGATCTCCTCAAGGGCGTAAGGCAGGTTCCGGGCTTTCACGAAGTGGAAAAGCCGGGTGACTCCCGGGTGGCAAAGGTCTACATGTAGGGCGTATAGCCGGTCAATCTGCGCACTGACACATGTTCCCCGGGATAGGGCATCGGAGGGCTCGTTGAGCTTCCCAGGCCTGTACATGATGTCATAGTTGTAGGTGGAGAGTTCGATTCTCCACCTCAGAATTTTATCATTTTTGATTTTGCTCCGCTGCTGATTATTAAACATGAATGCGACTGAGCGCTGGTCAGTTAGCAGGGTGAACCTTTTGCCGGCAAGATAGTGCCTCCAGTGCCCAATAGCTTCCACTATGGCCTGGGCCTCTTTCTCCACCGCAGAGTGCCGAATTTCAGGGCCTTGAAGGGTACGGGAGAAGAACGCCACTGGTCTTCCTGCCTGGTTGAGGGTAGCAGCCAGCGCAAAGTTGGAGGCGTCACTCTCTACTTGGCCTCATCCACTGCATGCATTGCTGCTTTGGCAATGTCCCCTTTTATGCGGTTGAAGGCCACGCGGGCCTCGGCAGAGAGGGGGGATGTGGTGGACTTGACTGGGGGCGGGCCTTGTCTGCATCGTTAGAGACCCATTGGGCATAATATGAAAAGAAGCCCAGGCACCTTTTGAAGGCTCTGAGGGTATTGGGAAGAGGGAGTTCCAACAAGGGGCGCATACGGTCGGGATCAGGGCCAATGACTCCATTCTCCACGACACACCCAAGGATAGCAAATCGGGTGGTCCCAAATACACACTTGTCCTTGTTATAGGTGAGGTTGAAAGATTTGGCCGCTTGGAGAAATTTTTGGAGGTTGTTGTCGTGACCTTGCCGGTCGTGACCGCAGATGGTGATGTTATCCAGATATGGGAACGTGGCCTTCAGTTGGCACTGGTCCACCATCCAGTCCATTGCCCTCTGGAAGACAGATACACCATTCCTGACACGGAAGGGGACGCGCAGGAATTGATAAAGCCTGCCGTCCACCTCAAAGGCAGTGTAAGGGCAGTCCTCCCGGCGGATGGGGAGCTGATGATAAGTGGATTTTAGGTCTATGGTCGAGTACACCTTCTACTGTGCTATCTGATTGACCATATCCGCGATAGTCCACGACCATCCTATTCTTCTCCCCATTCCGAACAACGACCACCTGCGCCCTCCAAGGACTTGTGCTTGCCTCAGTGACCCCCTCCCTGAGCAGCCGCTGTACCTCCGACTTAATGAAAGCTCTGTCCCCCTCGTGTATCTCCTGCTTTTAGTTGCCACAGGTTTACGGTCGGGGGTCAGGTTGGCGAACAGCGGTGGGGGAGGGATCCTGAGGGTGGAGAGGCCGCAAGTGGTGTCGGTAGTGTGGCAGTTGGCATGATGTTGAGTGGGATGCGCGGGTCGGTGTGTGTGTGTGGTCAGTAGCGGGGTACGTGACATATCTCTACAAAACTGGGGATTTATGACAGTAATTGGCGGGAGGGGCCCATCATACTTCATTGTCACACTCTTCAGGTGGCTGTGGAAGTCGAGCCCCAATAGCACAGGGGCACACAGTTGAGGCAAGACCAGTAACGTAAAGTCCCGATATTCTGTGCCCTGCACCACTAGCGTTGCTACACAACCCCCCCCGGATGTCTGTTGTATGCGACCTGGAGGCCATGGTGACCCTCCGACTTACCGGCCGTATCATGAGTCCACAATGCTACACCGTGGTCGGGTGGATAAAACTCTCCGTGCTGCCTGTGTCAAACAGGCAGCTTGTCCTGCGCCCCTCCACCAGGATGTCCATCATTGACCTTACGAGCTGGTGGGGAAAGCTTTGGTCGAGGGTCATGGAGGCCAGGGTTGAGTCGCTGTCTTGGTCTGGCGTGGTGGGGTGCCCCGTGAGTACCCGTTGCTCGTAGGCGGTGGGAGGTGGTGCCGACCAAGATGGCTGCCCCCATGTCTCGCACGTGGTGGCGGCGTGCAGGGAAGATGGCGGCAGGGAAGATGGCGACCCCCATGTCTCGCACATGGTTTCAGCGTGCAGGGAAGATGGCGGCAGGCAAGATGGCGACCCCCATGTCTCGCACGTGGTGGCAGCGTGCAGGGAAGATGGCGGCGGGGAGATGGCGACCCCCATGTCTCGCACATGGTTTCAGCGTGCAGGGAAGATGGCGGCAGGCAAGATGGCGACCCCCATGTCTCGCACGTGGTGGCGGCGTGCAGGGAAGATGGTGACCCCCATGTCTCGCACATGGTGGCAGCGTGCAGGGAAGATGGCGGCAGGGAAGATGGCGACCCCCATGTCTCGCACGTGGTGGCGGCGTGCAGGGAAGATGGCGGCAGGCAAGATGGCGACCCCCATGTCTCGCACGTGGTGGCAGCGTGCAGGGAAGATGGCGGCGGGGAGATGGCGGCCCCCATGTCTCGCACATGGTTTCGGCGTGCAGGGAAGATGGCGACCCCCATGTTTCGCACGTGGCGCTGCTCGATCCCGCTCGCGGTTTGGATTTACAGACCTTGGCGAAGTGGCCCTTCTTTCTGCAGCTGGAGCAGGTAGCTTGTCGAGCTGGGCAGCGTTTCCGGGGGTGCTTCTCGAGTCTGCAGAAGTAGCACTTCGTGGACTTGCGACTGGCAGCAGCCGAGGTCGATTCGCCGGCAGGTTGCGGGGTCTGCAGCGCCCATGAGGCCATCGGGGGATCACGTGCCTGGAGAGCCTCAGAGCTGTGCAGAACGGCCTCCAACGTGTCGGCCAGCTCGATAGCCGAATTTAAGGTAAGATCAGCATTTTCCAACAGTCGCTGGCGCACATACACTGACCTGGTCCCCGTGATGAAGGCGTCTCTCACTAGGATCTCTGCATGCTGTACTGCCGTCAGTTCTTGGCAATTGCAGGCTTGCACGAGCGTCTGTAGGGCCCGGACAAACTCAGCACTTGATTCCCCGGGCCGCTGGTGCCGAGTCACTAAGCGATGCTGAGCATAGACACTGTTTATCAGCCGCAGGTATTGTCGTTTGAGTGCGCACATTGTGCCGTCGTAGCTCGGCTGGTCTCTGATCATCGAGTAGACCCATGGACTGACCCTGGAGAGTAGAGCTCTGTGCTTCACTGTGGGGTCAGTCGCTTTAATCTCCTCTCGGTACGATTCGAAGCAGGCCAGCCGGAGTTCGAAAGCGTTTCCAGCTTCAGGCGTTTGCGGATCGAGATCTAGCTTGTCGGGTCTCAGTGCATGTTCCATGCTTTAAAAATTGCTGCAAATAAAATTGAAGCACCTTCAAAAATTCCAAAAGACTGAAGTAGGGTAAATACTGAAACCCTTTTATTCGCAGTAAACCCTGACCTCCATGCTGAGAGTCTGCCCCTGGACTGAGGGGAGGAGCAGGGTGAAATCACCTTTATTCAGGAGTCTGTGGGAGGAGCCACGGGGCAGTCAGCAGAGGGGCATGTCCAGACAGGTAACCCAGTTACAACATATATATATATATGGTTTACCACACTGGTCCTGTTATGCCACTGACTAAAACAGCATTTGGGATTTTGACACCCTTTTCCTCTATGGCTTCCATTTTCTTTCATTGTAATTGAGCAAGTGAGTATGAACAATAAGATTCTTTTAGTGATTTGTATCCTAATGAGTGTGTTACTGGTTAACTAATACACTGCCTCCTGGCTGGCTCACCAAGTCTTATATAACAGCAGTGTAGCATTTGTCTTATCTTGTGTGACTGGTCACCACACTCTATATCAGGAAGTGAAATTACATGCTACTATATGAGGTGCTAGTGGACCATCAGAAGCTCTAGATATCGGAAGCAGGCAATGAATAGAAAACACACACTTCTGGAGGTAAGTTGTGTTTATTTAAAAAAAAGATATACAAAATATTTACATGAGTAAGAACAATTCAAAATTACAACATTCTGTTTAGGTTCCAAATCTCAGATATCAAACAAAAAACAAATTCCTGTTTAGATAGAATCAGTGATATTCATTTATTAACCTTTGTTACTCTAATGTCTCTAATTAGATCTAGTGTTATTCCCTATTTAAAGGTTTATAGACGAACCCTTCCTTGTTATTTATCCCTAGTTAGGAAACTAATTGAAATGCTATTCTCAGGTATCATGGTTAACTTCAGTTTCAGTTCCAGTGAGTAGGTCTACAAATTCAAGTTCAAAATTATATATTTATACAGCTTAACTCCTTTCACAACAACTCTCCAACATCACAACTTTTAAACAAAGTAAATCTCATTCAGTAACTTATCAAAGTCCTTGCAAAAATGATCAGTTCTTGTAGAAAATCAGATTCAAACCCTTTGAAAGAAAATCACCTTATACATCCAACCATATTGAATCCTCCTATTATTGCACATTTCGTTCCCATGCTCTTCATCGTGGATGGCTTGCCATCTTGTTTCTTGTTTCGTTGGATGTAATAGTTGATCATCCACAGAGTGTTGATTCACAAACTTATACAAAATAAAATGACCAGATCCCTTGGTGTGATTTAACAGAACTAATTCCCGGTAACACGGTAGAGATCTGGGCACTTGTCTCTGCCGCTGTTGTCTCGTTATAGCTGTAGCTTGCTATAGCTTGTATTGCTATCATCTCTCCTCCAGCGGTTTCACCCTGACATTTTCCAGTAAGCTCACTACTAATTCCACTTTTAACAATTTTATATCTTTAGTTTCTAATAGTTTGCTACCTTTCTCTTGCTTTCCTGCGCTGTGTCAACCACGCCTCATCCTCGCATAGCACTTTTCCCCCATGTTCTTTTTTTAAAATTCGGTAAACCTCGTTTTCATCCCTCCACAGGTGGAGCTTTCTAACATTCTATCTTTGGGTTTAATTAACCTGGGTTACAATTCCTAATCTTAAAAAGTTATGATGCAGTGATACAGTTATCCAACTGTTCCCTCATTTACACTTGCTCCATCCTGTTCCCTGATGTTCTCATTACGTCCTTTGAGCTTGGGTCTTTAGAATGGGGCTGGATTCCACAAATGGACTTGAGCAGAAGTTGTCACTCATAGCCATTGACACCAACCTCTGTCCGTCGCCACCTTCGCCTACTTTCTTTGCCCGGACGCTCCCCGTCTGAGCCTTGGCTTGTGCTTTTTGTGCTGCGGTGTCACTTGTGGGTGCCATTTCCTCATCTTTCACTCCCTGCGAAGCAATGACGTGGCACTCTCCATCCTGAGCGGTCTCTGCTTTCTCTCTATACTCTGAGGTAGAGGCCTCTTCCTTGATGGCCTTGGACGGTGGTGACCCTTTCTCTGTGGGGTTAGATGCAGATTTAGATCTCAGTGGTGATAACTGATGCCCTGTCCCTCTTTTATTTGAAAAGGTGAGGGAACATTTAGCTATGATTCAGCCACTGTACCACATTCACAGCACTCTGTTACTGAAGAATAACAAATGAACATAGACTGCTACTGCACAGTACAGGCCCTTCAGCCCACAATTTGCGCCAACTCTTTAACCTACTCTACGGTCAATCTAACATGTCCCTCCTACATAGTCCTCCATTTTTCTATCATCAATATGCCCAAGTAAATCTCTAAAATGTTCCTATTTTATTTGCCTCTACCACCATCCCTGACAGGATGTTACGTACAACTACCGGTCTTTATAATTAACTCTGACATCACCCCCTCATACTTTCTTCCAATCAGCTTAAAATTATGCCCCCCGATTAACCATTTCCACCCTGGGAAAGCATCTCTGGCTGTTCATTCTATGCCTCCTATAATGAGGGGACCAGAACTGAACACAATATTCCAAGTGTGTCTAAACAGGGTTTTCAGAGCTGCAACATTATTTGTTGTTGAATAAATGCAAGTCCTTATGTATGATTGCATTGTCCTAAAAGAACTCTAAGAAAGCAAAGTAAACAATTTAGTTGAATTATATGAGATCGGTTTCTCAGAAAGAATCAAGTTAACACTCCCTTCGTACACAGAAGGACTCTCCCACACATAAACGTGAAACACCTCAAAGCACTTTACAGTCATGTTATCAGAGAACCTCACGCAGAGAAATATGTGGATGGCTGTCTAAAGAATGCTGTTTGAAGGAGCATCTTAAGGCAGGGACAGAGGCGGAGAGGTTTAGGGATTCCAGAGTTTCAGAGCCAGGCAGCCGCAGAAAGAGCTGGGATTGATTACTTACTGGTGTAACACACACAAAGTGCTAAAGGAACTCAGCAGATCAGGCGGTATCTATTAAACGGGGGAATGAACAGTCAACACTTCAGTCTGAGACCTTTCACCAGGACTGGAAAGGAAGGGGGAAGGTACCAGAAAAAGGTGGTGGGGGGAAGAAAGGACGAATACAAGCTGGCAGGTGATAGGTGAAGCCAAGTAAGGGGGAAGGTGGGTGGATGCGGAGAGGAGTGATGGGATTCCATGTTGCAGTTGTAGAAACCATTGGTCAGGCTGCAATTGGGGTAGGGTGTACAGTTCTGCTCACTACACCACAGGAAGTGGTGCGCCAGGTGCACCGAGATGCAGCTCCTCAGAGACCGTGTTAGAGATCTGGAGCTGCAGCTTGATGACCTACTGCTTATCAGGGAAAGTGAAGAGGTGATAGACAGGAGCTACAGGGAGGTAGTCATCCCAAGGCTACAGGGGTCAGAGAACTGGGTGACTGTCAGGAGAGGAAAGGAAAATGCCCGGATAGTGGAGAGTACACCTGTGGCTGTCCCCCTCCGCAACAAATATCTTGTTCTGGATGCAGTTGAGGGGGATGACCTGACAGGGGACGCCTACGGTGACCGAGTCTCTGGCACTGAGCCTGGCGCTGTTGTGCGGAGAGAAGGAGGGTGAAGAGAAATGCCGTAGTCGTGGGGGATTCCATAGTCAGAGGAACAGACAAGAGATTCTGTGAGCCTGACAGAGATACCCGCATGGTGTGTTGCCTCCCAGGTGCCAGGGTACGGGATGTCTCGGATCGGGTCCTGAATATTCTAAAGGGGGAGGGTGAGCAGCCAGTTGTCTTGGTACATGTTGGTACCAATGACATAGATAGGACAAAGGAGGACGACCTGAAGAGAGATTTCCAGGAGTTAGGAAGGAAGCTGAGAAGCAGGACCTCCAGGGTAGTAATCTCGGGATTGCTACCTGTGCCACGTGCTAGCGAGGGCAAGAATAGTCGGATCAGGCAGATGAATGTGTGGCTGAGAGACTGGTGTAGGGGGCAGGGCTTCAGATTCTTGGATCATTGGGATCTCTTCTGGGGGAAGTATGACATGTTCAAAAAGGACAGGTTACACCTGAACCTGAAGGGGACCAATATCCTGGCGGGCAGGTTTAATAGAGCTGTTAGGGAGGGTTTAAACTAATTTGGCAGGGGGATGGGAACCGGAATGACAGAGCGGAGGAGAGGGAAAAGAGTGTACAGTAGCAAGGGCTGCATGACAGACCCAAAGTTGAGGGACTTAAGAAATTCTGCACTGGGGACATACTCTAGCAACTGAGCCATATTCTTTTAGAAAGTCTAGCATTTCCTCATTTTTTTCTGTTCCTGTTATGCCACTGACTAAAACAGCATTTGGGATTTTGGCACCCTTTTCCTCTATGGCCTTGTGTTTATGATTTCTTACCAGAACTGGCTTTCTGGAAAAAGTGCATCTGAAGGAGTTTTTATCAGTGGGAATGAGACATAATCCAGTCAAATGGCTACAAAGATTGCAGGAACATTTAGAGCTAATGAAATTTCTTTGGGCCTGATAACTACGCCTAGATGTGCTGGCATTGGAGAGGGTCCAGAGGAGATTTACAAGAATGATCCCTGTCAGGAAGATGTCTTATTGCGTGTTATAATTGCTCCTGGGTTTGTGGTTCAGTTCAAAGTGACTGGTGAGGTTGCTGGTATCAGCACACATGATCTGTTGATCAGTTTGTATTGCAAGGTCATAAACACTGAATAACAGTAATAAAAGGAGACTGACTATTCTGGTTAATTCTATTAATACTTTGATATCTACCATATTATGGGATACACAATATAGAAACATAGAAAAAAACTACAGCACAATATGGGCCCTTTGGCCCACAATGCTGTGCCGAACATGCACTTACTTTGGAAATTACCTAGGGTTACCCACAGCCCTCTATTTTTCTAAGCTCCATGTACCTATCCAGGAGTCTCTGAAAAGACCCTATCGTATCCACCTCCACCACCGTCACTGGCAGCCCATTCCACACACACACCACTCTCTGTGTAAAAAACTTACCCCTGACATCTCCTCTGTACCTACTTCTAAGCACCTTCAAAACTGTGCCCTCTCGTGTTAACCATTTCAGCCCTGGGAGAAAGCCTCTGACTATCCACACGATCAATGCCTCTCATCATCTTATACACCTCTATCAGGTCGCCTTTCATCCTCCGTCGCTCCAAGGAGAAAAGGCCGAGTTCACTCAACCTATTCTCATAACCCCCCACTACCTCAACCAGGTCGTTCCTCAGCTTTGCCTATTGCCTGTTGCCGGGGCCGGGGTCAAAGTGCTCGGCAGAGATGGTGCTCGGTGCTTGGTGTCGGAGAGCTGGTCGGAGGCTCGGAGTATTCGGATGGACTCGGAGTCGGACTGTGGTCAGATGCTTCCGGGATGCTGCATCGGCAAGTTTGCGGCGCTGGAGGTTCACTGTCTGCGTGAGATGATGGGACTTTTGAGAGACTCTGAGATTTTTACTGTGCCATGGTCTGTTCTTATCAAATTATGGTATTGCTTTGCACTGTTGTAACTATATGTTATAATTATGTGGTTTTTGTCAGTTTTTCAGTCGGTTTGTCATGTGTTTGTGTGATATCGTTCTGGAGAAACATTGTATCATTCTTTAATGCATGCATTACTAAATGACAATAAAAGAGGACTGCGTGTCCTAATAATCTAATCTAATCTAATTTATAAAAATCAAGAAGAGAAGGGGTCCCAGAACAGATCCCTAAGGCACACCACTGGTCACCGACCTCCATGCAGAATATAACCCAACTACAACTACTCTTTGCCTTCTGTGGGCAAGCCAGTTCTGGATCCATAAAGCAATGTCCCCTTGGATCCCATGCCTCCTTACTTTCTCAATAAGCCTTGCATGGGGTACCTTATCAAATGCCTTGCTGAAATCCATATACACTACATCTACTGCTCTACCTTCATCAATGTGTTTAGTTGCATAACCATAGAACCATAGAAACTACAGCACAGAAACAGGCCTTTTGGCCCTTCTTGGCTGTGCCGAACCATTTTCTGCCTAGTCCCACTGACCTGTACATGGACCATATCCCTCCATACACCTCCCATCCATGTATCTGTCCAATTTATTTTTAAATGTTAAAAAAGAACCCGCATTTACCACCTCGTCTGGCAGCTCATACCATACTCCCACCACTCTCTGTGTGAAGAAGCCCCCACTAATGTTCCCTTTAAACTTTTCCCCCCTCACCCTTAACCCATGTCCTCTGGTTTTTTTCTCCCCTTGCCTCAGTGGAAAAAGCCTGCTTGCATTCACTCTATCTATACCCATCATAATTTTATATACCTCTATCAAATCTCCCCTCATTCCTCTACGCTCCAGGGAATAAAGTCCTAGCCTATTCAACCTTTCTCTGTAACTGAGTTTCTCAAGTCCTGGCAACATCCTTGTAAACCTTCTCTGCACTCTTTCAACCTTATTTATATCCTTCCTGTAATTTGGTGACCAAAACTGAACACAATACTCCAAATTCGGCCTCACCAATACCTTATACAACCTCATCATAACATTCCAGCTCTTATACTCAATACTTTGATTAATAAAGGCCAATGTACCAAAAGCTCTCTTTATGACCCTATCTACCTGTGACACCACTTTCAGGGAATTTTGTATCTGTATTCCCAGATCCCTCTGTTCCACTGCACTCCTCAGTGCCTTACCATTGACCCTATATGTTCTACCTTGGTTTGTTCTTCCAACATGCAATACCTCACACTTGTCTGTATTAAACTCCATCTGCCATTTTTCAGCCCATTTTTCCAGCTGGTCCAAGTCCCTCTGCAGGCTCTGAAAACCTTCCTCACTGTCTACTACACCTCCAATCTTTGTATCATCAGCAAATTTGCTGATCCAATTTACCACATTATCATCCAGATCATTGATATAGATGACAAATAACAATGGACCCAACACTGATCCCTGTGGCACACCACTAGTCACAGGCCTCCACTCAGAGAAGCAATTTTCTACCACCACTCTTTGGCTTCTTCCATTGAGCCAATGTCTAATCCAATTTACCACCTCTCCATGTATACCTAGCGACTGAATTTTCCTAACTAACCTCCCATGCGGGACCTTGTCAAAGGCCTTACTGAAGTCCATGTAGACAATATCCACTGCCTTCCCTTCATCCACTTTCCTGGTAACCTCCTCGAAAAACTCCAGTAGATTGGTCAAACATGACCTACTACGCACAAAGCCATGTTGACTCTCCCTAATAAGTCCCTGTCTATCCAAATGCTTGTAGATTCTGTCTCTTAGCACTCCCTCCAATAACTTACCTACTACTGACATTAAGCTTACTGGCCTATAATTTCCCGGATTACTTTTCGATCCTTTTTTAAACAACAGAACAACATGAGCCACTCTCCAATCCTCCAGCACCTCACCTGTAGACAGCGACATTTTAAATATTTCTGCCAGGGCCCCTGCAATTTCAACACTAGTCTCCTTCAAGGTCCGAGGGAACACCCTGTCAGGTCCCGGGGATTTATCCACTTTAATTTTCCTCAAGACAGCAAGGACCTCCTCCTTTTCGATCTGTACAGTTTCCATGATCTCACTACTTGTTTCCTTCAATTCCATAGACTTCATGCCAGTTTCCTTAGTAAATACAGACGCAAAAAACCTATTTAAGATCTCCCCCATTTCCTTTGGTTCCACACATAGCTGACCACTCTGATCTTCAAGAGGACCAATTTTATCCCTTACAATCCTTTTGCTCTTAATATACCTGTAAAAGCTCTTTGGATTATCCTTCACTTTGACTGCCAAGGCAACCTCATGTCTTCTTTTAGCCCTCCTGATTTCTTTCTTAAGTATTTTCTTGCACTTCTTATACTCCTCAAGCACCTTATTTACTCCCTGCTTTCTATACCTGTCATACAACTCCCTCTTCTTCTTTATCAGAGTTGCAATATCCCTTGAGAACCAAGGTTCCTTATTCCTATTCACTTTGCCTTTAATCCTGACAGGAACATACAAATTCTGCACTCTCAAAATTTCTCCTTTGAAGACTTCCCACCTACCAATCACATCCTTGCCAGAGAAAAACCTGTCCCAATCCACGCTTTTTAGATCCTTTCTCATTTCTTCAAATTTGGCCTTCTTCCAGTTAAGAACTTCAACCCTAGGACCAGATCTATCCTTGTCCATGATCAAGTTGAAACTAATGGTGTTATGATCACTGGAACCAAAGTGCTCCCCTACACAGACTTCTGTCACTTGTCCTAACTCGTTTCCTAACAGGAGATCCAATATTGCATCCCCTCTAGTTGGTCCCTCTATATATTGATTTAGAAAACTTTCCTGAACACATTTTACAAACTCTAAACCATCTAGACCCCTAACAGTATGGGAGACCCAATCAATATATGGAAAATTAAAATCCCCTACCACCACAACTTTATGTTTCCTGCAGTTGCCTGCTATCTCTCTGCAGATTTGCTCTTCCAAGTCTCGTTGACTATTGGGTGGTCTGTAATACAATCCCACTAATGTGGCCATACCTTTCCTGTTTCTCAGCTCCACCCATAAGGACTCAGTAGTCCTCTAATCTGTCCTGCCTGAGCACTGCTGTAATATTTTCCCTAACAAGCAATGCTACTCCCCCACCTTTCATTCCTCTGCCTCGATCACATCTGAAACATAGGAACCCTGCAATATTAAGCTACCAGTCCTGCCCCTCCTGTAGCCAAGTTTCACTAATTGCTATAACGTCATAATTCCATGTGTCAATCCACGCCCTCAACTCATCCGCCTTCCCCGCAATACTCCTAGCATTGAAATATATACACCTCAGAAGATTTTTACCACCACTCACAACCTTTCTACTAGCGGATTTGCTTGAACTTTTAACATCATTTATTTTCACCCCAGCCACACTGTCAGCTCTGGCACTCTGGTTCCCATGCCCCTGAAAATCTAGTTTAGAGCCTCCCCAATAGCATTAAAAAACCTCCCTGAAAGGATATTGGTCCCCCTGTAGTTCATGTGTAACCCGTCTCTCTTGTACAGGTCCCACCTGCCCCAGAAGAGATCCCAATGATCCTGAAATCTGAAACCCTGCCCCCTACACCAGATCCTCAGCCACGTGTTCATCCTTCAGAGCATCCTATTCCTACCCTCACTGGCACGTAGCACAGGTAGCAATCCTGAGATTACCACCCTCGAGGTCCTGCTTTTCAACTTCCTACCAAGCTCTCTATACTCACTGTCCAGGACCTCCTCACTCTTCCTTGCTATGTCGTTGGTACCGATGTGCACCACGACATCTGGCTGATCACCCTCCCACTTCAGAATGTCATGCAATCGATCAGAGACATCCTTGACCCTGGCACCCGGGAGGCAACAAACCATCCTGGATTCTCTGTCATGACCACAGAACCTCCTATCTGTACCTCTAACTATCGAGTCCCCTATCACTACCGCTCTCCTCTTTTTCCACCCTCCCTTCTGCACTGCAGAACCAGACTCAGTGCCAGAGATCTGACTGCTGCAGCTTGTTCCAGGTAAGTCATCCCCCCCCCCAACAGTATCCAATGCAGTATACTTGTTGTTGAGGGGAATGGCCACAGGGAAACCCTGCTCTGCCTGCCCTTTCCTCTTCCCTCGCCTGACAGTGACCCAATTTCCTGTGCTCTGCTCCTTTGGTGTAACCACTTCCCTGTAGCTACTATCTATAATCTCCTCATTCTCCCAAATGATCCGCAGGTCATCCAGCTCCTGCTCCAGTTCCCTAACGCGGTTTGTCAGGAGCTGCAGCTGGATGCACTTCTTGCAGGTGTTGTTGTCAGGGACACCGGAGGGCTCCCTGACTTCCCACATCCTGCAAGAGGAGCATTCCAACATCCTGCCTGGCATTCTGTCTACGCTAGACAATCTGAACAAAAAGCTTACCAGAACCTACCCTGGCCTCTGCCTGTTCTCGCCGAAGCCTGTTGAGCCAAAGCCGTCCCACTCTGACTCAGTCCACTCCGACGATGGCTGCTACAACGATGGCCGCTGTATATGATGGTCTGCTTTTTAAACCTTGGCACGCTACGTCACGCGCCTGCGCAGTGCAGACCCTTCTCCCCGAGCAGTGTTCAAGAAAAAAAGAAGACCTTTTCTACCCGAATTCTTCCACTCCCTTCTTCAGCTGCTTGCATCCTTAAAAAATTCAATCGGGCTCATAAGGCACGACCTGCCTTTGACAAAGCCATGTTGACTATTCCTAATCATAATATGCCTCTCCAAATGTTCATAAATCCTGCCTCTCAGGACCTTTTCCATCAACTTACCAACCACTGAAGTAAGACTTACTGGTCTATAATTTCCTGGGCTATCTCTACTCCCTTTTTTAAATAAGGGAACAACATCTGCAGCCCCTCCAATCCTCCGGAACCTCCCTGATCCCCATTGATGATACAAAGATCATCGCCAGAGGCTCAGCAGTCTCTCCCTCGCCTCCCTAGAACAGATCCCTGAGGCAAACCACTGAGGGGTGTAATAATAACAGGGTTGTCGTAGTGGGAGATTTGGAGGGTACGGCCCAGATCCTGACCCAGATCTGGGCCGTACCCTCCAAATATCCGGACCTGCCTCTCGGTTTTTTTGCACTACCTTACTTTCCATTTTTCTATTTTCTATTTATGATTTATAATTTAAATTTTTAATATTTACTGATTTTTACTATTTTTAATATTTAATATTTGTAATCCAGGGAGTGGGAAGCGCAGAATCAAATATCGCTATGATGATTGTACGTTCTAGTACCAATTGTTTGGTGACAATAAAGTATAAAGTATAAGTATAATTTCCCAAATAATGATTGGCATCTCCCTGGAGTAAGGGGTTTAGATGGGGTGGAGTTTGTTAGTTGTGTTCAGGAAGGTTTCATGACACATTATGTAAATAAGTTTACAAGAGGAGAGGCTGTACTTGATCTGGTATTGGGAAATGAACCTGCTCAGGTGTCATATCTCTCAGTGGGAGAGCATTTTGGAAATAGTGATCACAATTCTATCTCCTTTACCGTAGCATTGGAGAGGGATAGGAACAGATAGGTTAGGAAAGCGTTTAATTGGAGTAAGGGGAAATATGAACCTATCAGGCAGGAACTTGGAAGCATAAATTGGGAACAGATGTTCTCAGGGAAACATATGGCAGAAATGTGGCAAATATTTAGGAGGTATTTGCATTGAGTTCTGCATTGGTACATTCCAATGAGACAGGGAAAGGATGGGAACCATGGAGTACAAAGGCTGTTGTATATCTAATCAAGAAGAAAAGAAAAGATTACAAAAGGTTCAAAAAAACTAGGTAATGATAGAGATCTAGAGGATTATAAGGCTAACAGGAAGGAGCTTAAGAAGGAAATTAGGAGAGCCAGAAGGGGCCATGAGAAGGCCTTGGCGGGCAGGATTAAGGAAAACCCCAAGGCATTCTACAAGTATGTGAAGAGCAAGAGGATAAGATGTGAAAGAATAGGACCTCTCAAGTGTGACAGTGGGAAAGTGTATATGGAACCGGTGGAAATACCAGAGGTACTTAATGAATACTTTACTTCAGTATTCACTATGGAAAAGGATCTTGGTGATTGTAGCCCAGGCTACTGTGGGAGGCGAGGGATGAGATTGCTGAGCCTCTGGCGATGATCTTTGCATCATCAATGGGGACGCGAGAGGTTCCGGAGGATTGGAGGGTTGCGGATGTTGTTCCCTTATTCAAGAAAGGAAGTAGAGATAGCCCAGGAAATTATAGACCAGTGAGTCTTACCTCAGTGGTTGGTAAGTTGATGAAGAAGATCTTGAGAGGCAGGATTTATGAACTTTGGAGAGGAATAATATGATTAAGAATAGTCAGCATGGCTTTGTCAAGGTCAGGTCGTGCCTTATGAGCCTGATTGAATTCTTTGAGGATGTGACTAAACAGATTGATGAAAGAAGAGCAGTATATGGATTTCAGCAAGACATTTGATAAGGTACCCCATGCAAGGCTTTTTGAGAAAGTAAGGAGGCATGGGATCCAAGGGGACATTGTTTTGTGGATCCAGAACCTGCTTGCCCACAGAAGGCAAAGAGTGGTTGTAGATGGGTCATATTCTGCATGGAGGTCGGTGACCAGTGGTGTGCCTCAGGGATCTGTTCTGGGACCCTTACTCTTCATGATTTTTATAAATGACCTGGATGAGGAAGTGGAGGGATGGGTTAGTAAGTTTGCTGATGACACAAAGGCTGGGGGTGTTGTGGATAGTGTGGAGGGCTGTCAGAGGTTGCAGCGAGACATTGGTAGGATGCAAAAATGGGTTGAGAAGTGGCAACTGGAGTTCAACCCAGATAAGTGTGAGGTGGTTCATTTTGGTATGTCAAACATGATGGCAGAATATGGTATTAATGGTAAGACTCTTGGCAGTGTGGAGGATCAGAGGGACCTTGGGGTCCGAGTCTATAGGACGCTCAAATCAGCTGCGCAGATTGACTCTGTGGTTAAGAAGGCTACGGTGTATTGGCCTTCATCAATCATGGAATTGAACTTAGGAGCCGAGAGGTAATGTTGCAGCTATATAGGACCCTGGTCAGACCCCACTTGGAGTACTGTGCTCAGTTCTGGTCGCCTCACTACAGGGAGGATGTGGAAACCATAGAAAGGGTGCAGAGGAGATTTACAAGGATGTTGCCTGGATTGGGGAGCATGCCTTATGAAAACAGGTTGAGTGAACTCGGCCTTTTCTCCTTGGAGCGACAGAGGATGAGAGGTGACCTGATAGAGGTGTATAAGATGATGAGAGGCATTGATCATGTGGATAGTCAGAGGCTTTTTCCCAAGGCTGAAATGGGTGCCACAAGAGGGCACAGTTTTAAGGTGCTTGGGAGTAGGTACAGAGGAGATGTCAGGGGTAAGTTTTTTTCACTCAGAGAGTGGTGAGTGCGTGGAATGGGCTGCCAGCAAAGGTGGTGGAGGCGGATACGGTAGGGTCTTTTAAGAAACTTTTTGGATAGGTACATGGAGCTTAGAAAAATAGAGGGCTATGGGTAACACTAGTATATTTCTAAGGTAGGGACATGTTCAGCACAACTTTGTGGGCCGAAGGGCCTGTATTGTGCTGTAGGCTTTCTATGTTTCTATGATATGGAGGGGGAGGCAGGAGAGGTGCAGAAAGGAAAAATGGATCAGCCATGGAGAAATAGTGGAGCAGACTCAATGGGCCAAATGGCCTTATTCTGCTCCTATATCTTATGGTCTTATATAATAAGCATTTCAATCCTCAAAGTATTTTAATGAAACTACTTTGAACACTCTCCAATGTCAGCAAATCTTAGATAAAGAGCCAAAACTACTCACAATACTCCAAGTGAGGCCTCACCAGTGCTTTGTAAAACCTCAAAATTACATCCTTGCTTTTGTATCTTAGTCCTCTCAAAATGAATATTAACATTGCATTTGCCTTCTTCACCACCAACTGAACCTGCAATTTACGCTTTAGGGAATCCTGCAACTTGCACCTAAAATTGTTGTATTTTCTGAATCCCTCCAGCAGATTGTTTGTTGCATCAGATTCCAGAATCTTACAGTCTCTTATGTCACTCTTTGGCCGATGAAGAGAATCGCTGGCGTGTGACAAAGTACATCTGGAGATGTTGGGCAGTTCAATGTCAGTGTGTCCTGGAATAGGATACTCGTGCTAGCAGGAGGCACAAGGTGTGGTCAGTCAGTGTGTCCAGAGTTCAGAGTCCTGCTGTTGGCTGGTCATGGGGTCGATTTACAAAGATGTTGCCAGCACTTGAGGACCTGAGTTTTAGGGAAAGGTTGAATAGGTCAGGGCTGTATTCCTCAGAATGTAGAAGACTGAGAGGAGATTTGATAGAGGTGTACAAAATTATGACGGGTATAGATAAGGTGAATGCAAGCAGGCTTTTCCACTGAGGTTAGGTGAGCTAGAACTAGAGGTCATGGGTTTAGGGTGAAAGGTGAAATATTTAAAGGGAACATGAGGGGAAACTTTGTCACTCAGAGGGTGGTGAGAGTGTGGAACAAACTTCCAGTAGAAGTGGTGAATGCAGGTTTGATTGAAACATTTCAGAGAAGTTTGGAGAAATACATGCATGGGAGGTATATGGGGGACACTGGTCCAGAAGCAGGTAGATGAGAGTAGGCAGAAGAACAGTTTGGCATAGATAGGCTGAAGGGCCGGTTTCTGTGTTGGACTGTTCTATGTCTCAATGACTCTAAGTTCAAGAAGAATCCATCGCAATCCTCTGTGATGATTTGGGGAGTTGGGGGCTTGCTGTTCTGGTTAACAACGGATGGTACAATCCTGGTCATATTACGATCGAGGAACGTGTTTGTCGACCGGATATTGAACTTTTTGCTGTTGGACTCTGGCCATATTCCACCGAGATACAACACTGGGCATCATGGGAGATCGTTCCTGCCTGTGGCCATCAAACTTTGCAGCTCCTCCCGTGGAGGGTCAGACACCCTGAGCCAGTAGGCTGGTCCTGGACTTATTTCCATCTGGCATAGTTTGCATATTGTTGTGTGATCGTTGTGGTTTTTGTATTGCTATATTTATGCTCTATTCTTGGTTGGTGTGGCTGTAACGAAACCCAGTTTCCCTCGGGATCAATAAAGTATATCTATCTATCTATGATAGTGAAGGAATACAGCCCAAGAATGTCTGGCAGCTCTTGGGCTGTATTTCCTGGAGTTCAGGAGAATGGGGGGGGGGGGCGGGTTCTCATAGAAACATTCCCAATGTTAAAAGGCCTGAACAGATTAGATATGGCAAAGTTATTTCCCATGGTAGGGGAGTCTAGGACAAGAAGGCACAACTTCAGGATTGAAGGACGTCCATTTAGAACAGAGATACAGAGAAATTACTTTAGTCAGAGGTTGGTATATCTGTGGAATTTGTGGTCAAGAGCAGCTGTGGAGGCCAAGTCACTGGGTGCATTTAAGGCAGAGATAGATAGACTCTTGATTAGCCAGGGCATCAAAGGGTATGGGGAGAAGGCAGGGGAGTGGGGATGACTAGAAGAATTGGATCAGCCCATGATTGAATAGTGGAGCAGACTCGATGGGCCGAATGGTCTACTTCTGCTCCTATATCTTATGGTCTTACGGGTGTGGAGAGCCAGCCATGGATAACTAAGGAAATAAATGAAGGCATCAAACTAAAAGCTCTTGCCTACAAAGTCGCCAAGAGTAATGGGAAACTGATCCTATTAAATATTTCACCTTTCACCCTTAACCTATGACCCTTGTTCGAGTCTCACCCAAAAGCCTGTATGAATTCACCCTATCTATACCCCTTATATTAGTCATAATCCTTGGATCATTTTCTCTTTCTCCTTGGTAATTTCAAAGTTCAAAGTAATTTTATTCTCAAAGTCATCATACGTCACCATAAACCACCCTGACATTCATTTTCTTGTGGGCATACTGTTACGTACCCCGTAACTGGGTTGCCAAACCAGCAGAAATGGATCACTCAGTTGGAGTCTGGAGTACTAGAACTAAGAAAGTTTTATTAAAGAAACAAGCAACACAGTAATCGAAAGGATAATAAATGCAACAGTTCAGCGATGATAAACACACATGTGCACAGAATTAAGATAACAGCATCAATCAAGCTCTATCGTTGTCTAGGGGTAAATGACCAAATTTCAAAATGACTCAAAGTTCAGTCCAGTCAGTAGTTCAGTTCGCAGTAATCGTTGCCATGGCGATGGACAAGGTGGGGGAAGAGACAGAGAGAACAGGAACAACTGATCATTCAGAACGGCTTCACTCACAGACCAGCGAGATGGCTCACAAACAGCTTTTGGGCAGGTCCTTGGTGATGTCACCTGAGGTCACCGACTGTGACCCCTCCTCCAGATGCGGTCGATCCTCTGCAGTGAACCCGGCACCCAGGCAAGGGCGGACACACACCGGGTTCCCGCTGATCGTACCTTTCCACCCTGGTCGTTGTCTGATACTTCTCACCCACTCGTGAGAGGCGCACCGCTTCCAGGGTCTCGTTACCTCGGGTGGCGTGTGATCCTGCCTTAGCGAACCGGTCCCTTTTTATCCCCCTGCTGGGGTATCGCCTGTCCACCACTTCAAACAGTTCAGGGTTCAAAGGGGGGAGCCGCTCCAGACAGCTCTCTCTCCCCCGTCCCTTCATTACACATCTCCAGACGCTGCTCCATTGTTCCTTATCTCTCCTTCCCCTGAGGGCAGGTGGCAGACCAACTGCTGATGCCACTGATGCTAGCCCAGGCCAGCAAACATCTTAATTTTATGTGTATTCTCGTAACACTTCCCCCCTTTAAGGATTTTTACCGGGAGGTAAAAATTACAAACATGACTACATTATCTGATACATACACAATATACATCTTTATCAGCTATTTGGCTAATACAGAGAATTTGAAGCTGTCAACACCTTGACAGACAGTCATCACATTTTCTGTTCCTTTTACACGTGTTATTAATAATCCCTTAGACCAGGCTCCAACTCAGCAAACTTCATAGTGGCCAAAAACACTGATGAATTGCGACCAATGTAACCTCTCATTTGGTTTTGTCCCGGACCACAATAACAAGGGTCGTCCCATTCCGACTCAGTTTTCTCTCGCAAGGGCCTAGTAGGAGGGGAACGGGTATTGACCGCAGAGTTATTGCAAAACTTCCTGCAGTACCCCACCATCTCCAAAAGCCTTCTGAGGGCCCTCTTGTCTGTCGGGGTTGGGAGATCAGCGATAGCCTGCACTGTAGCCTGCATCGCTGCCAGCTGCCCCTGTGTCACCACAATTCCCAGGTAAGTGACCCTCGTGTGGCCGAATTCATTTTTTTCAAGGTTCACTATCAAACTGGCTTCAGACAGCCGTATTAAATTGCCAATACACACCTCTGTGGTCATCAGCCCTTTAGTCACTGAATTACTCAATATATATGAGTGTTCTTTACTGGGCTGCCCTATTGTAACAGACATAACCCAACGTCCCAGTTCTTTGCATTTCCTCGGGACAATCAAACACATAGGTGCGAGTCGTTTAATTACTCCTTCTAAAGATTCGCTTTGTTCGGGGATTAAGGGAGAGACCTTATCAGTAGACCTGGCCAAAACAATAGCCTTCTCCCATCTGACCGATCCCATCCTAATCTTTTCAAAATGGTTTTTTCCTCTTATCAGGGGGCCCCTAGCTTCATTGATTTCCACGCTAACACCGACTAGGTTTGTTAGCATATCAAAAGCCGGTGACCGTGTCAGTTCGCGTCGGTCATGATCAATAACATTTTTTCCCCTGGGCAGCCGGTAAATCTCTTTCATGATTCCACCAACTGTTTCCTCCAGCACCGCAAAATGTCCACCGGGGGGTACCTCGTGGGCCATGTTAAAAACCTCATCCCCATAACTCTTTTGCACCACCCCCCATTCCTCATCTGCGGGTACTGTACTTGATTTCCCTTTCTTCCTTAGCACTTCCTCCTCCGCACAATAGCTTGTTAAAGCCGTGTCAGAGAGAGCGGTCTCTGCCAAAACCATCAGCCCCTCGTCTCGCTCCTGCGTCTGCACAAATTCTTTCCTGGCTACTGCTACGTCTGTCCCAGCTCCCTCACTACCTCTTATCTCACTACACCCTGTCTCATACAAGGTTGGCAGAAATGTTTCAGCCAAATTCACCATCGCGGGCGGGGCCTCCATGCTGGCAGGCTGACCTGTCAATCTCACGACTGGGAACACGATTCCTCCGGCGATGTCATTACCGAGCAAGACTTCCACGTCTTTCATCGGTAATTCGGACCTCACCCCGATCGTGACTAGTCCAGAGACCAGGTTGCTCTGTAAATGTATCTGGTGCAAAGGGACTGACTCTGTCCCTTCCCCAACACCTTTGACCTCTACCTCCCCAGTCTGGGTCTCTGAGCTAATCTCTAATACACTCTTCAGTATTAGTGACTGACACGCTCCCGTGTCTCTCCAGATCCGCACTGGAACTGGTTTTAACCCCTCCTTCACTGACACCAGTCCGGCCGAGATAAACCTCTCGCGCCCTTCCTGGACTTTTTCAGACCTGTCCTTCCCTAGCGGTTCGCTTAACAGCTCGATACAGCCATTCCAAATTTCCGCTTTTCCTTTCCCCGTCTCCTTTCTTGGGGCAAAGCACCTGGACGCAAAGTGTCCGACTTTCCCACAATTATAACAGACGACCCCAGGAGACTTCCTACCAGACTGCTCCCGGTCTACCTTATCCTTTTCACTAGTCCCCGGCTTACTTTCTGACTTCTCCGGCGGACTCTCCCCGCCGTCCTGACTACCCTTCTGGTAGCCTTTACTCGGGGCAAACTTCATTTTATGCGTCAACGCATACTCATCTGCTAACTTAGCAGTTGCGGCTAACGTGGCTGCCTCTTTCTCATCGAGGTAGGGTCTCATACCCTCAGGGACACAACCTTTAAACTGCTCAATCAGGATCAGTTGTAGCAGTCTGTCATAATCCCCCTCTACCCCTTTCGAGGCGCACCAACGCTCACAATATGTTTGCATCTCACGAGCAAACTCCAAATACGTGCGGTCCCACTGCTTCCTCGCATTCCGGAACCTCTGCCGGTATGCCTCCGGGACCAACTCATAAATCCTGAGGATGGCCTCCTTCACCACCTCATACCTCTGGGCATCTTCCGCGGACAAAGCTGAGTAAGCTTCTTGGGCCTTCCCTTTCAGTACACTCTGAAGTAAAACAACCCACTTATCCCTCGGCCAGTCCTGACTTATAGCCACTTTTTCGAAGTGGAGGAAGTACCGATCCACGTCGGTATCGTCAAATGGGGGAACCAGCCTAACCTCCTGGGTCGCCCAGAACCCTCCACCTTGGTTCGGCACGAGCCCCTGCTCGGCCCTTATCTTTAACTTCTCCAGCTCAAATTCCCTTTCCTTCTGTTTCTCCTCTCTCTCCAACTGTCTGTCCCTCTCTCTCTCTTCTCTCTCCAACTGTCTTTCTCTCTCTTGCCTTTCTACCTCTTTCTCTTTCTCCCGCCTTTCTAACTGTCTCTCTTCGTGTTCTAACTGCCGTACCCGGAACTCGTGCTCGAGTCTCAGTTTTTCAAGCTGTACCTGTACCGCGTCTCCAGCAGGTTTTTCAATAGACACCTCCCCCAGCTCACCTTGGGGAAACACACCTTTAGATACATAGTGCTCTACAATAGCTCTGTGTATCTCCTCTCTCCTCATTGTCGACTTCACTTTAGCAAGATTCACCCGTTTGGCCACAGCTATCAATTCCGATTTCCTGGCATCCTCTAATGCCTCCAAGGTCGGCGCCTTTATAAATTCCTCAACCTCCATTTCTGCTGTTTGTCTTTTCTTTCTTTCGGGAATTTTAACCCAATCAATTACTCCGTCCCAAATTTAGCGTTCAAAATCGCGGACGAGAACCCCACTTATGTTACGTACCCCGTAACTGGGTTGCCAAACCAGCAGAAATGGATCACTCAGTTGGAGTCTGGAGTACTAGAACTAAGAAAGTTTTATTAAAGAAACAAGCAACACAGTAATCGAAAGGATAATAAATGCAGCGATGATAAACACACATGTGCACAGAATTAAGATAACAGCATCAATCAAGCTCTATCGTTGTCTAGGGGTAAATGACCAAATTTCAAAATGACTCAAAGTTCAGTCCAGTTTAGTAGTTCAGTTCGCAGTAATCGTTGTCATGGCGATGGACAATGTGGGGGAAGAGAGAGATAGAATAGGAACAACTCATCATTCAGCACAGCTTCACTCACAGACCAGCGAGATGGCTCACAAGCAGCTTTTGGGCGGGTCCTTGGTGATGTCACCTGAGGTCACCGACTGTGACCCCTCCTCCAGATGCGGTCGATCCTCCGCAGTGAACCCGGCACCCAGGCAAGGGCGGACACACACCGGGTTCCCGCTGATCGTACCTTTCCACCCTGGTCGTTGTCTGATACTTCTCACCCACTCGTGAGAGGCGCACCGCTTCCAGGGTCTCGTTACCTCGGGTGGCGTGTGATCCTGCCTTAGCGAACCTGTCCCTTTTTATCCCCCTGCTGGGGTATCGCCTGTCCATCACTTCAAACAGTTCAGGGTTCAAAGGGGGGAGCCGCTCCAGACAGCTCTCTCTCCCACATCCCTTCATTACACATCTCCAGACGCTGCTCCATTGTTCCTTATCTCTCCTTCCCCTGAGGGCAGGTGGCAGACCAACTGCTGATGCCACTGATGCTAGCCCAGGCCAGCAAACATCTTAATTTTATGTGTATTCTCGTAACAATACTCAGTAAATCCAATAACCATAATAGAATCAATGATAGACCACACCAACAGGGTGGACAACCAGTGTGCAAAAGATACCAAACTGCAAATACTAAAAGAAAGAAAAAAAATAGTAATATTATTAATAATTATTATAATAAAAAAGCAATAAGATTTGAGAACATGAGATGAAGGCTCCTTGAAAGTGAGTTCATAGGTTGTGGGAACAGTTCAGTGATGGGGCGAGTGATGTTGAGTGAAGTTATCCCTTCCGGTTCAAGTGCTTGATGGTTGAGGGGTAATAACTGTTCCTGAACTTCTCAATACTTAGAGGAGAAGGAGCTGTTCCTTAATCGCAGAGTGTGTGCCCTCAGGTTCCTGTACCTCCTCCCTGATTGCAGCAATGAGAAGAGGGCATGTCCTGGTTGATCGGGTCCTTCATGATGGACGCCGCCTTTTTGAGGCATTGCTCCTTGAAGATGTTCTGGACACTACAGAAGGTAGTGCCCGTGATGGAGCTGATGAAGTTTATAACTCTGCAGTCTACTTCTATACTGTTCAGTAGCTTCTCCCCTCTCACCCTATGCCAGACGGTGATGCAGCCAGTTAGAATGCTCTCCAATCTCCTCAAACCCCTAATGACATACAGTTGCTGTCATGTCTTCTTTGTAGCTGCATCAATATGTTGGGTCCAGGTTAGATCCTCTGAGATCTTAACACCAAGGAACTTGAAATTGTTCACTCTTTCCGCTTCTGATCCTTCCATGAGGATTGGTGTAAGTTCCCTTGTCTTGTCTTTTCTGAAGTCCACAATCAGTTCTTTGGTCTTACTGACGTTAAGTGCAAGGTTGTTGCTGTGATACCACTCAACTAGCTGATATATCTCGCTCCTGTACGCCTTCTCATCACCATATGAAATTCTGCCAACAACAGTTGTTTCGTCAGCAAATTTATCAATGCCAGTTGAGCCCTGCCGAGTCATACAGTCGTGGGTGTAGATAGAGTAGAGCAGTGGGCTAAATACTCTGGTCTTGAAGTTGAGTTTATTGCTTTCTATAGATGTGTAGTGGAGAGTGTATTGACTGGCTGCATCATGGCCTGGTAAGGAAACACCAATGCCTTTGAACTGAAAACCCTACAATAGGTAGTGGATTCAGCCCAGTACATCACGGGTAAAGCCCCCACAACCATTGAGCACATCTACATGAAACACTGGCGTAGGAAGCAGCATCCGTCATCAAAGATCCTCACCACCCTGGCTGTGCTCTTTTCTCACTGCTGCCATCAGGTAGAAGGTACAATTAGGACTCAGGACTCACACCAGCAGTTACTACCCCTCAACTATCAGGCTCTTGAACACAAGGGAACAACTACACTCGTCTATGGAGACGTTCCCACAACCAGTGATCTCACTTCAAGGATTCTTTATCTTGCATCTCATGTTCTCATTATTTATTGTTATTTATCAATATTTGCATTTACACAGCTCATCTCCTGCACTCTGGCCAATCTTTCACTGATCCTTTTACGGTTACTATTCTATAGATTTGCTGAGTATGCCCGCAGGAAAATGAATCTCAGGGTTGAACTTTTGAACTTTGATTATTGTCAAAAGCACGAGTATGTGTGTGGCCAGGTCTAATGAAACACTTGCAGCAGCATCTCAGGCATCAGATAAACAGCATTCATAATCAAAACATAAACATAAATTATACACAAATTTCACATGTAAGCTATTCAAACATTAGCGTGAGAGATTAAGCAGATGCTCAAATTGATGAGCAACACACATAAAACACGGGAGTGATTCAGCAGGTCAGGCAGCATCTATACAAGGAAATAAACAGTTGATGTTTCAGGCTGAGACCCTTCATTGGGACTGAAGAGGAAGGGGACAGAAGCCAAAGGGAGGGGGAGGAGTACAAGCTGCCCGGTGATAGGTGAGACCAGGTGAGGGGGAAGGTGGGTGGGTTGAGGAGGGGTGTGATGCAAGAAGCTAGGAGGGGATAGGTGGAAGAGGTAAAAGGTTGATGAAGGGGAGAGGAGAGTGGACCATGAAGGAAAGGAAGAGGGGAACCAGAGGGAGCTGACAGGCAGGTGAGGAGAAGAGAAGAGGTGAGAGGGAACCAGAAAGGAGAATGAGAAAAAAGAAGGGGGCCAGTGGAGAAATTAGATAGTTTGAGAAATCGATGCCCATACCATCACATTGGAGGCTTCCCTGATGGAATATGAGGTATTGCTCCTCCAACCTGAGATTTACCTCATTGTGACAGTGGAGGTCATGGTCCACCATGTTGGAATGGGGAGACCTAGATAGAGTGGATGGGGAGAGGACGTTTCCTATCATAGGGGATTCCAAGACCAGAGGGCACAGCCTTAGAATAGAGGGATGTCCAT
Organism: Mobula hypostoma; assembly: GCF_963921235.1. Classification (NCBI taxonomy): domain Eukaryota; kingdom Metazoa; phylum Chordata; class Chondrichthyes; order Myliobatiformes; family Myliobatidae; genus Mobula; species Mobula hypostoma. The sequence continues at coordinate 185,729,527 of NC_086103.1, forward strand.
TTAGAACGGAGATGAGGAAAAATTTTGTTAGCTAGTATAACCCTCAGGATCTGTCGGCTGTGTAAGTCTGGGGGAGACAATCTCTAGCCCCACCACACGTCTGAGATTGAGGTACAAGAGGACTTCACCTCAGAGCCAGGCGTTCGACGCTTGCCTGTTGACATCCAGTCTGCTCAGGTTAAATTTTACTTCCATAGTGATAATTTCTTCATTTTTCTGGGTTGTGCTTTCATTTAAGTTTGAGAGAGTATACTCCTTAACAGAATTCCATAAGAGGTATGTTTTATCTACTGTCAAAAATACAGGCACTTTTTCCAGGATTTTTCTAGATTTTTAAGTAATTAGTACTGATGAAGACGGTAAATTTTTTAGACCAATAGTTATGAAAATTAACACTGCCGGCTCACTTCCAGTTGTGGCTATTATCTATAACCACTTTTAACATATAACATAGGAGCGGAAGTAGGCTATTCGGCCCATCGAGTCTGCGTCGCCATTCAATCATGGGCTGATCCAATTCTCCTGCCTTCTCTCCTCATTATGCCCTGGCTAATCAAGAACCTACCTATCTCTGCCTTAAATACACCCAATGCCTTGGCCTCCACAGCTGCTCATGGCAACAAATTCCACAGATTTACCACCCTCTGACTAAAGTAATTTCTCTGCATCTCTATTCTAAATGGACGTCCTTCAACCCTGTAGCCGTGCCCTCTTGTCCTAGACTCCCCTGCCATGGGAAATAACTTTGCCATATCTAGTCTGTTCAGGCCTTTTAACATTTGGAATGTTTCACTGAGATCTCCCCTCATTCTCCTGAACTCCAGGGAATTCAGCCATTGAATCCATTGTTAAATTCATGTGTTTACGTGTCTTCAAATGTGTATGTGTTTTATCCTCCCTAATCCAGTTTGCATCTTGATCGTGCATCACCCTGTTCGACCAATTATTAGACCAAACGTTAATCATCTCTGTTTGTTAGTAATTCTGTACTAGGGTTGCTGACATTTTGGTGTATTGAATTTAGTTTCAAAGTCCTGTATAAACCTTTTCAGTGTTCCTGAACTGATAATTCTGTTTTCTTCATCTGGCACATTTCATGTATCTATTTAGTTTGGCTATACATGCACCAAACATTTGTTTTAGTGTATCTATAAATCCTACAATATTTTTGTTAGGTTGATCGTTTGCTGTATGGACCTTGCATTTCCTTTGCTTTTTTAAAATTTTCTTGCTTGGGTTATCCTTCTTATTCTCCATTGGGCAGGCTATTTAGCTCTTAAGGTTTCAATTTTATTTCTTAACCTTTTATGCCATTTCAGTGTTCTCATTTCATCACTCTGTTTTGGGTTTGTGTGAATGAGTCTCTCTATTTTGGAACCAATGCACTGTATTGCTGTTAATGTTGTGCAGTATCTTATTGTGTGTAGTTCTAAATATTATGTTCATATAATATAATAATCTTGAGAGTGTTAACAATTTTTGCAAATGCTGATGACTCATTTTGTTTTGGTATGTAGAGACTTCTGTTGGGTCAATGTCCATGGATTCTGTTAGTGTGGTGTCAAATGTTAGGATAATCTTGCCTGCAAACTCAGCTTCATCATCGGCAGCATTCTGTGGAGGCTCGACATCCGTGTTGCTCTTAGTGTCAGCTTGTGGAGCAGTTGTTGAAGTGATTCTATTTTCTTCAGTTGGCATTGTGGCGACCCACTTTCTGGCACCCACGAACCGGCTCATAACAGCGCGCGCAGGCAGAGGGCCGGCCCCAAAAAGGGCGCCAGGCCATCTTCACCAGCAGGGGGAAAATCCCGTGTGCAGAAAGGGTCTGGGAATATGCATTCCCCACAGCAGTCCCGCCCCAGGGAGGGCGGGAACGGGAAGGCTTTAAAGCAGGCCGCAAAGTTTGAATAAATCTCTTTCATCGCAACTCTAACTCACCGACTCCGTGTGGTTATTCTAGCGCTGTGTGTAGCACATCGCTACAATTGGTGACCCCAACGGCCCAAACGATATTTGGACCAGAGATGACCGACGCTGCATCTGTTCACGCAGTTTCGTTACAACTGCCAAGCTTCTGGACACTACGATTCCATCTATGGTTCGAACAAGCAGAAGCACAATTCCACATTCGGCAGATAACCTCGGAGTCCACTCGCTACTACTACGTGCTGAGCTCCCTCGACCAGGAGACTGCTGCACAAGTTGAGGAGTTTATACAGTCGCCCCCGGAGAACAGCAAATACACAGCATTCAAAGCCCTGCTCATAAGGACTTTCGGACTCTCACGGCGCGAACGAGCACGCCGCTTAATGCACCTGGATGGTTTGGGAGACAGGCCGCCTTCAGCATTAATGAACGAGATGCTGGCCCTGGCTGAAGGTCACAAACCCTGCCTCATGTTTGAGCAGGCGTTCCTAGAGCAACTGCCTGAGGACATATGCCTGCTGCTGTCTGACGCAGATTTCAGCAACCCCCGGGAGGTGGCGGCCCGAGCAGATGTGCTGTGGAATGCCAGGAAAGAGAGAGGGGCATCCGTTGCACAGATCACCAAGCCGCGTGCCCAATGACAGACCAGAACGGGCCCGGCAGCAGAGCCTACAAAACCCGGCGACGGGAGTGAGGAGCCCAACGAACAATGGTGTTTCTACCACCAGCAGTGGGGCACAGAGGCCCGCCGCTGCAGACCACCCTGCAAATTCCCGGGAAACGCCAAGGCCAGCCGCCGCTGATGGCTACGGCGGCTGACCATCAGGACAGCCTCCTGTATGTCTGGGACAAGCAGTCGGGACGCCGCTTTTTGGTCGACACCGGACCGGAGATCAGCGTCGTACCTCCAACGAGTTACGACACCCGCAACAGAGAACCGGGACCCACCCTGAGGGTCGCTAATGGCAGCACAATACGAACCTACGGCACCCGCACGGTGCGGCTACAGTTCAGCTCCAGCCGGTTCACGTGGGACTTCACACTGGCCGCCGTGGCCCAACCACTGCTGGGGGCGGATTTTCTGCGAGCCCACAGCCTGCTGGTCGACTTGCAAGGGAAGCGATTAGTCCACGCCAAGACTTTTCAGACGTTCTCCCTGGGTGAAGCACAGTTGCCAGCCCCACACCTGGACTCCATCACGCTGTCCGACGATGAATTCACCAGGGTCCTGGCGGATTTCCCATCAGTACTGACACCGCAGTTCACGGCAGCCATGCCCAGACACGGAGTACAGCACCACATCCTGACCCAGGGACCACCCCTCCACGCCCGTGCTCGAAGGCTTCCCCCGGACAAGCTCCGACTGGCGAAGGAGGAGTTCAAGAAGATGGAGGAATTAGGGATCATACGACGGTCCGACAGCCCATGGGCCTCCCCCCTTCACATGGTGCCCAAGGCAACAGGGGGCTGGAGACCATGCGGTGACTACCGCAGACTGAACGAGGCTACAACGCCAGACCGCTACCCTGTGCCGCACATTCAAGACTTCGCAGCAAACCTACACGGCGCAAGGATCTTTTCCAAGGTAGACCTCGTCCGGGGATACCATCAAATCCCTGTACATCTGGACGACATCCCCAAAACAGCACTTATCACCCCGTTAGGACTTTTCGAATTCCTCCGAATGCCGTTTGGTCTAAAGAATGCCGCACGGACTTTCCAGCGGCTAATGGACGCGGTGGGACGCGACCTGGACTTTGCATTCATCTATTTGGACGACATTCTCATAGCCAGCAGTAGTCGGCAGGAGCATCTGTCCCACCTCTGCCAGCTCTACTCCCGCCTGAGTGAATTCGGCCTTACAATCAATCCAGCCAAATGCCAGTTCGGACTCGACACCATTGACTTCCTGAGCCACAGGATTACTAAAGACGGGGCAACACCTCTGCCCGCCAAGGTAGACGCGGTCCGCAACTTCCCCCAACCCAACACAATCAAAGGCCTGCAGGAATTCGTGGGTATGGTGAATTTCTACCATCGTTTCCTCCCCTCAGCAGCCTGAACCATGCACCCCCTGTTCACCCTGATGTCGGGTAAGGGCAAGGACATTACCTGGGACGAAGAGGCCGCAACCGCTTTCGTTAAAACCAAAGAAGCCTTGGCAAATGCCGCGATGCTAGTGCACCCCAGAACGGACGTTCCTACTGCCCTCACGGTGGACACATCCAACACAGCGGTCGGTGGAGTGCTGGAACAACTCATCGAGGGCCGTTGGCAACCCCTGGCATTCTTCAGCAAACACCTACGACCACCTGAACTCAAATACAGTGCTTTCGACCGGGAGCTATTGGCACTATACCTGGCAATCCGGCATTTCAGGTACTTCTTAGAAGGTAGGCCCTTCACTGCGTTCACAGACCATAAACCACTTACCTTTGCGTTCACTAAGGTGTCCGACCCCTGGTCGTCCCGTCAGCAGCGACATCTGTCCTACAGCTCCGAGTACACGACAGACATCCGGCATGTCTCTGGAAAGAACAACGTCGTGGCGGACGCACTATCCAGACCTACCATACAGGCCCTGTCCCAGGGGGTGGACTATGCAGCGCTGGCAGAGGCACAGCAGGCAGACGCTGAGATCCCCAGTTACAGGACTGCAGTCTCCGGTTTGCAGCTCCAAGACCTCCCCGTAGGCCCAGGTGAGAGGACCCTACTATGTGACGTAGCTACTGGCCAACCCCGCCCCATCGTCCCAGCAGGCTGGCGCCGGCGGGTGTTCGAATCCATTCACAACTTAGCGCACCCCTCCATCAGGACAACTGTCCGGCTGGTCTCCAACAGGTTCGTGTGGCATGGACTTCGTAAACAGGTCAGTGAATGGGCCAAAACGTGCATGCAGTGCCAAACGGCCAAGGTGCAGCGGCACACCAAGGCTCCGCCGCAGCGATTCGAACCCACCCGCCGGAGGTTCGACCACATCCATGTGGATATCGTGGGGCCCCTGCCAGTGTCGCAAGGAGCGCGGTACCTCCTAACTATGATAGACCGGTTCACCAGATGGCCAGAGGCAGTCCCGCTCAGCAACACCACCTGCGAATCCTGCGCCCGAGCACTGATCGCAACCTGGGTAGCCCGCTTCGGGGTACCGGCCCACATTACCTCCGACAGGGGCGCCCAGTTCACCTCCAGCCTGTGGTTGGCTATGGCCAACCTTTTAGGAACACAGCTACACCACACAACTGCCTACCACCCACAGTCGAACGGACTAGTGGAGCGCTTCCACTGTCACCTGAAATCGGCTCTCATGGCCCGCCTGGAGGGGCCTAACTGGGTGGACGAGCTTCCCTGGGTCCTGCTCGGAATCCGCACGGCGCCCAAGGAGGATCTGCACACCTCGTCGGCCGAGTTGGTGTACGGCGCGCCCCTGGTCGTCCCAGGAGAGTTCATACCAGCCCCAAGGGGGCAAGAGGAAGAACCCACAGCAGTCCTGGACAGACTACGAGAGAGGCTCGGTAACCTGGCCTCCACCCCCACTTCACAGCGCAGACAGAGCCCGAACTGCGTACCCAAAGACCTGCAGAACTGTAAGTTTCTTTTTGTACAATGGGGCGGACACTGGGCACCACTACAGCGGCCCTACGAGGGGCCGTTTAAGGTGATCAGGAACAACAGGTCCACGTTCGTGCTGGACACTGGGGGGAGAGAGGAGGTTTTCACGGTGGACCGACTCAAACCGGCCCATGTGGACTTGGCGCAACCGGTCCAGGCTCAGGCACCGCGGCGCAGGGGCAGACCTCCCAAACAGAGGCCGATCCAGACTGTGGACATTGGGGGAGGTATCGCCGGTTCTGGGGGGGGGGTTATGTGGCGACCCACTTGCTGGCATACACGAACCGGCTCACGAAACAGCGCGCGCAGGCAGAGGGCCGGCCCCAAAAAGGGGGAAAATCCTTCACCAGCAGGGGGAAAATCCCGCGCACGGAAAGGGTCTGGGAATATGCATTCCCCACAGCAGTCCCCCCGGGGAGGGCGGGAATGGGAAGGCTTTAAAAGCAGGCCGCGAAGTTTGAATAAATCTCTTTCATCGCAACACTAACTCACCGACTCCGTGTGGTTATTCTAGCGCTGTGTGTAGCACACTGCTACAGCATCTTCATTATTTTCTTGTATCGTATGTTGTGGTCTTTAGGGTCTCTTTCCAGTTGTGCTATTTCAGGTTTTATTTGCTTTAACATGTCTACTGGATTAAGTTATCTTTTACCATCACTCTGCGTTGATCTGCTATTCGTTGTGCATTTACTAGCATGGAGCGATATTGTGCTGTAAAGTATTGATTCAGCAGGGCACCACTAGCGGTTCGCTTACTGCCATTCCCAGCACCACTTCCAGGAGGCCCTGGTGATCCCCGGGCAGTGGCCGTATCACTCTGTTCCCTAGATATGTCTCCACTTCTAAAGTGAAAGGGTATTTCTGTTTCTACCTACAGCCAGGTTTCTGGTTTCAACTGCCCCTAACATGGAGAACAGATGCTGATCAGAGCTCCGTCCTACCTGGGTACAGACGTGCCTGGGTCTGTTTCTGATTTGGTCCACCAGTGGTATTTTATTTCCCCCCGCCCTGTATATCTGCAGAGCTTTCCCCAGACCGCCACCTGGGGACGTGCCCGATGGGGGACAGAAAACCCCTCACGGGTTGTTATTATTATTAATATTATCACACGTACATCGAAACATGCAGTGGCAGAACAACAGAAAACAAACCCCTTTTCTCCTTCCCATCCACCCACTGATCATATAGTTACTGAACAAATTGCTCTGCATTGACTTCAGACGTAGTCACAATCTAACACCACAAACGTGTTATATTCCTGTGGCATCTTCTGCAAAGCATTGATGTGTAAAAGTGGTTGAAAGCAGTATTGACCTGCAATCCTCTGTCTCACGAAGGCAACATTTATCATCAGAGATCCCCACCAACAGGGCCATGTCAGCTTCTTGCAGCTACCATCAGGCAGGAGGTACAGAAGCCTGAAGCCTCACACCACAGGTTCAGGGACAGAGACTGTCCTTCAACCATCTGGTTCTTGAACCAACCGTCACAATCTGTATGACTACCGCTGAATAGCAACATTATGACCACTTTGCACATCAATGTATTGTTTTTTGTTCTATGTTCTTGGTAGAATAAAAAAAATGTTTTGAAAAGTTTTGAAAAAATTCCTGCCAGGTTTGTCTTTATACTTTAATGATGGAAGGAGATTTTAATTGTTGTCTAGACCCAGTATTAGATCGTTCTTCTCTTAAATCAGTCACACCTAATAAATCAGCTTTATTTATTTAATCCTTTCTAATGAAATGCGATATTGTTGATGTCTGGCATTTTTTTTTCACCCAGCAGATAGGGAGTATTCATTCTTTTCTCATGCCCATCATTCCTATACCAGGATTGATTATTTTTTTTATTGATAGTCAAATGATTCTATTAGTTCAATCCATTGAATATAAAGAAATAGCGGTATCTGACCATTCTCCTGTATTTCTATCTTTAAATCTTCCTGGTTTCACTCATATGAACAGATCTTGGTGTTTTAATTTAACTTTGCTATCTGATTCATAAGGCCAGTGATGTTGTGGGGATGGAGCTGGACTCTGTCACAGTGGTGTCTGAAAAGAGGATGCTGTCTAAGTTGCATGCCATCTTGGTCAATGTCTCCCATCCACTACATAATGTACTGGGTGGGCACAGGAGTACATTCAGCCAGAGACTCATTCCACGGAGATGCAGCACAGAGCGTCATAGGAAGTCATTCCTGCCTGTGGCCATCAAACTTTACAACTCCTCCCTTGGAGGGTCAGACACCCTGAGCCAATAGGCTGGTCCTGGACTTATTTCATAATTTACTGGCATAACTTACATATTACTATTTAACTATTTATGGTTTTATTGCTATTTATTATTTATGGAGCAACTGTAACGAAAACCAATTTCCCCCGGGATCAATAAAGTATGACTATGACTATGATAAGGACTTTCTGAAATTTCTGGAGAATCAAATTATTCTTTTTTTTTGAAGAAAATGCATTGGAAGAGACTTCTAGTCTTATCATTTGGGACGTTTTTAAGGCATATATTAGAGGACAAATTATCTCCTATACTGCATATAGTAAGAAAAAAGCTAATAAAGAGAGAACTGATTTAGTTAATCAATTAAAACAATTAGACCAGAAATATCCTTTGGCACCAGACCCTGAATTATACAAAAGACGTATTCTTTCTTTGCTTTCAATCTTTTTTTTATTGATTTAAAAGAATAAGGATAAATACAACCAGAGGAGAGGTTATCTCAAATACATATTTCAATAATAGTACAAACAAGGAAAGGAATATACACTATCAAAATCATACATAGTATTAAGCTAATATAAAGAGAGATAAGAACCACTTCTCTTCTTAACAATTCGTAGAAAAAAAAGACACAAGATTTCCTGTTATTGAGAACCCCCCCCCCCCACTAAACGAACCTAAAACAAAAAAAAAGGGGGACTGGGCAGTCCATTTTGAGGATACAGTTAAAAAAAGGGAGAATCCTTCTGATCAAATCTAAAACTTCGTGGAGAAAGGAAAAAATGAACTGGAAAAGTAAAAAGAATTAGATCATATCAAAATATTGAATAAAAGGTCGCCAAGTTTGCTCAAATTTAGAAGATGTATCAAACCTCCGACTCCTTATTTTCTCCAAACTTAAACAAGACATAATGGAAGAGAGCCAAAAAAGAATACAGTAGGTGGATTGGGATCCTTCCAGTACAATAGAACAGCTCACCTAGCTAATAAATTTGAGAAAGCTATCATGCATTGAGCGGAAGCAGGGACATTTCCTGCTTCCATTGGAATAATCCCAAAAATTGCCATAAATGAATTAGGTTGTAGGTCCAAACCTATGACTTTTGATAACGTTCTAAAAACATCTCTCCAAAAATTATTTAACTTTATGCAGGACCAAAACATATGAGTTAAAGTGGCCACCTCAGTGTTGCATCTATCACAGGTAGGATTTATATTAGAAAAAATACACGCTAGTTTATCTTTTGACATATGCGCCCTGTGCGCTACCTTGAACTGAATCAAGGAGTGACGGGCACAGATGAATTATTAACTAAATGACAAATTTTATTCCATTGATTATCTGAAAGTGACTCCTGAAGTTCCAATTCCCAAGCACATTTAACCTTATCATTAGACATCATTCGTAAATGCAATAGCCGTTTATATATGATGGCTAACAATCCTTTTTGGAATGGTTTAAACTGAAAGATATCATCTATCATATTTGGTAAATGAGCAAATGGGTAATTCGGTAACAAATCGCATAAAAAAATTCCTAACTTGTAAATATCTAAAAAAATTGTGCATTAGGTAAATCATATTTGTCCACTAGCTGAGAAAAAGACATTAAACAATCCTCTAAAAACAAATCTAGAAAAGTTATTATTCCCTTAGTTTTCCATGTTAAAAGGCCTTAACTAAAATTGATAGTTTAAAAAAAGTTAAAATGGATATTACTAGAAAGAACAGTTATTTAAGTCAAAAGATCTGCGAAACTGAAACCAAATTTTTAATGTATGTCTAACAATGGGACTAAGATCTTGTCTACCAATCTTAGAAAACAAAAAAGGAAAAGAAGCTTCCAGTAAAGAAGCCAAAGAGAGCCCCTTTACCGAGTTCTCCTCCAAGTCCAACCAGGAAGAACAGTGCTGCATATCTATACAGTGAATCCAAAAAGTAATACAATGAATATTAATTGCCCAGTAATAGAATCTAAAGCTTGGTAAGGCCAAGCCACCATCTTTTTTAATTTTTGCAGTAAAGGTTTACTTAATCTAGAGCTTTTATTATTCCAGATACATGATAAGATCATAGAATCTATTCTATCAAAAAATGTTTTCAGGACAAAGGATAGAACAGCTTGAAATGGATATAAAAATGTTGGTAAAATTGTCACTCTTATAGTCTTTATTCAACCAATTAACGACATCCTCATAGGCGACCATTTGGAAAGTGTTTGTTGTGTATATTCAATTAAAGGAAGAAAATTATATTTATATAAGTCTTTAAAATTTTTAGTAATTTTAATACCAACACAGGTAACAATTTTTAGCAATATTAAAAGGTATTTGGTCATATTGATCTGAATAATTATTATTAGGAAATAATTCACTTTTATGTAAATTTAACTTGTATCCAAAGAAAGTACTAAATTCAGTAAATATGGATAACATAGAGGGAATAGATTTCCTAGGGTCTGAAATGTAAACTAATAAATCATCTGCGTACAACGAAACCTTATGTACTTTATCCCCTCTCTTAATACCCTGAACAGAGTTGAAGTCCCTAAGAGCAATAGCAAGTGGTTCTAAAGCCAAATTAAATAATAAGGGACTAAGAGGACAACCCCAATGGGTTCCTCTATATAGTCTAAAATAAGGAGATTTTTGATTGTTAGTTATAACCGCAGCCATCGGGGATTGATAGATCAGTTCAATCCTGGAAATAAATCCCGGACCAAAATTAAATCTCTCCAAAACCTGAAATAAATAAGGCCATTCCACCCTATCAAAGGCTTTCTCTGCATCGAGAGAGACAATACATTCAGATTCTTTAAATGAAGGTGAATAAATAATATTTAACAATCTTTGAATATTAAAATGTGAATACCTATTTTTAATAAATCCAGTTTGATCATTTGAAATAACAGTAGGCAAAATATTCTCAAGCCTATTAGCCAGAATCTTAGAGAGAATTTTAAAGTCCACATTCAATAAGGAAATTGGTCTATAGGAGGCACATTCAGATAGATCTTTTCCTTTTTTAGGAATAAATGAGATTGATGCCTCATAAAAATTTTTTAGGAGATTCCCAGAGGATATAGAATCAGTGGAAGTTTGACATAGATGTGATGTAAGCATTTCAGTACAAGTCTTATAAAATTCCACTTTATATCCATCTGGTCCCAGAGCTTTCCCTAGTTGCATAGAGAATATAGCCCTACCTATTTCCTCTTGTTTAACAGGCGCATCTGATGTGTTAATATCTTGAATAGAAATTTTACGTATATTTAATTTTTGCAAAAATCTATTCATAAAGATAGTATTATCAGAAAATTCAGATTTATAAAGATTAGAATAGAAATCCATAAATATCTTATTAATTTCATGAGAATCTAATGTTTCAGTTCTATCTGGTCTACATATTTTCAAAATCTATCCTCTGACCATATTTGCCTTCATCTGATCAGCCAGTAATTTACCTGATTTATCACAATGTATATAAAATTGACTTCTGGATTTAAAAAGTTGCTGCTCAATGGGGAAGGTCAAAAGCAGATCATGTTGTGTTTGGTGTTCAACCCTTTCCTTATACTGTATAGATCTTCACTAGGTCTTACTGAATACGCTTTATCTATCTCTTTACTTTATTAGTAATTACTCATTGTTCCACTGTAGGTTTCCTTCTTAAGCCTGCTGAATATGAAATTATCTGTCCCCTAAGAAAGGATTTCATCGTATCCCATATAACCAAATTTGACATACCTTCAGTTGTAATAAATTCACAAAATAAAGAAATTTGCTCCTTGATAAAAGTAACAAAAGTTGGATCTTGTAACAATATGGGATTCAGTCTCCACTGTGACATTTTCAAAATATTATCAGAAAGCCTCAAAGTTAATTTCATAGGTGCGTGATCCGACAACGCAATGATGTCGTACACACAATCGGTAACAGAAGACAGCAATCGTGTATCAAGAAAAAAAATCAGTTCTTGAATGTTTATGATGTACATGTGAAAAAAAAGAAAAATCTTTATCATTTGGGTGCTTATATCTCCAAATGTCAACCAAACCATATTCTAATAGAAAAGAAATACTACAACTTGCCGCTTTATTAGGAAGCAACGGATTGATTGATGACCTGTCAATCGACGGGTTAAGACAACAGTTAAAGTCACCGCCCATAATCAACTTATATTCATTTAGATTTGGGAGCGTGGAAAATAGCTTCTTAAAAAATGCAGGACTGTCTGCATTAGGTGCATAAACACACACTAAAGCCACCTTTTGACCACATAAAAAACCAGTGACAATTAACTACCTTCCAATCAAATCAGTAACAGTATTAAGCAACACACATCAAAGTTGCTGGTGAACGCAGCAGGCCAGGCAGCATCTATAGGAAGAGGCGCAGTCGACGTTTCAGGCCGAGACCCTTCGTCAGGACTAACTGAAGGAAGAGTGAGTAAGGGATTTGAAAGCTGGAGGGGGAGGGGGAGATGCAAAATGATAGGAGAAGACAGGAGGGGGAGGGATAGAGCCGAGAGCTGGACAGGTGATAGGCAGAAGGGGATACGAGAGGATCATGGGACAGGAGGTCCGGGAAGAAAGACGGGGGGGGGTGACCCAGAGGATGGGCAAGAGGTATATTCAGAGGGACAGAGGGAGAAAAGGAGAGTGAGAGAAAGAATGTGTGCATAAAAAAGAGTAACAGATAGGGTACGAGGGGGAGGTGGGGCCTAGCGGAAGTTAGAGAAGTAACAGTATTAAAATGTACAAAAGGGATTTTAGAGTTAACAAAAAGATACCCCTCTAATTTTATTTATTGATAAAGAATGATATAAAGGTCCCTTCCAGAATTTAAAAAAGTGATTTTCATCCCGTCTCCGTACATGAGCTTCTTGCGCGAAAATAATATCCACATGAAGTGTTTTTAATTTCTTAAAAATCTTTTTACACTTAATGACTCTACCTGCAGTTTTCAATAGCTCTTTTAAGAAATGTTCCAGATACATGAGCTATATCATTCTATGAATTACCATCCAGGTGCAGAGGGACTTAGGAGTCCTTGTGCAAGACTCCCAGAAGGTTAATTTACAGGTCGAGTCTGTGGTAAAGAAGGCAAATGCAATGTTGGCATTTATTTCAAGGGGAATAGAATATAAAAACAAGGAGATAGTGCTAAGTCTTTATAAGACACTAGTCAGGCTGCACTTGGAGTATTGTGAACAGTTTTGGGCCCCATATCTCAGAAGGGATGTGTTGTCGCTGGACAGAGTCCAGAGGAGGTTCATGAGGATGATTCTGAGAATGAAGCGGTTAACATGTGTGGAGCATTTGGCAGCTTTGGACCAGTACTCACTGGAATTTAGAAGAATGCGGGTGGTGGGGGGTGTGGGATCTCATTGAAACCTTCCAAATGCTGAAAAGATAGGGTGGACGTGGAAAGGATATTTCCTATGGTGGGGGTATCCGGAACACAAGGGCACAGCCTCAAAATTGAGGGATGACTTTTAGAATAGCGATAAAGAGGAATTATTTTTTCGTCAGAGAGTCGTGAATCTGTGGAATGCTCCGGCACAGATTGCGGTCGAGGCCAAGTCCATGGGTATATTTAAGGCGGAAGCTGATCGTTTTCTGATAGGTCAGAGTATCAAAGGATATGGCGAGAAGGCAGCTGTATGGAGTTGAGTGGGATCTGGGATCAGCAAGCTCGATGGGCTAAGTGGTCTAATTCTGCTCCTATGTCTTTGAGTGTTATGGCCACAGCTCCCTTCCAGATTTTACCTCTATTTGAGACAGGTGCTTAAACCTGAACTCAAGTGTTTCATTGGTGAAGCTAGAACTGTGAGGAAGGGCAGAAAGGAAATTAGTTCAGCTTCCTGAATTCCAAAGAAGAAAATGTTTGCCTTCTGGGATTAAAGTTAACTGTTAGCCTTGTGAAGGAAGTAATTGTCTTTTTTTTTTGCATGTTTTATTCTGAAGACACAAGAGAATTGTTACTGTAATGTTATGCATTCTCCATCCAAGGAAGTATTGGAATGTGTGATTTCTCTGGATGCAGAGAAGGCTTTTGACCAAGTTGAATAGAATTACCTATTTAAAACATTAGAAAAATTTAATTTTGGGCCCAATTTTATTCATTGGATTAAATTACTTTACTTATCTCGCTCCGCTTGGGTCTTTACTAACTTTCAGAATGCTAAACCAGTTAAACTCCAACGTGGAACCAGACAAGGATGTCCGCTGAGCCCTTTGCTTTTTGATTTGGTATTAGAAACTTTAGCAATTGCCTTTCGAGAGTCTAAAGATATCACCGGTATCTTAAAGAAAGGTACTATTCATAAAGTTTTGCTTTATGCTGATGACCTATTGCTTTTTAGATCTAATGTTACAACTTCTTTACCCTCTATGTTGCTTTTACTGACCAATTTTAGTCAGTTTTCAGGATATAAATTGAATTTACATAAGAGTGAATTGTTGCCTTTAAATAATTTGATACCAACTGATATTAACCTTCCTTTTAAAATTGTAAGAAAACAAGTTACATATCTGGGTGTATCAATCACTAAGGGTTATAAAGATCTATTCAAAGAAAATTTTCTAACCTTAATGAATTATGTGAAAAAGACACTTTCTAATTGGTCGCCTCTCTCCTTATCATTGATTGACCAAATTAATTCTGTTAAAATGAATATTTTACCTAAATTTATATACCTTTTTCAAGCCGTACCTGTTTTTATTCCTAAGTCATTTTTTGATTCTTTAGGTTCAATTCTTTTTTCCTATATATGAAAGAATAGAAAACACCGATTAAATAAAGCCCACCTTCAAAAAATTAAAAAGAATGGAGGCCTTGCTCTGCCCAATTTTAGGTTATATTATTGGGCAATTAACATAGAACCATAGAACATTACAGCACAGAAACAGGCTTTTTGGCCCTTCTTGGCTGTACTGAACCATTTTTCTGCCTAGCCCCACTGTCCTGCACCTGGACCATATCCCTCCATACACCTCTCATCCATGTACCTGTCCAAGTTTTGCTTAAATGTTAAATGTGAGCCCACATTTACTACTTCATCTGGCAGCTCATTCCACACTCCCACCACTCTCTGTCTGAAGAAGCCCCCCCCAATGTTCCCTTTAAACTTCCCCCCTTCACCCTTAACCCATGTCCTCTAGTTTTTTCCTCCCCCAGCCTCAGTGGAAAAAGCCTGCTTGCATTCACCCTATCTATACCCATCATAATTTTATATACCTCTATCAAATCTCCCCTCATTCTTCTACGCTCCAGGGAATAAAGTCCTAACCTATTCAACCTTTCTCTGTAACTCAGTTTCTCAAGTCCCGGCAAAATCCTTGTTAACCTTCTCTGTACTCTTTCATGGACATAGACATAGAATAGTACAGCACAGTACAGGCCCTTCGGCCCACAATGTTGTGCCGACCCTCAAACCCTGCCTCCCATATAATCCCCCACCTTAAATTCCTCCTTAAACCTGTCTAGTAGTCTCTTAAACTTCACTAGTGTATCTGCCTCCACCACTGACTCAGGCAGTGCATTCCACGCACCAACCACTCTCTGAGTAAAAAACCTTCCTCTAATATCCCCCTTGAACTTCCCACCCCTTACCTTAAAGCCATGTCCTCTTGTATTGAGCAGTGGTGCCCTGGGGAAGAGGTGCTGGCTATCCACTCTATGTATTCCTCTTATTATCTTGTACACCTCTATCATGTCTCCTCTCATCCTCCTCTCCAAAGAGTAAAGCCCTAGCTCCCTTAATCTCTGATCATAATCCATACTCTCTAAACCAGGCAGCATCCTGGTAAATCTCCTCTGTACCCTTTCCAATGCTTCCACATCCTTCCTAAAGTGAGGCGACCTTATTATTAACTTTAACCTTATTAATATCCATCCTGTAATTTGGTGACCAAAACTGCACACAATACTCCAAATTCGGCCTCACCAACGCCTTATACAACCTCACAATAACATTCCAACTCTTATACTCAATGCTTTGATTTATAAAGGCCAATGTACCAAAAGCTCTTTTTACAACCCTATCTACCTGTGACACCACTTTTAGGGAATTTTGTATCTGTATTCCCAGATCCCTCTGTTCTACTGCACTCCTCAGTGCCCTACCATTTACCTTGTATGTTCTACCTTGGTTTGCCCTTCCAAAGTGCAATACCTCACACTTGTCTGTATTAAACTCCATCTGCCATTTTTCAGCCCATTTTTCTAGCTGGTCCAAGTCCCTCTGCAAGCTCTGAAAACCTTCCTCACTGTCCACTACACCTCCAATCTTTGTATCATCAGCAAATTTGCTGATCCAATTTACCACATTATCATCCAGATCATTGATATAGATGACAAATAACAATGGACCCAGCACTGATCCCTGTGGCACACCACTAGTCACAGGCCTCCACTCAGAAGCAATACTGCACTACCACTCTTTGGCTTCTTCCATTGAGCCAATGTCTAATCCAATTTACTACCTCTCCATGTATACCTAGCGACTGAAGCTTCCTAACTAACCTCCCATGCGGGACCTTGTCAAAGGCCTTACTGAAGTCCATGTAGACAACATCCACTGCCTTCATATGCTTTCCTAACATACGAAATCTTACGTTTTGGTTATATTATATTAATCATGAGGATTGTCCAGTATGGGTCTTTTTGGAAACCAACTCTGTTATGAAATTTTCTATTATTTCTCTTCTTCGATCCTTTCCTCCTTTATCTTTAAATTAACTGACAGTTTGGTGGTTAAACACACTTTGAGGATCTGGCTACGGTTTAGAAAACATTTCGGTTTATTGAGATTTCCCCTTTCTAGTCCTATTTTCTTCTAATTTTTTTAAACCATCTACAACCGATCTGTTGTTTAGAGAATGGGATAGATTAGGCATTAAACGATTTCAGGATCTGTTTGTTGGAGGGAATTTTTCTTCTTTTGAGCTGCTGTCAGTGAAATATAACCTATCAAATACCCACTTTTTTCGATATCTACAGATTAGAGATTTTTTAAGATCTAAAATACATATATTTCCTACCAGCCTGGATAAGAACATAATACTGCTACTACTACGTCGACTCAGGCCCAGGGGGCCAGTGTCGGGCACGATGACGAACTCTCCACTTCTCCCTCTCCCTCATCAGTGTGTTCAGTTCATCTACATTAGCCGCGCTGCTGTCTTCTAGGAGTGTGTTGACCATAGTCTTGGGAGGGCGCCCAGGGTTCATCCTCCCGTGCTTGGGCTCCCATATGATGACTAGGCTGGCAGGTAGCTCGGGGTGGCGTAGACAGTGCCCCGCTAGTTGCAGTCTTCTCGCCTCGATTTTAGTGGTGAGCATCGGTAGGTTGTTATGGAGCTCAACGTTTGTCATGTGCTGTTGCCAACACATCAAGAGCCATCCGGAGCATTCGTGTATAGCAACCATCTAGAGACTTTCACATAGTCTTAGTGAGTGTCCATGTCTCACATCCGTACCTGAGAATGGACTCTATGACTGCTATGAAAATCCTCTTTTTAAGCCCTCTGGTCAGAATCGACTTCCAGATTTCCTTCATGTCGTTCATAGCCCTCCACGCCAGCGCCTTCCGTATCTTTATGTCCTTCTCTGAACTCATCATTCTTGACCCGAGGTACTTGTAGTCAAAGACTTTCTTAATGGTTTCATTCTCTACAGTCTTGAGAGTACCTTCGTCGCAGTTAAACGCCATGTACTCCATCTTTTTAGCGTTTAGGTGAAGTCCAACTTTATTGCACTCAATTTCCACTTTTGTCAGTAGCTGCTGTGCTTCCTCCATCTGGTCAGAGAGCAGGACTATGTCATCTGCAAAATCGAGATCTGTGAGTGTAACCGGTCTGACCCTTTTGGTTTGTCCTGGTTTTATGGTAAAACCAAGCTTGTCATGATCTTTGGTAGTTTGATGTAGAGCATAATCAAGGACGATTATAAAGATGTAGGGGTGCCAGAGTGTCTCCTTGCAGCACACCCGCTAGGAGCTCGAACACTGCTGTTTCTCTGTCTGCTGATACAACTTTCGCCATGGTTTTGGTATAGCTGGACTCTATTGCTCTCAGTAGGTGGTCTGGCACTCCGTAAGCTTTCAGGATCTTCAGCATTTTACCTCGGTGAATGGAGTCAAAAGCTTTGCGAAAATCAATGTAAGTAAGCACAGCTGGCAGGTTGTTCTTCTTGACTTCCTTGATGATTCTACGGAGAACAAGTATTTGCATTACTGTTGTTCTCTTCTGCCGAAAACCATTCTGATTGAATCTTAGCTTAGGATCAATGGCGGTGCGAATCCTGTTCAAGATCATCCCACTGTATAACTTTGCTAAGATGCAGGTCAAGCTGATACCGCGGTAGTTATCTGTCTTTGTGAGGGATCCAGACTTGGGGACTGGGATAATGTTTGAGAGTGACCACTGTTCTGGTTTGTCGCCTTTCATCAGTGCTGTATTACATATGTCCAGCAAGATGTCATCCAGGTCGCAGTTCTTCAGGACATCTGCTGGAATCACATCTGGTCCAGCGCTCCTGTCCTGTTTGAGTGCATATTTGGCCTTCTTCAGTTCCTCAATGGTGAATGGACCGTCATCGATGTCGACTTGCGTTAGTATCGTGGGTATGTCCTCTTCTTCTTCTGTATTTGTTGGAGGGCTTCCCAGCAGGTTCTTAAAGTGGGTAAACCATGTCAGGACACGGTCCTCTGCTGTTTTACCACTTATTTGACCTGATGGGGACTTCTTCCATCTACTGATCTCATTGACTAGATGCCATGCTTCTCCGTGCTGCCTGTCTTCATTAGCAGCTTCTATCTCTCTAATCCTCTCAGCTAGTTCCTCTTCCTTCAGTCGGTCGTAAGTAGCAAAGAGATTCTTCTTTGCTGTCTTGAACTTGTCTCTTAGCTCCTCTGTTTCGCTCCTTCTAAGTTCGGCATGACAAGCATAGACCACGCTTCTTGCTGCGACGACGTCAGGATGTTTCGAGATCCGACTCTTCTTGATTCGCTTCTCAGGAGGCAAACTCTTTGTTGCATCTGTGTGTGCGTCTATGAGCCGTTGATAGCGGTCGGTGGCAGTCTCTTCCTCCCCCCTTTCCAGTGGGCCGAAAGATAAGAACGTAATGTATGTAATTTTTAATTTGAAACCGTTTGATACTGGCTCAATATCTTATATTTATGGTCTGTTGTTGAGACTGAGAATGGCTCCTTTAGACAAAATTAAAAACAATTGGGAAAAGGACTTTCAGACTTCATTATCTGATGAGACCTGGAGGGCTATTTTCAAAATGGTTGATTCTTCGTCATTATGTGCTCGTCGCTCCTCCTACAATTTAAAGTGGTACATAGGACTCGTGCCTAAAGACAAGCTGTCTTGGTTTTTTTGCAGATATATCTCCTTATTGTGACAGATGTAATAATGGAGAGGCTTCATTAATTCATATGTTTTGGTCATGTTCGAGCCTTGAAAAATATTGGAAAGATATATTCCAAACTTTTTCTGTATTTTTTAAAGTTAATTTTAAGCCCAATCCTTTGACTGCCTTATTTGGTATTGTTGAGGAAAGAGATATAATTTTGGAGCCTTCTCATTTGCGGTCACTGACTTTTATTTCTCTTATGGCTCGGAGGGCGATCTTGCTTAAATGGAAGGAGGTTGCCCCCCCCCCCGCCACACATGCACAATGGTTATGCGAAGTTATGTCATGTTTAAATTTAGAGAAGATTCGTTGTTCAATTTCTGATTCTAATCAAGATTTTCAAACGCTTTGGGGACTCTTTCTGAACTATTTTGAAAATCTTCGAATTGTTACTGTTATTAAAATATAGATCTGGGCCATTATTATAAAACACTACATGGTAAAGTACTCTTTTTTTTCACTTGTTTTTTTATAAAAGCTTTGATTGGTAGTGGGTGTAGATTTTTTTATAATATAATATAATTAACCATATTTTTGTATTTCATAATTCAATTTACTTAATTTGATTGATCATGAATATAGGATACCGTGATTGTATCAGTGTGATTTATATATAGTCCATTTTGAGCTATCTTATTTTGATTTATAATAAGTATCCTTATGAATTCTGTATTTGTGTATCTGAAATTTAATAAAAATATTGGAAAAAGAAAAAAGAAAGAAAAGCTGAGCGAGCTGGGGCTTCTATTTTTGGAGTGAAGGGGATTGAGAGGTAAATTGATAAAAGTGAATAAGATGCACAGAGGGAGCACTCTTTTTCTCAGGGTGGCAATTGCTAATACGAGGGGATTAATTTTAAGATGATTGGAGGGAAGTATTGGGGGGGGTATCAATAGACAATAGAAAATAGACAATAGATGCAGAAGTAGACCATTCGGCCCTTCGAGCCTGCACCACCATTCTGAGATCATGGCTGATCATCTACTATCAATACCCGGTTCCTGCCTTGTCCCCATAACCCTTGATTCCCCTATCCATAAGATACCTATCTAGCTCCTTCTTGAAAGCATCCAGAGAATTGGCCTCCACTGCCTTCTGAGGCAGCGCGTTCCACACCTCCACAACTCTCTGAGAGAAGAAGTTCCTCCTCAACTCTGTCCTAAATGACCTATCCCTTATTCTTAAACCACGCCCTCTGGTACTGGACTCTCCCAGCATCTGGAACATATTTCCTGCCTCTATCTTGTCCAATCCCTTAATAATCTTATATGTCTCAATCAGATCCCCCCTCAATCTCCTTAATTCCGGCGTGTACAAGCCCAGTCTCTCTAACCTCTCTGCGTAAGACAGTCCGGACATCCCAGGAATTAACCTAGTGAACCTACGCTGCACCTCCTCCACAGCCAGGATGTCCTTCCTTAACCCTGGAAACCAAAACTGCACACAATACTCCAGGTGTGGTCTCACCAGGGCCCTGTACAAATGCAAAAGGATTTCCTTGCTCTTGTACTCAATTCCCTTTGTAATAAAGGCCAACATTCCATTAGCCTTCTTCACTGCCTGCTGCACTTGCTCATTCACCTTCAGAGACTGATGAACAAGTACTCCTAGATCTCTTTGTATTTCTCCCTTACCTAACTCCACACCGTTCAGATAATAATCTGCCTTCCTGTTCTTGCTCCCAAAGTGAATAACCTCACACTTATTCACATTAAACGCCATCTGCCAAGTTTCTGCCCACTCACCCAGCCTATCCAAGTCACCTTGTATTCTCCTAACATCCTCATCACATGTCACACTGCCACCCAGCTTAGTATCATCAGCAAACTTGCTGATGTTATTCACAATGCCTTCCTCTAAATCATTGACGTAAATCGTAAACAGCTGTGGTCCCAATACCGAGCCCTGTGGCACCCCACTAGTCACAACCTGCCATTCTGAGAAACACCCATTCACTGCTACCCTTTGCTTTCTATCTGCCAACCAGTTTTCTATCCATGTCAATATCCGCCCCCCAATGCCATGAGCTCTGATTTTACCCACCAATTTCCTATGTGGTACCTTATCAAATGCCTTCTGAAAGGCAAGGTACACCACATCCACTGGATCTCCCGCGTCTATCTTCCTGGTTACATCCTCGAAAAACTCCAATAGATTAGTCAAGTATGATTTTCCCTTGGTAAATCCATGCTGGCTCGGCCCAATCCTATCACTGCTATCAAGATATGCCGCTATTTCATCTTTAATAATGGACCCTAGCATCTTCCCCACTACTGATGTTAGGCTAACCGGGCGATAGTTCCCTGTTTTCTCCCTCCCTCCTTTCTAAAAAAGTGGGATAACATTAGCCATTCGCCAATCCTCAGGAACTGATCCTGAATCTAAGGAACATTGGAAAATGATCATCAATGCATCCGCAATTTCCAGAGCCACCTCCTTTAGTATACCCTAGGATGCAGACCATCTGGACCTGGGGATTTGTTAGCCTTCAGTCCCATCAGTCTACTCATCACCGTTTCCTTCCTGATGTCAATCTGTTTCAGTTCCTCTGTTACCCTATGTCCTTGGCCCATCCATACATCTGGGAGATTGCTTGTGTCTTCCCTAGTGAAGACAGATCCAAAGTACTTATTAAATTCGTTTGCCATTTCTGTTTCCCATAACAATTTCTCCCAATTCATTCTTCAAGGGCCCAACATTGTTCTTAACTATCTTCCTTCTCTTCACATACCTAAAAAAAACTTTTGCTATCCTCCTTTATATTCCTAGCTAGCTTGCGTTCATACCTCATTTTTTCTCCCCATATAGCCTTTTTAGTTAAGTTCTGTTGCTCCTTAAAAATTTCCCAATCATCCGCCTTCCCACTCACCTTAGCTCTGTTATACTTCTTTTTTAATGCTATACTATCTCTGACTTCCTTTGTCAACCACTGTGGCCACTTTCCCCCCTTTGAATCCTTCCTTCTGCGGGGAATGAACTGATTTTGCACCTTGTGCATTATTCCCAAGAATTCCTGCCATTGCTGTTCCACTGTCTTTTCTGCTAGGATATCCGACCAGTCAACTTTGGCCAGCTCCTCCCTCATGGCTCCATAGTCTCCTTTGTTCAACTGCAATACTGACACTTCTGATCTGCCCTTATCCCTCTCAACTTGCAGATAAAAACTTATCATATTATGGTCACTACCTCCTAATGGCTCCTTTACTTCAAGATCACTTATCAAATCCTGTTCATTGCACAACACTAAATCCAGAATAGCTTTATCCCTGGTCGGCTCTCGTACAAGCTGCTCCAAAAATGCATCCCGTAGGCACTCTACAAACTCCCTATCCTGGGGTCCAGTACCAGCCTGATTTTCCCAGTTCACCTGCATGTTGAAATCCCCCATAACTACTGCGACATTTCCTTTGCCACATGCCATTGTTAACTCCCTATTCAACTTGCACCCAATATCCATGCTACTGTTTGGGGGCCTGTAGATAACACCTATTAGGGTCTTTTTGCCCTTACTGTTCCTCAGTTCTATCCACACTGACTCTACTTCTCCTGATTCTATGTCCCCCCTTGCAAGGGACTGAATCTCATTCCTCACCAACAGGGCCACCCCACCCTCTCTGCCCACCTTTCTGTCCCTTTGATAGCACGTATACCCTTGTACATTCAATTCCCAGGTCTGATCCCCCTGCAGCCATATCTCTGTTATCCCAACAACATCATAGTTACCCATTTGCACCTGAGCTTCAAGCTCATCTGCCTTATTTCTGACACTTCGTGCATTCAGATATAGAATTTTTAACCCATTTCTCCTCTCTCTGTTTAAATCGCTGCCTATTGTGCATAACCCAGCTCCCTGAACCCTCACCGGGCTATATGCCCCTTGAATTTTGTTGTCCTTCTTAAATTTACTTACTCTTTCTGCACATTTAACTCCATGCTCCATCAGACCATCCCTCTGCACATGTATCCTCCTTATCACTCGTTCCACCTCACCTTTCTCTACTTCACACTTAATATTCCGGAACCGTGTAGTCCCCACCTGTCCTTTGTACTTCATCTCGCTATCCTCTCTCACATTCTGGATCCCTGCCCCCTGCAAATTTAGTTTAACCCCCCCCAAGCAGCACTAGCAAACTTTCCTGCAAGAATGTTAGTACCCCTCCAGTTCAAGCGTAAACCGTCCTGTCAGAACAGATCCCACCTTCCCTGGAACAAAGCCCAATTATCTAAAAACCTGAAGCCCTCCCTCCTGCACCATCCTCTCAGCCACGTATTGATCTGTATAATCCTTCTGTTCCTCACCTCACTCGTACGTAGCACAGGTAGCAATCCTGAGATTGTTACCCTGGAGGTCCTGCCCTTCAGTTTCGCACCTAACTCCCTGAACTCACTACGCAGGACCCCCTCACTCTTCCTACCCACGTTGTTGGTCCCTACATGAACCACAACATCTGGATTCTTGCCCTCCCTCTCGAGAATAACCTGCACCCGATCTGAGATGTCCCGGACCCCGGCACCAGGGAGGCAACATACCATCCGAGACTCCCGATCTCCCCCACAAAATCTCCTATCTGCCCCCCTGACTATAAAATCCCCTATCACTACCGCTGACCTCTCTTCCCTCCTCTCCTTCTGAGTTGAGGGTCCAACCTCAGTGCCAGAGACAGGACCACTGCAACTTGTTCCTGCTAGGTCATCCTCACCAACAGTATCCAAAACAGTATACTTATTGTTGATGGGAATGGCCACAGGGTTGCTCTGCACTCTCTGCCTGCTCCCCCTCCATCTCCTGACAGTCACCCAGTTGCCTACCTCCTGTATTTTCGGTGTGACTACCTCCCGATAACTCTTATCTATCTCTGTCTCTGCCTCCCGAATGATCCGTAGTTCATCCAGCTCCAGCTCCAATTCCCTAACTCACTCTGATAGGAGCTGCAGCTGGATGCACCTTCTGCAGGTGTGGTCATCAGGGACAACTGCGTTGACCCTGACCTCCCACATACTGCATACGGAGCACACCACTGCTCTAACTATCTCCCCCATTACCTGATCCCAGATTAATCAGAATAAATGAAAAAGTACCTACCGACCTTACCTTTTTTCCTCAGCAAGCACGTACTCAGGCTCACTGATTACCTCTCACCGAAGACCCCCTTACGCCGAAGCCCACTGAGCCAAAGCCCAGCACTCTGCTCCTGCGCACTCCGCTGCCCGCACCTGAAAGTGGGCCTCTTTTTAAACTCTGCGCTCGCCGCTGACATCACCCGGGCCTGCGCAGTTTTACCTTCCTCCTCAGGTAATGCCTAGGTAGTCCCGATCTTCCTCGGCCTACCTACAACGGCTGATCCTCCGATCCTCCGATCTCCAGTCGTCCGTTGACCTCGAGCACTCCTTGCTCCCGCACCGACGCAGAGGTCAGTTTTTACACAGAGAGTGGTGGATGTGTGGAATGCCCTAGTCATTTCTACATTATTGTCTGTTCAGTGCTGCAGTCCTGACACTAAGTGGCAGCTAATCCCCACATTGTATTTGCCAAAAAAAGTATGAGTGTGGATTCTGATATTCGAGAGCTAAATTTAAATTTAAATTCCTTTCCCCTCTCTCTCCTTCCCCCCCCCATTTTCCATCATTCTCCCTCTTTCTTTTTCATGCTCTTTTCTCTACCCCCCACCACTGTCTCCCAGTGTCTTTTTCTCTCTACAGCTTTAATATTGATTGATCATTAACATTTTCACAAAAACTTGCTTCCAAACTAGTGAACCAATTTTTGATTAATTTCTGTTAAAAAACTCAAGGGCAAGTCTTTATTTATATTCTCCCTGACAATCCAACTAAACTTCACCACCATGATTACCCATCACTGGTTAATTTATTTGTCTCCTCAAGGCGATTAGTCCTGTCAGTGAAACATGATCATTACGTTTTAAAACTGTTTCCGTACCTGATGTATATTGATATTGAACTCTCTGCTGTTTACTGATTGTATGCCAGGGCTTTGCTGACTTTATACCCTTGACTGTGTGGCTAAGCACAGCGCCAATGCCATGTTTAAGGCTGCTGACGACACCACTGCTGTTGGTCAAATCAAAGGTGATGATGAATTGGTATATAGGAGGGAGGTGAACAAGTGTCAGGGCCGTCTGCCTCCGCTTGATGAGTCTCTCTCTGCCCCGCTCACTCGATGCTGCTGGAGAAAGGTGCCAGAGACTTTGGTCTTGGACAAGGTTGAATCAACGTGGTTTGTTTGTGGAATGGACTCTGCAGTTCACGTTATGTGTTTCTGGTTTCTAGTTACTCTCTTTTTTACTGTTAATTTCTGTGATTTGAATTGGGATGCACTGGCTGTATGTCCTGCAGTCAATGAACAACACAGCGCTGATCAGAACTGAACTAAACTGAATATTTCTAGACTGTTTCAAGAAATCTGTGGTTTGATGTTTTATATTGGTTTTTTTTGTTCATTTTTTGCCGTCTGTGCAATTTGCTCCTTGTTTTGCACGTTGAATTTTGGTGTTTCTTTGAACGGGTTCCATGGTGTTCCTCTGGGAAGATAAATCTCTGGGCTGTATCCTCAGGGTTCATAATAAATGCACTTCAAACCTTTTGAATCTTTGCTCAATCCATGTCTGTATCTGCCCCCCTGCACTTAGATCATCACTGAACTCTGGTCAGTAGACGTGGGGGTCCTGTTTTTAAGTGGTATCACTCTGGCTCTGTGAGCAACCAGGCTGATTATCTGGGAGAAGAGTAAATAGAATAGAATAGAATATCTATATTGTCATTGTTGTGGAGCAATGAAACACAGTTTAGCAGCTCAATGTTTTCCAGCATGACAAAGAATATATACATAAAATAAACTCTAAAACCTCAGGAGTGCAGTCCAAAATTAATAATATATGGATGGTGGGGGGGGCGGGGGGTAGGACTATTGCACACCTGCCATTCCTGGAAGTGTGATGCATTTAGCTGCCACCGTCTTAGGAGGGGGGCAGGAGAAGGGAAGAGGGTGTTATACATTTCACTGCTTGTGGGTAGAAGCTGTTAAGGAGTCTCTTTGTTTTCGTCCTTAATGCTCTGTATCTCTTCCCAGAAGGTAGAGGGGAAAACAGGTGATGTCCAGGATGAGTGGGATCCTTTGAAATACAAGCAGCCTTCTTTTGAAGTCTGCCAGTATAAATGTCTCTGAGGGAGGGTAATGTTGTGCCAATAACCCGCTCTGCTACCCTCACCACCCGCTGCGAGTCCTTCCTGTTCTGTTCTGTGCAGCTGTTTAGAAGCAGGTCAAGCCAAGGAGCATTCAATGATGCTGTAGGTTTGGAGCAAGAGATTGAAACTGACAGGAGGTCTCTGAAGCTGGCATGCTTTGCAGACAGAAACCATGAGGTCTCTCCCTCTGTTGACACAGGTTTGGGATGTCTCCAGCAATCTCTTTGTTCCTATTTACCACTAGTTCCCTTACCATTCCATTCAGACTAAACTTGAACATAATGTATGGTACAAAGTCATAGACATAGTCATAGTCATAATCCCTGGGGAAATTGGTTTTCATTACAGTTGCTCCATAAATAATAAATAGTAATAGAATCATAAATAGTTAAATAGTAATATGTAAATTATGCCAGTAAATTATGAAATAAGTCCAGGACCAGCCTATTGGCTCAGGGTGTCTGACCCTCCAAGGGAGGAGTTGTAAAGTTTGATGGCCACAGGCAGGAATGACTTCCTATGACACTCTGTGTTGCATCTCGGTGGAATGAGTCTCTGGCTGAATGTACTCCTGTGCCCACCCAGTACATTATGTAGTGGATGGGAGACATTGTCCAAGATGGCATGCAACTTAGACAGCATTCTCTTTTCAGACACCACCGTGAGAGAGTCCAGTTCCATCCCCACAACATCACTGGCCTTACGAATGAGTTTGTTGATTCTGTTGGTGTCTGCCACCCTCAGCCTGCTGCCCCAGCACACAACAGCAAACATGATCGCACTGGCCACCACAGACTCGTAGAACATCCTCAGCATCGTCTGGCAGATGTTGAAGGACCTCAGTCTCCTCAGGAAATAGAGACAGCTCTGACCCTTCTTGTAGACAGCCTCAGTGTTCTTTGACCAGTCCAGTTTATTGTCAATTCGTATCCCCAGGTATTTGTAATCCTCCACCGTGTCCACACTGACCCCCTGGATGGAAACAGGGGTCACCGGTACCTTAGCTCTCCTCAGGTCTACCACCTGCTCCTTAGTCTTTTTCACATTAAGCTGCAGATAATGTGCTTAGTGGTGGGATCCTATTGGAGGTGGCCAAAGTTACAGAGAATTATATGTTGGACCCGGAGGCTGGTGGGGTTGTAGCTGAGGACAAGGGGAACCCTATTCCTAGTTGGGTGGTGGGAGGATGGGGTGAGAGCAGATGTGCGTGAAATGGGAGAGATGCATTTGAGAGCAGAGTTGATGGTGGAGGAAGGGAAGCCCCTTTCTTTAAAAAAGGAGGACATCTCCCTTGTCCTGGAATGAAAAGCCTCATCCTGAGAGCAGATGCGGCAGAGACAGAGGAATTGCGAGAAGGGGATGGCGTTTTTGCAAGAGACAGGGTGAGAAGAGGAATAGTCCAGATAGCTGTGAGAGTCAGTAGGCTTATAGTAGACATCAGTAGATAAGCTGTCTCCAGAGATAGAGACAGAAAGATCAAGAAAGGGGAGGGAGGTGTCGGAAATGAACCAGGTAAACTTGAGGGCAGGGTGAAAGTTGGAGGCAAAGTTAATGAAGTCAGCGAGCTCAGCATGCGTGCAGGAAGCAGCGCCAATGCAGTCATTGATGCTGCAAAGGAAAGGAGGGGGACAGATACCAGAATAGGCACGGAACATAGATTGTTCCACAAACCCAACAAAAAAACAGGCATAGCTGGGACACATACGGGTGCCCATAGCTACATCTTTAGTCTGGAGGAAGTGGGAGGAGCCAAAGGAGAAATTATTAAGAGTACGGACTAATTCCGCTAGACGGAGCAGAGTGGTGGTAGAGGGGAACTGATTAGGTCTGGAATCCAAAAAGAAGTGGAGAGCTTTGAGACCTTCCTGGTGGGGGATGGAGGTATTTAGGGACTGGACATCCATGGTGAAAATAAAGTGGTGGGGGCCAGGGAACTTAAAATCACTGAAAAAATTCAGAGTGTGAGAAGTGTCACGAACATAGGAGGGAAGGGATTGAACAAGGGGGGATAAAACAGTGTTGAGGTATGCAGAAATAAGTTTGGTGGGGCAGGAGCAAGTTGAGACAATGGGTCTACCTGGGCAGGCAGATTTGTGGATCTTGGGTAGGAGGTAGAAACAGGAAGTGCGGGGTTTGGGAACTGTAAGGTTGGTAGCAGTGGATGGGAGATCCCCTGAACTGATGAAGTTGGTGATGGTGTGGGAGACAATAGCCTGGTGGTCCTTAGTGGGGTCATGATCGAGGGGTTCCATACGGTAGGCTTACTCAGAAAGTCAGAAGGCATGGGATCCCTAGGCTACAGGGGTCAGAGAACTGGGTCACTGTCAAGAGAGGAAAGGGAAATGCCCGGATAGTGGAGACACACCTGTGGCTGTCCCCCTCAGCAACAAACATCTTGTTCTGGATGCTGTTGAGGGGGGATGACCTGACAGGGGACGCCCACAGTGACCGAGTCTCTGGCACTGAGCCTGGCGCTATTGTGCAGGAGAGAAGGAGGGAGAAGAGGAATGCGGTAGTCATAGGGGATTCCATAGTCAGGGGAACAGACAGGAGATTCTGTGAGCCTGATAGAGATACCCTCATGGTGTGTCGCCTCCCAGATGCCAGGGTACAGGATGTCTTGGATCGGGTCCTGAATATTCTGAAGGGGGAGGGTGAGCAGCCAGTTGTCTTGGTACATGTTGGTACCAATGACATAGATAGGACAAAGGAGGAGGTCCTGAAGAGAGATTTCCAGGAGTTAGGAAGGAAGCTGAGAAGCAGGACCTCCAGGGTAGTAATCTCGGGATTGCTACCTGTGCCACATGCTAGTGAGGGCAAGAATAGTAGGATCAGGCAGATGAATGCCTGGCTGAGAGACTGGTGTAGGGGGCAGGGCTTCAGATTCTTGGATAATTGGGATCTCTTCTGGGGGAAGTATGACCTGTTCAAAAAGGACAGGTTACATCTGAACCCGAAGGGGACCAATATCCTGGTGGGAAAGTTTAATAGAGCTGTTAGGGAGGGTTTAAATTAATTTGGGAAAGGGATGGGAACTGGAATGACAGAGTGGAGGAAGGGGAAAACAGAAATAAATCTAAGATAGTGAGCAGTAAAGATGTTAGGAAAGACAGGCAGGTGATGGGGCAAATTTGTAGCCATTGGGATGAGTTGCAGTGCAATAAAGTTGCAGTGCAATCAAAGCAAAAAGTACCAAATACTGGTCTTAAGGTGTTATACTTAAATGCACGCAGCATAAGGAATAAGGTGGATGATCTTGTCGTACAGCTACAGATTGGCAGGTATGATATTGTGTCCATCACTGAGACGTGGCTAAAGGATGCATGTCTCTGGGAGCTGAACGCCCAAGGATACATGGTGTATCGGAAGGATAGGAAGGTAGGCAGAGGGGGAGGCATAGCTTTATTGGTAAGAAATGATATTAAATCATTAGAAAGAGGTGATATAGGATCGGAAGGTGCAGAATCTTTATGGGTTGAGCTAAGAAATCGCAGGGGTGAAAGGACCCGAATGGTAGTTATTTATAGGCCTCCAAACAGCTGCAGGGATGTGGACTACAAATTACAACAAGAAATAGAAAAGGCTTGTCAGAAGGGCAGTGTTATGATAATTGTGGGGGATTTTAACATGCGAGTGGATTGGGAAAATCAGGTCGGCACTGGATCTCAAGAGAGAGAATTTGTAGAAAGTCTATGAGATGGCTTTTTAGAACAGCTTGTTGTTGAGCCCACTAGGGGATCGGCAGTACTGGATTGGGTATTGTGTAATGAACCGGAGGTGATTGGAGAGATTGAGGTGAAGGAACCCTTAGGAGGCAGTGATCGTAACGTGATTGAGTTCACTGTGAAATTTGAAAAAGAGAAGCCGAAATCTGATGTGTCGGTATTTCAGTGGAGTAAAGGAAATTACAGTGGCATGAGAGAGGAACTGGCCAAAGTTGACTGGAAAGGGACACTGGCGGGAAAGATGGCAGAGCAGCAGTGGCTGGAGTTTATGTGAGAAGTGAGGAATGTGCAAGACAGGTATATTCCAAAAAAGAAGAAATTTTCGAATGGAAGAAGGATGCAACCGTGGTTGATGAGAGAAGTCAAAGCCAAAGTTAAAGCAAAGGAGAGGGCATACAAGGAAGCAAAAATTAGTGGGAAGACAGAGAATTGGGGAGTTTTTAAAACCTTACAAAAGGAAACTAAGAAGGTCATTAAGAGGGAAAAGATTAACTATGAAAGGAAGCTAGCAAATAATATCAAAGAGGATACTAAGAGCTTTTTCAAGTATATAAAGAGTAAAAGACAGGTGAGAGTAGATATAGGACCGATAGAAAATGATGCTGGAGAAATTGTAATGGGAGATAAGGAGATGGCAGAGGAACTGAACGAGTATTTTGCATCAGTCTTCACTGAGGAAGACATCAGCAGTATACCGGACACTCAAGGGTGGCAGGGAAGAGAAGTGTGCGCAGTCACAATTACGACAGAGAAAGTACTCAGGAAGCTGAATAGTCTAAAGGTAGATAAATCTCCCCGACCAGATGGAATGCACCCATGTGTTCTGAAGGAATTAGCTGTGGAGATTGCGGAGGCATTAGCAATGATCTTTCAAAAGTCGATAGATTCTGGCATGGTTCCGGAGGACTGGAAGATTGCAAATGTCACTCTGCTATTTAAGAAGGGGGCAAGGAAGCAAAAAGGAAATTATAGACCTGTTAGCTTGACATCGGTGGTTGGGAAGTTGTTGGAGTCGATTGTCAAGGATGAGGTTACAGAGTACCTGGAGGCATATGACAAGATAGGCAGAACTCAGCACGGATTCCTCAAAGGAAAATCCTGCCTGACAAACCTATTACAATTTTTTGAGGAAATTACCAGTAGGCTAGACAAGGGAGATGCAGTGGATGTTGTATATTTAGATTTTCAGAAGGTCTATGACAAAGTGCCACACATGAGGCTGCTTAACAAGATAAGAGCCCATGGATTTACGGGTAGGTTACATACGTGGATAGAGCGTTGGCTGATTAGCAGGAAACAGAGAGTGGGAGTAAAGGGATCCTATTCTGGTTGGCTGCCGGTTACTAGTGGTGTTCCACAGGGGTCTGTGTTGGGGCCACTTCTTTTTACATTGTACATCAACGATTTGGATTATGGAATAGATGGCTTTGTGGCTAAGTTTGCTGACGATACAAAGATAGGTGGAGGGGCTGGTAGTGCTGAGGAAATGGACAGTCTGCAGAGAGACTTGGATAGATTGGAAGAATGGGCAAAGAAGTGGTAAATGAAATACAATGTTGGAAAGTGTATGGTTATGCACTTTGGCAGAAGAAATAAATGGGCAGACTATTAGTTGAATGGGGAAAGAATTCAAAGTTCTGAGATGCAACAGGACTTGGGAGTCCTCGTACAGGATACCCTTAAGGTTAACCTCCAGGTTGAGTCAGTAGTGAAGAAAGCGAATGCAATGTTGGCATTCATTTCTAGAGGAATAGAGTATAAGAGCAGGGATGTGATGTCGAGGATCTATAAGGCGCTGGTGAGACCTCACTTGGAGTACTGTGGGCAGTTTTGGTCTCCTTATTTAAGAAAGGATGTGCTGACGTTGGAGAGGGTACAGAGAAGATTCACTGGAATGATTCTGGGAATGAGAGGGTTAACGTATGAGGAACGTTTGTCCACTCTTGGACTGTATTCCTTGGAGTTTAGAAGAATGAGGGGAGACCTCATAGAAACATTTTGAATGTTGAAAGGCATGGACAGAGTGGATGTGGCAAAGTTGTTTCCCATGATGGGGGAGTCTAGTACGAGACGGCATGACTTAAGGATTGAAGGGCGCCCATTCAGAACAGAAATGCGAAGAAACTTTTTTAGTCGGGGGGGTGAATCTATGGAATTTGTTGCCACGGGCAGCAGTGGAGGCCAAGTCATTGAGTGTATTTAAGGCAGAGACTGATAGGTATCTGAGTAGCCAGGGCATCAAAGGTTATGGTGAGAAGGTGGGGGAGAGGGACTAAATAGGAGAATGGATCAGCTCATGATAAAATGATGGAGCAGACTCGATGGACCGAATGGCCGACTTCTGCTCCTTTGTCTTATGGTCTTATGATCCAGGGCAATTTGGCCAGGTGGATTCAGAATTGGCTTGCCTGCAGAAGGCAGAGGGTCGTGGTGGAGGGAGTACATTCAGATTGGAGGATTGTCGCTAGTGGTGTCCCACAAAGATTTGTTCTGAGACCTCTACTTTTCGTGATTTTTATTAACGACCTGGATGTGGGGATAGAAGGGTGGGTTGGCAAGTTTGCAGATGACACAAAGGTTGCTGGTGTTGTAGATAGTGTAGAGGATTGTCAAAGATTGCAGAGAGACATTGATAGGATGCAGAAGTGGGCTGAGAAGTGGCAGATGGAGTTCAACCCGGAGAAGTGTGAGGTGGTACACTTTGGAAGGACAAACTCCAAGGCAGAGTACAAAGTAACTGGCAGGATACTTGGTGGTGTGGAGGAGCAGAGGGATCTGGGGGTACATGTCCACAGATCCCTGAAAGTTGCCTCACAGGTGGATAGGGTAGTTAAGAAAGCTTATGGGGTGTTAGCTTTCAAAAGTCGAGGGATAGAGTTTAAGAGTCGCGATGTAATGATGCAGCTCTATAAAGCTCTGGTTAGGTCACACTTGGAGTACTGTGTCCAGTTCTGGTCGCCTCACTATCGGAAGGATGTGGAAGCATTGGAAAGGGTACAGAGGAGATTTACCAGGATGCTGCCTGGTTTAGAGAGTATGGATTATGATCAGAGATTAAGGGAGCTAGGGCTTTACTCTTTGGAGAGAAGGAGGATGAGAGGAGACATGATAGAGGTGTACAAGATTATAAGAGGAATAGATAGAGTGGATAGCCAGCGTCTCTTCCCCAGGGCACCACTGCTCAATACAAGAAGACATGGCTTTAAGGTAAGGGGTGGGAAGTTCAAGGGGGATATTAGAGGAAGGTTTTTTACTCAGAGAGTGGTTGGTGCGTGGAATGCACTGCCTGAGTCAGTGGTGGAGGCAGATACACTAGTGAAGTTTAAGAGACTACTAGACAGGTTTATGGAGGAATTTAAGGTAGGGGGTTATCTGGGAGGCAGGGTTTGAGGGTCAGCACAATATTGTGGGCCGCAGGGCCTGTACTGTGCTGTACTATTCCATGTTCTATGTAAATAAGAGGAGGTATCCGCGAGTTGTCGCTGTGCCTCGGCAAGTTAGAGGTCAGTATGCCAGACTACAACAGTACCCCGCTTAACGGCGGGTTTTATAGTAAGGTTAGGATTAGTGTGGAGGGGGTGGAGAGCAGAGCATTTGGAAGGAGTGAGGTTGGAATTGGAACAAGGTGTGGTGAAGTCGAGACGGCTGATGTCCTGTCGGCAGTTATGATTTTTATGATTATCATTATGAGGACACGCAGTCCCCTTTTATTGTCATTTAGTAATGTGTGCATTAAGAAATGATAAAAATGTTTTTCCAGAATGATCTCACGAAAACACATGACAAACCAACTTAAAAACTGACAAAAACCACATAATTATAACATATAGTTACAACAGTGCAAAGCAATACCATAATTTCATAAGAACAGACCATGTGAAAGTCTCAGATTCTCTCGAAAGTCCCATCATCTCACGCAGATGGTAAACCTCCAGCGCCGCCAACTTGCCGATGCAGCATCCGGGAAGCATTTGACTACAGTCCGACTCCGAGTCCGTCCGAAAAACTCTGAGCCTCCAACCAGCTCTCCGACACCGAGTACTGAGCACCATCTCTGCCGAGCGTTTCGACCCCGGCCCTGGCAACAGGCAATAGGCAAAGCCGAGGATTTGGGGCCTTCGTCTCCGGAGATTCTCAATTGCACAGTAGCAGCGGCAGCAAAGCAGGCATTTCAGAACTTTCTCCAGATGTTCTTCTGTGCTTCACGACTGTCTCCCATTAAATCCGGATTGTGCATGGCCCCTAGTTACCCATATCGATATTCATTCAGAACGGCCGCGCGCGCTACGTCGCACCGCCATCTTCTCCTCCCTCCTTCACAATAAAGATATCCAGAGCAGGCAGAAGACCAAAGTGGGGTGTCCATGAATAGGAGGAGGGTTGAAGACAGGAGAAGGGGTCATCGGTGGGGGAGGGAGTGTCCTTGCTGAAGAAGTGGGCTTGAAGATGGAGACGGCGGAAGGAGAGTTCAGCGTCATGGCGCACGCGGAACTCACTGAGGTGTGGGCGAAGGGAGACAAAGATGAGGCCCTTACTGAGGACAGAGCGCTCTGTCTCAGAGAGTTGAAGGTCGGAGGGGATGGTAAAGACCCGGCACGGATGAGAATCCTTGTGGGTTGAGTTAAGAAACTTCCAGGGCAAAAGGACACTGATGGCAGTTATATACAGGCCTCCCACCAGTGGCTGGGAGGTGGACCACAGATTAGAATGTGAAATAGAAAAGGCGAGTCAAAAGGGCAATGTTATGATAGTCATGGGAGAATTTAACATGCAGGTCGATTGGGGAAAATCAGGTTGGTAATGGATCTCAAGAGACTGAGTTTGTTGAATGCCTAAGAGATGGCTTTCTAAAGCAATTTGTTGTTGAGCCTACTCGGGGATCAGCTATAGCGGAATGGGTGTTATGTTATGAACCGGAGGCGATTAGGGAGTTTAAGGTAAAAGAAATGTTAGGAACCAGTGAGCACAATATGATTGTGTTCAACTTGAAATTTCATAGGGAGAGAGTAAAGTCTGATGTAAGACCATAAAATTTAGGAGCAGAAGTAGGCCATTCAGCCCATCGAGACTGCTCCGCCATTCAATCATGGGCTGATCCATTTCATCCAGTCATCACCACTCCTCTGCCTTCACTCCATACCCTTTGATCCCCTGGCTAATCAAGAACCTAGCTATCTCAGTTAAAATTACTAAGAGACATAAGGATTTATTCAAGTTCAACCTTTTACCGTTAATTAGTCAGGTTAAACAACTGATTACTACGTGGTCCCCGTTGTCTCTATTACTGATTGGCCAAATTAATGCTATTAAAATAATTACTTTACCTAAATTCTTATTTATTTCAAGTGATACCAATTTTTATTCCTAAATCCTTTTTTGATACTATCGATTCTAAAATTTCCTCTTATATATGGCAGAGCAAAAATCCCAGATTAAGTAAAAAATATTTACAGAAGTCCAAGAAAGATGGTGGTTTAGCATTGCCTAATCTAAGATTCTATAATTGGGCAATTAATTTTCGATATTTAATATTTTGGACACAAGATTGGAATATAATTCCAAGTCCACATTGGGTAAACCTTGAAGGCTACTCTGTACAAGGGTTCTCTTTGGCTTCCATTTTAGGAAATTCACTTCCTTTTGTACTGTCTAAATTGAATAAACGAATGGTTAATCCAATAGTTAAACATACATTACGAATATGGTTTCAATTTCGTAAATTTTTGGGGGTTTGAACAAATTTATATTATCAAGCCCTATTATATCTGATTTTTTTTTCAACCCTCGGTTATGGACCAAGCCTTTTTGATATGGAAAATGAAAGGTATAACATGTTTTCGTGACTTAATTCTGGATAACTGTTTCATGTCTTTTGAACAGTTATCTAAGAAATCTGATTTGCCTAGATCCCGTGTTTTTAGATATTTATAAATAAGAAAATTTTTAAATACCATGCTGCCTGCCTTCTGGACTTCATACCCTACTGATATCATCAATAAAATTTTAGGTTTAAATCCTCTTCAGAAGGGATTAATAGCATCCATCTATGATATAATTATGAAATTACAGCCATGTATATCTGATAAAATTAAAAATGAATGGGAAAGGGAACTTCAACTTTGCCTACCTATAGAGAAATGGGACAAAATTTTTCAATTACAGGTGTCCCCCGCTTTTCTAACGTTCGCTTTACGAAACCTCACTGTTACGAAAGACCTACGTTAGTTACCTGTTTTTGCTAACAAAAGGTGTTTTCACTGTTACGAAAAAAAGCAGCATGCAAAAAAAGCAGCGCACGCCCTGAGCAACCACTCTCCCCCGGATTCGGAACGGCATTCTCGCCGGCATTGCTTAAACACGTGCCTGTGAGCAGCCGTTAGCAAGATGAGTTCCAAGGTATCAGAAAAGCCTAAAAGAGCTCATAAGGGTGTTACACTTAGCGTAAAACTAGACATAATTAAGCGTTTCGATCGTGGTGAACGAAGCAAGGACAAAGTGAGTTTGGCTTGTGGAAGATGATGAAGATGATGTTTAAGAGGTTTTGGCATCTCATGAGCAAGAACTGATAGATGAAGAGCTGATGCAATTGGAAGAGGAAAGGATAACAATCGAAACCGAATGCAGTAGCGAATGGACCGAAAGTGAAGTCGTCCAGGAACTGAACGTGAGGCAGCTGCGTGAGATTTTCGCTGCAATGATAAAGTATGACTTTAATTTTGAAAGGGTACGTAGGTTTGGGGGATATTTGCAAGATGGTTTGAGTTCTTACAAAGAATTGTATGATGGAAAAAAGCGCGAGGCTCAGCAGTCAAGCAAGCCTTCCACTTCAGCCACAGCAGACGACGAACCTCGACCTTCGACATCGAGGCAGGTAGTCATAGAAGAAGATGACCTGCCTGCCCTGATGGAAACAGACGACACCTCAGTGTCCCACCACCCCAACCCCTGGGCTGCGGCAGATACTGATCTGCGAAGCGTGCAGGGGTACAGCGGTGGCCGGGATGCACCCAGCACATCTTTATGAAAAAAAGCCGAAATAAACAAGTTAATTAATTAGGTGCCGCGCGGCAGGGCAGGTAGTGTTGAGGAAACAGGTAGGAAGCAGAAGGACTTAGACAGATTAGGAGAATGGGCAAGAAAGTGGCAAATGAAATACAATGTTGGAAAATGCATGCTCATGCACTTTGGTAGTAGAAATAAATGTGTGGAATATTTTCTAAACCGGGAGAAAATTGAAAAATCTAAGTTGCAAAGGGACTTGGGAATCCTTGTGCACAACACCCTGAAGGTTAACCTGCAGGTAAGAGTTGGTGATGAGGAAGGCAAATGTCATGTTAGCATTCATTTCGAGATGTCTAGACTACAAGAGCAAGGATATGATGCTGAGGCTTTATAAGGCACTGGTGAGGCCTCACCTCGAGTATTGTGAACAGTTTTGTGCCCCTCATCTTAGAAAAGATGTGCTGGCATTGGAGAGGGTCCAGAGGAGGTTCACAAGGATGATTCCAGGAATGGAAGGGTTATCATTGTCGCAGTGGGTGACTGGAGCGGGCCCAAGTGCGGGACACAGGCATGGAGATCGGGTGGATGCTTACATGGACGTGAACGTTGGACAACAAACAGGAGGAGCCTGGACATGGAGTTTGGACTCGGGCTAGACTCCAACACGGAGCCTGGACTTGAACTTGGACATGGAGAAGGACTCGAACTTGGACACAGAACGACCAAACCAAACAACGACAGACAATTCGTATCATGGCTCAGAGTAGCGGCAAACGGCCAGCAATACTCAGCTGGACACGGAGACGAGAGAATTCCCAAAGCACCCCAGGCACTGAAGCAACTTAGAGTCCACTCTTCTTGGTGGCCCGGAATGTGCGTTTCCACACTGGCCGAGGTGACGGTCCACCGCTGAGTAGATGTAAGCCAGAGCTTTTATGCTGCTGGTTCAGATGAGAATCAGGTGCCTTAATCAAGGAGCCATGTAGAACACAGGGAAAAGGGAATTAAAAGCAAATGAGGAGTCAACGGACTGGACCGTGACAATCATACAAGAACCTTTGATGGCTCTGGGTCCGTACTTGCTGGAATTCAGAAGGATGGGGGGGGGATCTCATTGAAATCTTTTGAATGTTGAAAGGCCTAGGCAGAGTAGATGTGGAAAGGATATTTCCCATGGTAGGAGAGTCTGGGGCAAGAGGGCACAGCATCAGGATAGAGAGGTGTCCATTCAAAACAGATGCGGAAAAATTTCTTTATCCAGAGGGTGGTGAATTAGTGTAATTTGTTGTCACAGGCAGCTGTGGAGGCCAGGTCATTGGGTGTATTTAAGGCAGAGCTTGATAGGTTCTTGATTGGACATGGCATCAAAGGTTATGGGGAGAAGGCTGGCAAATGGGGTTGAGGAGGAGATAACAAGGATCAGCTATGATTGAATGGTGGAGCAGACTCGATGGGCCTAATTCTGCTCCTATGTTTTATGGTCTTATGGGTTGAAAATATGCAGATGGAATTTAATGCAGAGGAGTGTGAGGTATTTCAATTTGGGAGGGGAAAAACTGGGTAGGACATTCTCAGTGAACAGTAGGGCTTAAGAACTCTGGTAGAACAGAGGGATCTAAGAGTACAGATCCATAATTCCTTGAATATGGCGTCACAGGTAGAAAGGATCCGAAAGAGAATTTTTGGCATATTGGCCTTTCTAAATTAAATTATTGAGTACAGGAGGTAGGATGTTATGTTGAAGTTGAATGAGACTTTGGTGAAATCTAATTTGTAGTACTGTGTGCAGGTCTTGTCACCTACCTTGAGGAAAGATATCAATAAGATTGATAGACGACAGAGAAAATTGACACGGATATTGCTGGGGAGGTAAATGTTGAATAAGTTAGGACTTTATTCCCTGAAGAGTAGGAGAATGAGGGGAGATTTGATAGAGATATGCAAAATTATGAGGGATATAGATAGGATAAAAGCGAGCAGGCTTTTTCCCATTGACTTTGGTTTAGACCAGAACTAGAGATCATTGGTAAGTTTGAAAGGTGAAATGTTTAAGGGGAATAAAAGAGGGAAATTTCTTCATTCGGAGAGTGGAGAGAGTGTGGAACGAGCTGTCAGTGAAAGTGGTGGATGCAGGTTTAATTTCAATGTTTGAGAAGTTTGGAGAGGTACATGGATGGGAGGAGTGTGGAGGTCTATGGGCCTGGTGCAGGACTAGGCAGAATAATAGCTCAACGTGGACTAAATGGATGATTTGGTGATGCAGGAGTATGTTTCCGATGGACAGGAGCCCAGGACCAATGTCACAATCTAAGGTCAAGGTTCTCATATTATTCTAGACTAAAAATATCAAAAGACAAATGGAGCAGAGACTCCAAAGCAGCCAATCAGGAGACAACCAACCGGTGCATCACCTGCTACCAGAAGCAATATAGAAGTGCATAATTTCTAAAACATTGGTAGTTTGACCTGTTACCAAACTTAAAGATGTTATGCTTTGTAAACATAGCCATAATAGAGTATAACTGGAGAAGAAACAGTGAACCTCCATAAAAAGTTAGTTTGTCTACAACTGCTTCCAGTTCTGGGAGAGACACTTTAGGAAAGATGTGAAGGCTACAGAGAAGGCGCAGAAGAAATTTACCTGAATGTCTTCTTGGGTATTGGAACTAGGCAGAATGCTTTCCACAGCACAGGCAGCCTCTCCAGGCTCAGGCTCAGGCTCAGATTAAAGATGTATTGAAAGACTGCACCCAGCTGAGTAGCACACACCTTGAGTACCTTTGGACTGATGCCATCCAGGCCCAACAGCTTTGCCTGGGTGAAGTCTGCTGAGCTCTCTCCTTACCTGCTCAGCAGTGACAGTCCATGTGTCTGTGGTCGTTGGCTCTCCGGTGTCCTTGGAGAAAGACAGAGGGCGAGGGGTGAGAGGGGAGGAGCTGGGGGGTGGACGGATTGCAGAGGGGTGAACAAGAAGCCCCCTCATCAAATCTATTGCAAAACCAGTTTAACTCATTGGCCCTGTCCCTGTCCCCTTCAATTGCCTAGTATCTGGTCTTTGTATACCGTGGGATTGTTTTAATACCACTCCACGTATCCTTTGTGCTGTATAGAGAGGAAGCATTCTCATTGGTGGAGTAGCATGACCTGGCCATAAAGAACATCTATTCATATACAGCAATGGGCCATATAGAACAACTGGCCATATAGATCAAAGAAGCAATGTGTTCTTCACAGCGAGTGGTTGGTATGAGGAATACACTCTCATGGGTTGGAGAAGAGACAGACTCCAAGCTAGTGTTCAATATAGAGGTGTTTAAATACTTCAGAAAAATATAAGGGGAGTTGAACTCTGTTGTCACACAGAAACAGTTCAAACTCCATTCATACTGTAATCATTCTGTGATGCAGGGACTCTCATTCCAATATTTAACACCACTCTTCTGAAGTAGCATCAGAGATGTCAATTGTAATATGTCTGAACATCGAACCTGTTGTAATAAAGAGTGTGAATCACACAGATCAGAATGAAAATGTTGCTCGGACATTGTCACCTACAATTTTCCTAAAGCTGGGATTAGCCAATTTACCATGTAACATGCTGTAAGGTTTCACTGATAATGTAATGGTTTCTCTGAAACAGCAATGTTTGGGTTATGACGAGAGATAACGGGGTTAGGAATGCTGTTGTTCCTTCTTGTGAGCTGGAAGAGAGATTTCTGCGGCCTTTTGCCAGGGAGAGATGAGGAGATGCAAATGGAGAGAGTTGTGAGACCGCTGGATGGGGTGGGCTTGGAGGACAGCGACGATCGGAGGAGATCGATGGTGGACGATCGGCTTATCGGTGAGCTCCAATATTGTGCAACAGACTGATTAATAAGATTGGGCCCTTTTTTTCTTTTATTTTGTTTCTTTACTAATCATATAGTCAAGGTAAGAATTATAAAGCTTAATCGTTTAATGGCATATTGTGTACTGTTTGTCATTTTGTGGTACTGATTTGTAACGGGATACATCACGCAGCATCCACCCAAATGAGATTCTTAAGTTTGGCCAGGCCGGGGGCTGTCACCCCCCATATTAAGCCGCTAGCTGAAGCGAGAGTTACAACCATTTTCACCATAATTTTCAGCAATTCCTGTACGTATCAAGTTGTGATAATCCAGCATCCTTGCATGTTTGTGGAGCTGGATGAACAGATTTTGTTTCTCTCGTTTACAACCAAAATCTTTATTCCATGTACGAGTAGTGTGAGTGATGTTCCAGTAAACTCAGTAAGCTTGAAGAGAGTGGGGAACAAAATCCTGTTCATCCTGTACATTCCAGACCCTGTCTCTGCACAGATAAATGGTCTACATGTGAGACAAGATGTTGTTACAAAGAAGGCAAGACAGCTGTGATATTTCAGTAGGAGTTTGAGGAGATTTGGAAAGTCGACAAAAACACTCTCAAACTTCTACAGCTGTACCAAGGAGAGCATCTTATCAGGCGGCATTACCATCTGGTATGGGGGGGGCAGCGCACAGGATCCAAAGAAGATGCAGAAAGTTGTAAACTGAGTCATGATGGGCACGAACCACCCCACCCCACACCGCTCCCCCACCAGTATCCAGGACACCTCCAAGGAGCGATGCCTCACAAAGGTGGCATCCATCTTGAAGGACCCCCAACATTGCCATCAG
The DNA here is from genome assembly GCF_963921235.1 of Mobula hypostoma. Classification (NCBI taxonomy): domain Eukaryota; kingdom Metazoa; phylum Chordata; class Chondrichthyes; order Myliobatiformes; family Myliobatidae; genus Mobula; species Mobula hypostoma. Next base: position 185,771,332 of record NC_086103.1, read on the forward strand.
GGAGGAGGTACGGGAGCCTGAAAGACACACTCAGCTATTCAGCAACACTTCTTCCCCTCCACCATCAGATTTCTGAATGGACATTAAACACATGAATAATACCTCACTGCTTATTCTGTCTCTTTTTGCCTACTTATTTTACCAATTTAACTTTTATTTTTATATATATATATATGTGGCGACCCACTTTCTGACACCCACGAACCGGCTCACGAAACAGCGCGCGCAGGCAGAGGGCCGGCAGCAAAAAGGGCGGGAACGGGAAGGCTTTAAAGCGGGCCGTGAAGTTTGAATAAACCTCTTTCATCGCAACTCCAACTCACCGACTCCGTGTGGTTATTCTAGCGCTGTGTGTAGCACATCGCTACAATTGGTGACCCCGACAGCCCAAACGATATTTGGACCAGAGATGACCAACGCCGCATCTGTTCACGCAGTTTCGTTAAAACTGCCAGGCTTCTGGACGCTGCGACCCCATTTATGGTTCGAACAAGCAGAAGCACAATTCCACATTCGGCAGATAACCTCGGAGTCCACTCGCTACTACTACGTGCTGAGCTCCCTCGACCAGGAGACTGCTGCACAAGTTGAGGAGTTTATACAGTCGCCCCCGGAGAACAGCAAATACACGGCATTCAAAGCCCTGCTCATAAGGACTTTCGGACTCTCACGGCGCGAACGAGCACGCCGCTTAATGCACCTGGATGGTTTGGGAGACAGGCCGCCGTCAGCATTAATGAACGAGATGCTGGCCCTGGCTGAAGGACACAAACCCTGCCTCATGTTCGAGCAGGCGTTCCTAGAGCAACTGCCCGAGGACATATGCCTGCTGCTGTCCGACGCAGATTTCAGCAACCCCCGGGAGGTGGCGGCCCGAGCAGATGTGCTGTGGAATGCCAGGAAAGAGAGAGGGGCGCCCGTCGCACAGATCACCAAGCCACGTGCCCAACGACAGACCAGACCAGGCCCGGCAGCAGAGCCTACAAAACCCGGCGACGGGAGTGAGGAGCCCAACGAACAATGGTGTTTCTACCACCAGCGGTGGGGTACGGAGGCCCGCCGCTGCAGACCGCCCTGCAAATTCCCGGGAAACGCCAGGGCCCAGCCGCTGCCGATCGCTACGGCGGCTGGCCATCAGGACAGCCTCCTGTATGTCTGGGACAAGCAGTCGGGACGCCGCTTTTTGGTCGACACCGGACCGGAGATCAGCGTCTTACCTCCAACGAGTTACGACACCAGCAACAGAGAACCGGGACCCACCCTGAGGGCCGCTAATGGCAGCACAATACGAACCTACGGCACCCGCACGGTGCGGCTACAGTTCAGCTCCAGCCGGTTCACGTGGGACTTCACACTGGCCGCCGTGGCCCAACCACTCCTGGGGGCGGATTTTCTACGAGCCCACAGCCTGCTGGTCGACTTGCAAGGGAAGTGATTAGTCCACGCCAAGACTTTTCAGACGTTCTCCCTGGGTGAAGCACAGTTGCCAGCCCCACACCTGGGCTCCATCACGCTGTCCGACGATGAATTCACCAGGGTCCTGGCGGATTTCCCATCAGTACTGACACCGCAGTTCACAGCAGCCATGCCCAGACACGGAGTACAGCACCACATCCCGACCCAGGGACCACCCCTCCACGCCCGTGTTCGAAGGCTTCCCCCGGACAAGCTCCGACTGGCGAAGGAGGAGTTCAAGAAGATGGAGGAATTAGGGATCATACGACGGTCCGACAGCCCATGGGCCTCCCCCCTTCACATGGTGCCCAAGGCAACAGGGGGCTGGAGACCATGCGGTGACTACCGCAGACTGAATGAGGCTACAACGCCAGACCGCTACCCTGTGCCGCACATTCAAGACTTCGCAGCAAACCTACACGGCGCAAGGATCTTTTCCAAGGTAGACCTCATCCGGGGATACCATCAAATCCCTGTACATCTGGACGACATCCCCAAAACAGCACTTATCACCCCGTTCGGACTTTTCGAATTCCTCCGAATGCCGTTTGGTCTAAAGAACACCGCACGGACTTTCCAGCGGCTAATGGACGTGGTGGGACGCGACCTGGACTTTGCATTCATCTATTTGGACGACATTCTCATAGCCAGCAGTAGTCGGCAGGAGCATCTGTCCCACCTCCGCCAGCTCTACTCCCGCCTGAGTGAATTCGGCCTTACAATCAGTCCAGCCAAATGCCAGTTTGGACTCGACACCATTGACTTCCTGGGCCACAGGATTACTAAAGACGGGGCAACCCCGCTGCCCGCCAAGGTAGACACGGTCCGCCACTTCCCCCGACCCAACACAGTCAAAGGCTTGCAGGAATTCGTGGGTATGGTGAATTTCTACCACCGTTTCCTCCCCTCAGCAGCCCGAACCATGCAGCCCTGTTCACTCTAATGTCGGGTAAGGGCAAGGACATTACCTGGGACGCAGAGGCCGCAACCGCTTTCGTTAAAACCAAAGAAGCCTTGGCAAACGCCGCGATGCTAGTGCACCCCAGAACGGACGTTCCTACTGCTCTCACGGTGGACGCATCCAACACAGCAGTCGGTGGAGTGCTGGAACAACTCATCGAGGGTCGCTGGCAACCCCTGGCGTTCTTCAGCAAACACCTACGACCACCCGAACTCAAATACAGTGCTTTCGACCGGGAGCTATTGGCACTATACCTGGCAATCCGGCATTTCAGGTACTTCTTAGAAGGTAGGCCCTTCACCGCGTTCACAGACCACAAACCGCTTACCTTTGCGTTCACTAAGGTGTCCGACCCCTGGTCGTCCCGCCAGCAGCGACATCTGTCCTACATCTCCGAGTACATGACGGACATCCGGCATGTCTCTGGAAAGAACAATGTCGTGGCAGACGCACTTTCCAGACCTACCATACAGGCCCTGTCCCAGGGGGTGGACTATACAGCGCTGGCAGAGGCACAGCAGGCAGACGCTGAGATCCCCAGTTACAGGACTGCAGTCTCCGGTTTGCAGCTCCAAGACCTCCCCGTAGGCCCAGGTGAGAGGACCCTACTATGTGACGTAGCTACCGGCCAACCCCGCCCCGTCGTCCCAGCAGCCTGGCGCCGGCGGGTGTTCGAATCCATTCACAACTTAGCGCACCCCTCCATCAGGACAACTGTCCGGCTGGTCTCCAACAGGTTCGTGTGGCATGGACTGTGTAAACAGGTCAGTGAATGGGCCAAAACGTGCATGCAGTGCCAAACGGCCAAGGTGCAGCAGCACACCAAGGCTCCGCCGCAGCGATTCGAACCCACCCGCCGGAGGTTCGACCACATCCATGTGGATATCGTGGGGCCCCTGCCAGTGTCACGAGGAGTGTGGTACCTCCTAACTATGATAGACCGGTTCACCAGATGGCCAGAGGCAGTCCCGCTCACCGACACCACCTCCAAATCCTGTGCCCGAGCACTGATCGCAACCTGGGTAGCCCGCTTTGGGGTACCGACCCACATTACCTCCGACAGGGGCGCCCAGTTCACCTCCAGCCTGTGGTCGGCTATGGCCAGCCTTTTAGGAACACAGCTACACCACACAACTGCCTACCACCCACAGTCGAACGGACTAGTGGAGCGCTTCCACCGTCACCTGAAATCGGCTCTCGTGGCCCGCCTGGAGGGGCCTAACTGGGTGGACGAGCTTCCCTGGGTCCTGCTCGGAATCCGCACGGCGCCAAAAGAGGATCTACACACCTCGTCGGCCGAGCTGGTGTACGGCACGCCCCTGGTCGTCCCAGGAGAGTTCATACCAGCCCCAAGGGGGCAAGAGGAAGAACCCACAGCAGTCCTGGACAGACTACGGGAGAGGCTCGGTAACCTGGCCCCCATACCCACTTCACAGCACGGACAGAGCCCGACCTGCGTACCCAAAGACCTGCAGAACTGTAAGTTTCTTTTTGTACGACGGGGCGGACACTGGGCACCGCTACAGCGGCCCTACGAGGGGCCGTTTAAGGTGATCAGGAACAACGGGTCCACGTTCGTGCTGGACATTGGGGGGAGAGAGGAGGTTTTCACGGTGGACCGACTCAAACCGGCCCATGTGGACTTGGCGCAGCCGGTCCAGGCTCAGGCACCGCGGCGCAGGGGCAGACTTCCCAAACAGAGGCCGATCCAGACAGTGGACATTGGGGGAGGTATCGCCGGTTCTGGGGGGGGGGTTATGTGGCGACCCACTTTCTGACACCCATGAACCGGCTCAGGAAACAGCGCGCGCAGGCAGAGGGCCGGCAGCAAAAAGGGCGGGAACGGGAAGGCTTTAAAGCGGGCCGCAAAGTTTGAATAAACCTCTTTCATTGCAACTCCAACTCACCGACTCCGTGTGGTTATTCTAGCGCTGTGTGTAGCACATCGCTACATATATATATATATATATATATACTTTGATTTACAGTATTTATTATTCTGTATTACAATATACTGCTACCACAGAACAACAAATTCCATGACATATGCCAGTGATATTAAACCTGATTCTGACACTGATACTATATATCACAATGGGGGCGTCTGTAAAACATTACCCCATCTGTGCCAGCTGAATTCAGCATCTTATATGTAAAACATTACCCCATGTGTGCCAGCTGAATTCAGCATTTTATATGTAAAACATTACCCCATGTGTGCCAGCTGAATTCAGCATTTTATATGTAACTATATCTTGGATTTCAGGTCACTGTTGTTGCCGAGTCTCCAGTTCCTGCTGCAGTCATGAATGAGGTCATGCAACTAGCTGCTGTGGGCCGTCCTTTCCAGTTGGGAATGCTGTACGACTGCCGGTCAGACACTCTGATCCCAGGTACTGGAATACAATCATATCAATCAGTGGAGGTCAATACAGGGCAGTTGATTCAGGTTACCAATCTCAGGATAGTCACCAGACTCTCTGGTTATGTAAAGGAATGTGGGTAGTCTGGGGAAAATGTCTTGAATTGTGGCATGGCCAATTTCAACATCATACAGAACCACTTGACAAAATCAGATTGGTAACAGCCACTTGCAGGTAAGTCTCCACTGAGCAAGGAGGTGAGGAGTGATGTAAATGAGAAAGGGAACGTGTCAGACAGGGAACAGGCAATGGTTTAACGTGCCAGTTAGACAGCTTGTGGCCTTGTGTTACGTGTCACTCATGAGGTCCATGTGCTCCATGCAGTTGAACCTCATCAACAGCAGATAGCAATTCCACAGAGACTTTTCCCTGAGAACAACCAGCTTCAATTGCTGTGAAATGATATTCTTTCTCCCATAAGGCTAGCAGTGGGGATATCACTGATAATATGCATTGCAACTGCACAGCAGACAGACAGACCATTTCTACATACAGCAAGACCTGGACAACGTTCAGGCACAAGCTGATGTTGCCAATGACATTCCCGCCACAGAAGTGTGGATCTGGAATCCTGTTTTGGACCAGGTGGGGAGGAATTGTGATGCCAGTTGTCTCAGGGGTGAGGGGGGAATCTTCTGGCATGAGAAGTAACCTGTTGTAAACCAGTGAAATATTTAGTTCAGTAGCTGCAAAGCATTGTACACTCAGTACAAAGTACATCCAGAGCAGATA